>NW_028277744.1:1572448-1886938 GCF_059751315.1 Micrasema longulum
TACAATATATATATAAATATAAGGGGGGGCATATTGCCTTAAGGCAACTTCTTCCTACCTACCCAAACCGTTCAGTTTGAGAAAATTATAAATACATGGACATATTGAATCTTACAATTTTATACAAAAATTAAACACAAAGATTAAAAAATAACACTATACTATGAAGAGAGGAGAGGGGATGGAAAGGAAAGGATAAAGGAACAATTTAAATATTTATATAGTGACATTTTAATCTTGACTTAAATGTAAGTAAACAAGGGGCGTCTCTAACATTAGTGGGTAGATTATTCCACAATCGAGCGGCTACTACTGTGAAAGAGGAGGCAAGAAAATTAGAGCGATGACAGGGTGTTAAAGGGGTTCTCTTGTTACTAGAACGAAGAGATAGTCCGTGTTGTGAAAGAGGTTGGAAGAGCTCTCTCAGATAAACAGGGCATATCATGGGCATCTATACAGTTAGATATTAATTTGTGCAAGAATATCAACGTAAATGTTACACAGTGTGTAAAGTGGCCACTTAAACCAGCTAATGGCAGGTCATACGCCCGGAAACCATCTAGACTTCCATAATTCCGTCTCCAAATGTTTTCCTTTTCTGTTGAAAAAATCGATATATACGAACTTTTGAAGCCACGAGAAATCTATTGCCAGCAATGTCTAAAATATGTTTTTATACGCCAACATTTATTTCCTAAAAGTTTTAATAGATCTAGTCAAATATTGAATAGTTTACTTGACCTTATTGTAAATCCAGACTCTGGCAAAGAAACTCATTTTTCATCGCCCCAAAACTGTTCAATGCATTTCATATGGACAGTATGATAGATATTTATTATTTAAATATATTTAGATAGAAATTTTTGTTGAAATTATCGATAAACAAACGTATTTAAAAACCTTATTTTTTATAATGAATAGAATATACTTTTACGATAATTTTCTCATTTTTAGTGTCAAAAAAATTGTGTTCTAATATCACCACTCATTTTTTACCTTATTGATATGTATTGTATTTTTCCAGTAGCCTTTATTTCAATTTAAAATAAAATGTATTCCCACACACAGGCCATGCCCTTGTGGGATTTTTTTTGTGTAAATGTAATAGTTTTTTTTTGTATTTGTAACTAATGTATACCTTTTGTAAAATGCAAAAATAAATGATAATAAATGAAAAAAAATATATAATAATAATAACTCCCAAGGGAGGAAATCCAGCCTGTCTACAAACATTTAGACATACTCAATACATTGTTAATTATTTTTTAATTCAAAATAACAATCGTTTTAACTATTTAATTATATTCCTGAAAATATAGCTTGATTAGAATGACAGCTGTCAAACTAATTTCATTAGTGATGGGAAATTACTGATCACTGATTAAATCGATTTTATCAGTTATTTCACGCAATCATGAAACTCTGTTTCCTAAAATTGATATAAAAAACGCAAAAACAAGGCTATTATAGTGTGTTTAACACAATTATTTGCCAAAAAATGAGACATTCATACTTTTTTTATGAACGACATCAAATGAATTATTTTTTTATTCGATCAATTTGTCCCATCTCTAACGTTTTTGCAAAATGATGTAACCTTGTAAGAACGTCTTTAATAATTAGGTTTTTTTAGTTTACTTTTAGTTTTAAAGCTGATTTTATATATTAATGTTGATTTATGTTTCTAGCATTGTATTAAAAAAATAAATTAACACGCCAGATAAAAATGATTTTTCGTGTGTCAATATAAATAACTCCTTTGACGTTACTACAAAGTTATGTCGTCACTTTTTCTGACAACTGTCATTCTAATCATCTTACATTTTAAGGACTATAACTTATTATGTCGCGGGCCCGGCAGCAGAGTATAGGTATGTTGTGGTAAAAAGCACATATAGTGGTCAACACCATCCGAAGGAACACTGAAGGGGTACTCGCAAAGGTTCGCTTTGAGGACATCCAGCCTGTCTACAAACATTTGGACATATTTAAAACAAGATTTTAGTAATGTGAATATAATATTCTTTGTGGGTATATAAATATACCTACGAAGATAAACCATTCTTTTTGGTATTTCACTGAATATACATCTTAACCATATTTTTCTCCGCGTTCAGTATAATTTTTCTGTTTATAAACTTAATTCCATAATTCTCCCAAGATTGTCGAGAACCGTCGTAAATTTAATCTCAGTACCAAGGAGATCCTGTCATGTTTCAGGCCTGTGTTTACTAAACGAAAGACCGTTGGAATTTTTACGACCTGGGGAATACTTTGGGTTCACGCCGCCTCTACTTTCATCTTAAAAGGATATTATCAACAAATTATGGACTTAGCGTCATCTTTATTTTTGTGGCACCACATACCATCATCTTCCCTCCAGGAATTATCAGAATCTGTTCACGCCATACAAATGCATTTAAAACTTATGGGATAATTAATTTACTATTAATATCGACGCAAGAGATCGTTGGGTCGAACCGAGCGTCTGTTTTTTCTCATTGTAATTGGATGGTGTTATGCAAAAATGAGTCAAGCCGCACCAACCTTTGAGATAATTATTATTGTTTTACATCGGGCGCATTTTCCAAAAATATTGATAATTATTTAGCTTGGCTGTGAAGTTTAATGTATAAAAAGTGGTATATATTGCTCGTTCTAACTCAACGCAGGACTTTTAGTTCCATGGAGTTGGGACTTATGTCTCAAATAATGTGTAATAAACTGCCTTTAAGTAAATATTTTTTTTTTTGAATAAGTCCTTAATAGAACAAAGAAAAAGTTATATAACTTTTGTATTTATTATTTTTTAATATACATATATATATATATATATATTTTATATAAAAATGAGAGATACACATTTTTTACAGCACACCCTTAAAACTATTACCGGTGTAATAACAATAATGCAAAAATGTTTTCAACAGGGTTACTTCCAAAAATATATTATCAATAGTATCTGAATATTTTATTGTGATGATAATTTTTGAGTAAAAAAAACAAAGAAAATTGAAATAAAATCTTCATGTTCTGAACCACGCGTTGAACATACCTTGAGATTTACTTCCAATATGAATCCCTAAATTACAAAAAGTTAGTTGCCGTTTGTAATAAACAAAACTTATTTGCGATTTTGGCAAAGAAAGGGTCTTTGACCCGTCGAACCCCAGTTAGCAATTAAAAAAAATATTGTTATCACGTTAGCCACATATTGATCTTAAATCCCCTCATGAAATGGCTCCGAGATACCTATCGGACCAAGGTATTAGGGAAAATGCAGGTCAAAAAATCTACTCTTAGGTCAGCATTTGATTCAGGAAGAGGAAAACTTGTCGAAATCGGCGCTCTCGAGATCGTGCTTTTGCCGTTGCCGGCCCCTCTGCCTGGAACCGATTGCCTTCAAACTTACGAATCATCGACAGTCCCAGTCAGCTCAGATCCCAACTAAAATCTCACTTCTTTAGATTATTATACCCTCAATTTTAAATCAGAAAATATAATATATCACTTTAGTTTAGTTGGAATGTAAGTTTAAGTATACAATTGTAAAACGCCCTTGAGGTGATTTTTCACAAAAATGGCGCTATATTAATCAGCCAAATATTTATATTATTATTATTTAATTCGCAACAATACATTAAGCATCTTAAAGTAGTGTTACATTGTTTTTAATCCAGTTGCATGGTTTTTGGTTAACATATCGAGATATTTATTACACAGCATTTGTAAGTTTATCAAACTATATTTTTTCAATGTAAGGATATCACTTTTGGATCATGATTCTGACACTAATTTTTTTTTTTTTAATTTTGTGGCTTCTCACATGTTTGCATAACACCATCCAATTACTTTATGGTTTCTAAAACGATATCAGAAAGGCAAGGCTTATTAAGACCTATGTATCTTTTTGTTCCGAGTAAAAAGAAAGTAACATTATATGCAGTATCTAGGTATAAAGGAAGATAAACTTTCTATAGATTTTTAGCACCTAATTGTTTATTCCATTGAACTGTTTTTGATTTCCAACTGGACAAAGTTGATGAAGTTATTGTTTTGACACTTCAATACTACTCCTACTTCCGTTGCGTTTGTTCTGCTTTCTCGAATCCTACTTACCGTATCGTGCATTTCTATTTAGATAGATATTTAGCATACTTCATTTCAGCTACAATTTATATCACATACAATGAACTGTTCATTGTCGAAGTTATTGAAATATTTTTAGAAATACACGGATGAAATTCTTCGAGTGTGCCTTTGTTCGGCACATTTCTTTTTTTAGTTCTGTCCTATTCGTGAAGTTAAAACTTTTATCAAGCTTTTCTCATTAAGGTTTGAGACAAACGATCAAAGATTCCGCTAGAACAAATAAGGCATTATATGAAATATGAACGCCACCTCGTATTTTTGGACAAAGCCCGTTGAAGTCCCGGTTACTTAAATACACATTATCGGCCGTTTCTTTTCAAGAGCTTCTGTCTGTTACATTGAGTCATCTGTGAGGTAGCGTTAGGTAAAGCTGGTAAATAGTTGGTCAAATTGGTCACCGTTAAAATTATGGCTATTATCTATGCGTAATACCGCTACAATAGAAAATAGAAGTAATACGTACCGTGGTCATAAATTATCCTGGTATTAGTTTGTTTGGGCTGGTAGTTTGTAGGTTCCCAGGAAAATGGCACTAACGCAATAAGCGGTAATACATAATCACCTCAATTATTTTGATGCGACTCGGTTGTTTAATTGTAAATAATTGGAATATATTAAAAGATTTGTTTTTTATTCAATTTGTTACTTTCTGAATGAATCTTTTGAAGATTAACGTGAGAATTTAGCTTTCAGTTTGTTTTGCTGAGAATTTTGTGCTCCCTTTTTATCTCAGAATGGTCGAAATACGGACAAACTCTTTGTTATTGAAAGTAAAGATACCTGCCTCTTCTGGCTACCTAGACTTTAAAGGGCTTTTTGACCGCTTTAGGGATGCGTAAAAAAACTTGCCGCATTATCCTTCCACACTTTTATCTACTTTGAATAACATTTCAATAATGATTATTGAACAGTCTGCAGGTATTCCTAATTCCCTATTAAATTCATTGGTCAAGGTATACCCGAAACAAAATGATTATATTACGTTTTTGTTTATAGTAATTCTATTCCTGGTCAACTAGGCCAAAGCCGCTGCCGGACTAAAGAATCTTGCTTTGACATAATTATTCTCGATTTAAGCGAAATTTATTTTAAGATCTGTTCTCCGCGGGAGGTACAGCGTACAGCTGATCTGAGTAGAAGCTTGCCAAAAAATGTATGCGCACCAGCTAGATATAAATATTCATATTTTTTTTATTTAATTGAGTACTAAATATTTTGTTCTTTTATAGGCTGAACAATATTAAAGCTGTTGTGTTCTGTCACCCTAGGTTAGTAGTATAAGTAATAAATATGTGATAAGAACCTAAGTTATATTATTTTTGACTTACTTCTTATCTTATGGAAGGCAAATAGATGAGCTATTCTTTTTTTAATTACTTCTTGTTGCAATTCGAATCTCATTCAAGTGTCTTCTGTAAAATTGGACTTGTATATACACCGCAAGACAAATAAATTTACGAGTTCTCAAAAAAAACTAAAATTGACATATAATGAATTATTCTTGATATTTAATTAGTTTTTTTTATATTGTTTGACATATGTGATGACTACTCGTTATTTCAAGGTTAAAATAAAAAATCTTACTCATGAATTGTACTTAGAAATTGCCATTATATATCAGGTATCAGATTACCCGAACCTTAGAGACCCATAACGGTTCATTTATGGTCGAGTGTTTGTGATGGAATAATAAAAGACATGTTATTTTTTTATTCATATTTAAGAAGTAGGTTCTTATCGCTTTATTTTAAATTAAAGTATTTTACATTTAAACATATTTATAACATTTAAAAATATTTAGTACTTAGTGAATTCACCTTTATTTTTTATAACATGTAAAATTCTATTATTTAGAGAAGCGTAAAGCGAATCTAAAATTTCTGATGTTATTTCTTCTTCCCAAACTTGAATTAAGTTTTTTTTTAATTCCTCAATGTTTTTTGTTTTTTTTTTCCCGACTTTTTTTTTCATAATCGCCCATAAATTTTCTATCGGGTTCAAATCAGGGCTATTCCCGGGCCACGTCAACGATTTTAAGCCAATTTTCTCCTTGAATTCATTGATCTATAAAAAAAACAATAAATTATTTATCATGTGGTCACAAAATGCATTTAAAAATATATATATTTGTACTCACAGTGCGGGCTCTATGGCACGGCGCAGAATCGTCCTGAAAAATTGGGTCCGCGGTATACTGCGTAATGTCCTCGATTGTTGGAATAATATGTTTTTTTAACACTTTTTTGTACTGAATGGCATTCATCGTACCCTGTACAAAATTTAGAGGTCCTAAACCGTATGCTGTCATGCACCCCCAAATCATCACGTAGGGTGAATGTTTAACGGTTCGAGTGACGCACGACGGATGATATCTTTCCCCACGTTTTCGTCGAACTATCTTTCTGCCGTCTGGACCAAAAAGGTTGAATTTTGATTCATCAGAGAAAACAACATTTTGCCAATCCTCCAAGGTCCAATTCTGGTGCTCTTTCGCCCAATCCAGTCTAGCCTTCTTCATTTTGTCCGTGAGTAATGGTTTCTTTGCGGGACTCCGTGCTTGGAAACCATGCTCCAACAGCCGCCTGGACACTGTTTTTACTGAAAATGTTGATGTGCTGGTAGACTGCACCTCTGCGTGTATTTCAGGTGCCGTTAAAAATCGATCGCGCATAACAATTTTTTTTATTAAGCGATCATCTCGGGCAGATGTCACGCGCCCCCGTCCGCTTCCTTTTTTCCGTTCTATGGATCCAGTTTCTTGGATTTTTTTAAATAAAAACCCCACTGCACCTTCTGAATACCCAACTCGACGAGATATTTCACAATTTGATATGTTTTCTTGCGACAATGTGATTATTTTGGATTTTATCGCAATCGACATTTGCTTTGCACTTTCCATGATTGTTGTGTTATGTTCACTCAAACGCGGGTAAAACAAGACTGTTGAGACATTTTAAAATGTAAATATTGTAGAAAGGTGACACATA
The DNA here is from genome assembly GCF_059751315.1 of Micrasema longulum. NCBI lineage: Eukaryota > Metazoa > Arthropoda > Insecta > Trichoptera > Brachycentridae > Micrasema > Micrasema longulum. The sequence goes on from NW_028277744.1 coordinate 1,579,588, forward strand.
GTGTCCTTAATTTATTAAACAAAAGAAAGAGGTATCGATAAAGGATTTCTTAGAAAAAGGGTTCAGTAAAGTCAAGGGGCGCGGTAGCAGGTAAACTCGTAATTTTTTTTGTCTTGCGGTGTATTCGATTCTGAATGCTTTTTAGAAGGTGAAGGTTTTAATTTTCGTTTTGCGATTACTTTCGAATGATTCAGATTCGTTTTTTATTTGCCTTTCTCGTTCACTTCTGTTTCATCTGGCACGACCATAGATATCACCCGCAGCTTGGATTATTCTAGAAACGTACTTTAGTATTCGCATTCTTTCCTGTTTTGTCAAATAAGTTTTCGTACCAAGTTTCAATTCGTTCAATCGTAATCTGCGTGTCTTCCGGAAGTTTGCTGATTCGTGACAAATCCAATAAAACCCAAGAAATATTGCTAAACTATTTGATTACATTTGGAGTTTGGAGTGCAATGTTCCGTAGTTATTGAATATTGAAATCTAGGTAAAGAATGGGTCTTTGAACTCAAAAAACTGTTTTTAATGATATCTTTAATGTACCGCAATAGGCAATCCATGACGAGGTCTTATTCAATTTAAGTTATTTCTCATCATTAGCCACGTACTAGTGACTTATTTTGTGAAATTTCGAGGACATTATGAATCATCTTTGCGTGAAATTTTACGATATTTATATAGCGTAGACAAGACCAGTTTACTTTAGTAACAAAATGCATAATAAAAAAAAGTACAAAAAAAGAACACCAGCTCAATGTTCCTTTATTGATTTGGAAGAAGTTAACCGAAACGTTCTTTTGCAAGCAATCAGTAATACATTATAAAATATATTTTACTTGTATAAAAACATTTATAGGTAAGGCATTAAAACAAGAGTTAATGGGACAAGATTGTGATTATGATAAAATTATAAATACACTTATTAATGAAACTTCTTGGTTTAGTTTTACTTTTTATTATTTTGTCCTACCAGCGCTGAAGAAGTTGCGTTGATAAGTTTATTTATAATTTTATCATAATTATTGACTATGGAGTTTTATCAAGAAATGTCAACAAAAAACATCAATACTGGACAAGATTGTGTTTAAAATGAACGGCTTTTTGTGTGGGTAATATAAGTATGTGTGTAAAATAGAAAATAATAATTCTACGTAATAAACAATTTATGTGCCAGAATTAAGCATTAAATGTACGTTAAAAGAAAATACTCATGTGACTGTAAAACGTCTAAATAATAAGTGTATTAAAAAGAATATATTTTTCGAAACAAGCATTCCGCAAGGATATACAAAAATAAATATAAGGTAAGATACAATACTAAATATCTATCAATATTGTAGAGCAATTGTTTTCTTTCATTCAAGTCTTATTCATATTACGCTCTGCTCCTTGGACTACTGATGCTACTCCTGTATATCCCACAGTTCTTTGTCTTTTTTCCTTCTTAGTTTCCATACATGGCCCATATCTGCTGGCGTCATCTTTGTCCCTTTGTCTATATTTTTGGGAAGCTCCACTAGCGTTTCTTTTTGAAAATACCTTCTCGGCCCAGCTGAATCAAAACAAAGAAAAATAAAAACAAAGAGATCTATTAAAAAGCTGGATAACCTGTATGGAGTATGAAGTGTGAGTATACATTAAGGCGAGCAGCTCATTCATTATTCGTTATCTCATCGTCTAATGGGTAAATTGGTCGTGTAACCTAAACCCCGCTTTCCAACCGTGGGAGGTTTTAAATTTCAAGAACAATATGTTTTTATTCAAATGATGTGGTCAGAACTCAGAGCTCGTGAAATGTTATCAACTTTTCGAAAATCTCGCCATCTGGCCGAAGTTTGTTATTTTTTTTGATTAAGCGATTTCGTATCGGCAAAGTAGCCAGTCAAGTTCACACAAATAAATGCCCACTCTTTTTATTCCGATTATTTGTTCGGCCTTTTGCCAAAACTATTTCCAGTTGAATGTTTGTCAGGATCGCGTGGAAGTATCTATCAGGCCCCTAAGACTGTTCATGTTGTTTTTGGTTGTGATATTTTAATCTCGGCATGAACACGGATCGAAAGTAAAATGTCTGTACTTTTACTTGTTCGAAAGCACAATGATGTTCTGAACCGTAAATACCTTGCAAACTACATACCTAGTATATGCACGAAATATTGCCTTCTTTAGGGCTAACGACAACACAGCAGGGGCGAACCGTATATAGAAGCGATTATGCGCAGCTTACCAGTATATTTGACTAACTATAATAATGTTTTTATTGTAACTTTATTTACAGAAAAACAAATAAATAGTTAACATTGATTTTAAATCATTTCCACCGTTTGTATTTTTATCCTAATATATATATTAATTTCAATAAAGCGCGCCCAGCGCCTGCGGTGAGCCAAGAAACTAGCCGATTATTCCAGCTTATTTTTTCATACAAATAAGTAAACTATATTTTGAATGTATTAACCCCAGTGCGGGTTTTTTCCCCTAAATTAAACTCGCAGATTACACAAATTATTTAAAGATTCATGATTTGGAAAACAGTATTTCAAACATTATTTCTTAAGTACTATTTTTCTTTGAGATGGTACTTTTGACGTAAGGTCATAATTACTTTCATGCGTCATATTGCAGGGCATATAGCGCTCCACGCGGCCGTTTTTAGCTCTATTAATTACTAGAACAATTCGGCCAGTTGACATTTCAATTAAATACCTAATATCGACTGAATTCATAGTGGTATTTTTTATTTGTTTTTAATAAATTATATATCAAAGTAATGGATAATATATCTATGTAATATAATATATCACGAAGTTACATCTTTCAAGTTGATTTCATGGATGAGAGTTGTTGTATCACACAGAACAATTTATAGTATAAAAAATATCAATTTATGGTATATATTACTTACATTATATTATGTACCTTCTATGTAGGTACAAATATATGATCTTTTTTTATAGCTTGCCTGTAAATAAAATCACCATTCGCCACTGCAACACAGTAAATCATTACTAAAAATTTCGAGAAATAAGAGTACATCATAACGATAGATTAGTGTAAATACTTGTACATCTCAGGCTCCCACTTGCTTCCATACCCTCTGTATCTAACCAGTCTGTATTATATATTTTGAAATATCTTGTTTCTTCATTCCTAACTTCAACTGGCAACATATTAATTTGGTATTCATTCCCGGCCGTTTGTTATAAACCTTTTGCACCTGTTCGTTTCGATCTGTACTTTTTGATCTGATACACGCGGGTTTTAAGCGATTCACGCGCTGTTCATTTATACTATTAGCATTCATTTCTACTACGTTATCAACCGACAGCCAATACTGCCGTAAGTCACGAACTCGAGAAACTGGTTGTCGTCGTTCTAACGTGCTCGACTAACCGGTGAGTTGATAGTTGATATCCAAGACCCAGAGCAAACACCAAGCTCAACTTGAGAAGGATTTAACTGTAACAAGTATTGTATTGGTACATATGGAGTCAACACACTGTGGGTTTTGTTAAGGTAAGCATAAGCAGTTTAAAAAATAGATACATTGAACCCCTAAATGAATACGTCTGTATTCGGTGTTTGAATGCTAAATCAAGAACAACAATGTCTTTTTTCTTTAACTCACGACTTTTAATATATATTAGTATTGACGTATAATAAATAGACACGTTACTCCATTCTTAGCTTCATCTAAAATATACTAAATGCTGCGTTTCCCTCAACAATTTAAAAAAAGAAATAACATATCACGAATCACGGTACACATGTTATCATTAATGTAAGAAAGAGAAATGCAAATTACTTTAGTTAGCGGCTGTCAACGTTTTAAAAAGTGTACCTACAAAACAAAATATAACTAATTATCTACTTATTTCATAACTTTTATTGAACTTATTTCTGAATGAATCTGTTTTGTTTTCCGCAATTGCAGTGCAAATAAAGCATTTTTTCGTCATACACGACGGCATATTTCTGCGTAGCATCACATCTGGGGTGCTATTCTGAACCACTCTCGTGGCACGAAAAAACTGTTTTTCTCGTGTATTTTGTATGTAAATACACGAGATAATACGACCACGAGAGCGTTTGGAATACAAGCCCCGATCAAGATCAAAGTCCGCTAGAGAATGAAGTCACAGAAGACAATTACCCACGAATTGAAATCTTATTTTTTCTCGCTAGTAACGTGTCTATTTAACTATACGTCTTTACACTACGACATCTTGATCAATATTATGGGAACGAAATACATATTTTAAATTTGGTATGTTTTTTTTAATTCTGATTTATCAAAAAATGAGTTTTGTTTTCCAATGATGTGGTTACAGTTTTTCTCAAATATTAAAAAAATAAAACTATATTTGTGTTTGTTATGTTGAATTACCTAATAGTAAATCAATGGTTAGAATACTAAAGACATAATATTTTAAGGCTGAGACAAGCATTATCGACAAAATCAAGAAAGGAGCTCTGCACTGGTTTGGACATGTAGAACGAATGGACAGCGAAAGAACGGCTAAGAATATTTACAATGCTTATGTTGATGGATGCAGAAATAGAGGAAGACCGAGAAAGACATGGCATGACCAAATCCAACAAATACTTGAAGATGGACATGTCAAAAGTCGGAATAATCGGCGCGCGTGCATGAAAAGATGTATGAATGTAGAGAAGGAGATATCTGTATGCAAAGATAGAGTGTTTCGGCGTTCTATCCTCTCTACCTACCCTTGCGGGAAAACGGCGTGATGGTTTGTTTGTTTGTTTAATATTTTAACAAATTTGTAGGTATGAATTTTGACGAATCGCAGATGTTTCCTCGATACAGTGCGAAGAAATAGATGCAGAACGGACTGGTTTTAGCTAACTGATAATGACAAAATCGACGTTTTGCTGTCCCCGTTTTCCGCACCTCAAAACTGAGCCGGTTTTGATGTTTTTTTTTTAAAAGGAGTATCAGAATGAAATATTCTGAATCTGTACCTTTTCCGTTTTTCAAAATTATTTATCATATTTGTACACCGTACGTCCGAAGACGGCAGATAAAACTGGCCGCTTTTTTGGATTTTTAGATGGTCTTAGCTCCCATAAGAAACAATTTATTAAAATAGCGAAACAATAGAGACACGCCAATGGTAAATATCTATGGGGTGTAAAAAATTCATTGCTCTAGTGCCAGGGAGAAAATACGTGACAACGTCTGTATGAAGAACAGTAAGACTGCCTTTCCGCCTAACTTAAAGCTAAAATACAGATGAACCAATGAAAGATTCTGCGGTATCCGTACCTAATACCTACTCGTTTTTCTATCTTTAAACTGTTAAAATATGTATAATATTAATATTCTAGAATTGATTTATTGTGTCTGTCCCTTATTTCAGTGTCATTTTCGTATTTTCAAATTGTATGTAACAGTCGGCCACAGCTGAATATTATCTTTTTCAATGGCTTATTCTTGTCTTTTTAATTTTAATTGCCTGCTTACCGATGCTTTTATGTAGAGATGAAATATTTCTCTAAATTTCGTATGGTTTTTGTAGTATTGTTTTGAGTGAGAGATTATTATTTATTTCATTTGGATTACTCCGAACAACAACAAAAAAGTGAGGCCTATAGGGACGATACTTCTAGGTGACCGAGATCCTAATCAACCCTAATCAACCAAGGCGCGAAGAGCCGAAAACTGAGACCCGTAGGACCTATAAAACGAGGTCCGGAGGGCCGAATTATGTAGCGTGTTGAATTATGTTTTATTTTTTAAAACAGTGCAAAAATACTTCCAAAAACATGCCGACTTAGACTAATATGCATACATATGTTTTGCCATTTAAATATGTGTAATTGTTTGGTTAAATCTTATAAAAAAATATGATAATTCCTTTGTCCATTAAATTCTCGTCAACTGCCAACTCTATCTAATTTCAACAATGTGCGTTCTTCCTATTATTAATTTTACTTATATTATCATCTCACTAATGATCTGTCGATCACTAGTTAGATTTCTAGCCCCGTTCAAGGTTTGTTACTTCAAAGTCTTCATATCTACTTATGCCCTTCTTCTACAGTACAGAGTACAGTAATAAAGTCACGCCTCACTACTCACTATACACGCCTACTCGCATGTCGCATTGATACCTACCTACTAAGAAAAAAACAAATATATGATTTGTTACATAGCACTTACTTGTCTCCACTCGATTTCCCTTTTCAGAATTTTTACCGGAGTTCTATTACGTTCTATTTCACATACAAAACTGTATTCTTCATCCGCCCAGACAAAAAAGAAAACTTAATCAACAAGTTTTATTGCTATTTTTAACAAAATCAGTATAATACCAGCGTGGAACAAAATCACAGCGACTTATTCACACTCAACGCGCTGGAAAATTCGTATGTAGATGATAAAACGTTGTTAAATTTAAAAGCTCACAGATAAAATAAACAATACAATTTCAACTTTTACTGTTATTCTGGTATATTTTTATGATAGTGTTTTTTAATCGCGCTTTTCTGAGAACATCGTGTGTTCTGTTCTCTCGTGTAATTGATAGCACGCTTCTTGTCCATATAAAATGGTATAAATCTTGTTTTGGAAGAATGAATGGAGTGAACAAAATAGTAAATTTAACGGTTCACGTGTTTGAAGGTAGGAAATGTTCTGTCTTAAATTAAGATAGCGCCAACTAAAATATAAATGTAAGGTTCGAGTCAATCGAGAAGTATTTTTCAAACCTTAATTATTTCAAATAAATAGTTTGATAAGGTGACCGTTTGATGACAGGCGGTTGAAATGCGATATCCTGAACGATGTGTGGGTAATCGACTGTAATAGGAAAATATCACATACTACGAATACCGATAAAAAATATGAAATGGATTTACAATAATCAATTGTATTTTCGAAATCAGTATTGATATCGTATATAATTTTTTTCGATATGTAAATTTAAAAAAAAAAAAAAAAATTTAAATTACGTCACCAGAAAAACGCGACATGTTTGGCCTTGATAGTTGTGACAGTTTTCTAGATAAGTTTGAATTATCAGGAACAAATAAACATGAATCGTGACGTATTAGAGGCGTGGCCAATGGAATGACGGTTTTTGCGGGAATCCAAAATTACAAATTTAAAAATATTTTTTATGCCACTAATAAGTAACCAAAAAAAATTTTTTAACTGGACAGTATTTCATAGACCTTTATCACTTTCAAAATGTTTAAAAAAAGTGATATTTTTCTTTTACAATTAATTTAATAAGGGTGATTTATATTGAGCCATTTTATTTCAAATCACTTCAAGGACCCTGGACAATAAACATCCCAACACAATACATGTTTAATTACTCGCTAAGCCTTTATTTTGAGGCTTATCAGCAGGTGGGAAAGAGAGGATATTAAAGGATGTGATGAAAAATATACCAAAACAAATAGACCAATTGAGCAAAAAAAAGAGATTTTTTCCCCTTTTTCAACATGCGCACTCAATTTGTTAAACAGTTGGCCTTTTAACTAGCTGCGCCACGCGCGGCGCCTGCCTCTATACTAAAAATGTATGTAGAACATTTTTAAGAACGGAATATGTAAATCTAAACATTCACCTGTCATTCGCTAGTAAGTGGCCTGTGATCTCCATCTCCGTCGTGATGTGTTGATTCAATTTTGTCAAGTTGCTCTCGTTCAATCCTTGAACCAGTAAAAATAGCACAAAAATCGATCATGAAGATCGTTCACAAAAAAACCCTTGAGGTATTCAACGGAAGATCTATTCACTGAGTTAAAGATATTGGATGTGAGGTGCCTACTACTTGAATTTTATGATAAATTAAGTGAGGTCAAAAGAACCCAACAAAATATAAACACTCGTTCAGCAACACAAATTAACTGTATTGTCCTATTTGCATCAACCGCCTTTGGTAAAAAGCAATACAATGTAATTGCTCCAAAAATATTTAATGATTTATTGTCAAATATAAAAGTCTCAAAATGTAAAACAAATTTTAAAATAAAAATAACTGCACATATAGATAGTGTAGCGAGAGATTTTTTTGAAAAACATATGAAAATCAAAAAACGTAGTACTTTATATAATAGGAATTTTATTGCTTTATATTTGTTTTATTATATATTATACTTTATTATTTATGTTTAAGTAACATGTATTCTTGGCACATATATATACTTTATATTTGTATACTAAAGATTTTTAATTTCTTACATTTGATTAGCTAGGAATTTATAATTCAGTAGTTTTAGTTTTTCTTTTTTATGTTATTGTTTTATTAGTATAGGCCTACTTATGCTCTAAAGATAGAAAATCTCCATCTTAGAACAGGCCGAGCTATGTTAGATGATACTATCATAAACAGAGAACACTCCGTTTTCATTTTACATTAATTGGTTTTATATAGATTCCCTGTTATTAAGTATGTATGTATATGATTTTTTTTGCAATAAATTGATAAATAAAAAAAATAAAAAAAATGGTTATAAAACATAACTCAGTCCATCCGTATAATAAATAAAGCTCCTAACGAGTCTTCCCATGTTGCATCAAATTTCTTACTCCGCCATCTTAAGTTCTTCCACTGAATAATATAATACAAGCACATTACAATTTCTTGGATTGTACGCCGCAGAATGAGCTTCTAGGAGTATGTAAACCTTGCATTAAGCGACTATAATGTCCGTTGCACTTTCTCCTTACGATAATGTAGTATTATACGTACCGGTTGCATTTTGAATACTTGTTTTCATTATTTGCCCTATCAACTATCAACACAACGCTTTCTCCACTCGCTACGTTGGATCTTAATAATTATGCAGTTTTATTATTTCAAAACATAATAGAATGTATATAAAAATAATAAGAGTATATGATTTCTTTTGCAATAAATTTTATCAATTTCACATATTTTTATATTCTATAGGCACGACATACTATTCATAATGATAATAATAATATTTGGCTAATTTATATAGCGCCATTTTAGTGAAAAATCACCTCAAGGGCGCTTTACAATGGGTATACCTAAACTTACATTCTAACTAAACTAAAGTGACATATTATACAGGGTGTTCTTTAAACCCCGTCACATCCGAAACCACGATGATCAGTATGAGCAAGAAGACATATTGGCACATTAAAATATTTTTTTAGAATGAATAAAATTTACAAAAATAAAATATCAAATAAAACAACTGGTTGCTTACTTCTGCAGGGGAGAAACGAGGAGGGGGAAGCCTGATACATTGTCAACCGCGCGTCTACGCCCCCCTCGCTTCTCCCCTGCAGAAGTCAGCAACCATTCGTTTTTTTGTATTTTCTTCATTCTAAATATTTTTTTAAATATGCTAATATGTCTTCTTGCCCATATTGATCATCAGGGTTTCGGATGTTTTAGGGTTTAAAGAACATCCTGTATTTTCAGATTTAAAATTGAGGGTATGATAGTCTAAAGAATTGGGATTTTAGTTGGGATCTAAACTGACTGGGTTTGTCGATGATTCGTAAGTTTGAAGGCAATCGGTTCGGGCCGGCAACGGCAAAAGCACGATCTCCAAATCTAGTGTTTGGGGAGCGCTGGATTTCGACGAGTTTTCCTCTTCCTGAATCAAATGCTGACCTAAGAGTAGATTTTCTTTAACATGTATTTTCCCTAATACAAAGGTCCGAAAGGTATCTTGGAGCTATTTCATGAAGGGATTTAAATACTGTTCAGTAAAGCTTGTATTTTATTCTCTCTGGGCTTTTAACCAGTGCAAATCTCGAAGATGTTGTTAGAATATTTTTTTTACTCCCGTAATAAGCCTTGCTGCTGCATTGAAAACAGATTGGAGTTTATTAGTTTGATATTTTGGGAGATTTGCGTATATTCCATTACAGTAATCTAGACGAAACGACATAAGCATATACAAGAGCTTTAGTTGCGTCTATAGGAATATTTCTCCGCACGGATTTGATCTGTCGGAGATGGAAGAAACCAGCACTTACCCTTTTATTGACCTGAGAATGAAGAGAAAGATCTGAATCCAAATGAACACCCAGTGGTTTAACATTTATACTAGGGGTAAGATCACAACCTGTGATTGAAATTGGAGATCGGTCTAAAAGGTGTTGTCGCTTTTTTGTCGCTGTCAATAGAAGCTCAGTTTTAGATGGATTGAGTTTGAGTCTGTTTGATGACATCCAGTTGTTGACGGTTTGGATGCATTGAGACATGCGATTTTTTTCGATTGTTTATATCTTGAGGAGAGCAGTAAGAATAGATTTGTTGGTCATCCGCATAACAGTGAGAAAGTAACCCGAATGAGTGAATAGAATAATTTTGGACACATCGTTAATGAACAGTGTGAAGAGCATTGGAATGATATTGTAACAAACCCAATACTCACTTATAATGTTTATGTACCCAACTGAACACGGTCCCGTGGGGTTTGGACGTACGAGTTTTCTTTAAAAACTAACATATAAATTAAATAAATCTCATTAAAATACCTACATTAAAAAAAATTAAACATACCAATGCAACGGCGCAGCCGTGGTTTGCGACAAGGATTTCCGGTTATATTTCTCAATGTATTAATACAAATACATATAGTAGGTATTTATTATAAATTTGAAGCAACAGAGACGGAAACATTTTTGAGAAGGGAATATGGAAGTCTAGGCATTCACAAGGCTTATGATCTGTTTTATTATAGTACATGCTGTTTGTTTACCGAATAAAATAAATAAATAAGTTTTAAAAAAAGGTGGATGAGATTCATCCGCCTGAACCAATTCACCTACTGGGCAACGCCGTAAAACAATTTTCCAATTTCAATACTTTTTCCCATTCTAGTTAGTTAATTCAACAATGTTTTGAGTGTATTCAAATGTTTGTAGACAGGGACAAATCCAACACACACGGTATCACCCAAAAAAGAAACATATTGACAAATACATTTATTTCTATTTTTTAAATATCTAGCTTTTTAATCTTCATTTTCTATTAAATCTGTTTTGACTTGAATTCTAAAAATAAACCTTTTATTTTATTGGTTGGTTGGAAGAAATTGCCATTTGGCAATAAGACCGCCAATGTACAATTAAAATTCTGTAAAATATTTTTTAAAAAAATAAACATAGACAGAATGGTGCATTCACCACACTGTGTAACATTTTACACAGTGTGTAAAGTGGCCACTCAAACCAGCCAATGTCAGGTTTGACAGGTCATGACCCCTGTAAGCGCCTAGACTTCCGTATTCCTTTCTCAGAAATGTTTTCCCTCGAATGCAAAAAATAAAGTTTATCTTATTTGAAAACTTGAAATTTTGAAATAAGCGTAACCGTTAAAATAAAAGACACTTGGAAGTGTTGAATTTATAGCTGTACTGGGGTATTATGTAGGTATGAGATAATATTAACGCACTCAAATAAATGTTTACCTTGTATTTTTAATCTACTTAAGCGATTAGGTGGTAACGCAGCCAGTTTGTCCCTAGCTACGTGGGTGTAGTTGCCACGAGTGACTTATTTCATAGGATCAATTCACACGCATCGTCCAAATCCACGCAACACGGCAAAAATAGGGTGGATTTACATATTTTTATTCTAATTATCAAAAACGTATTTCACATTACTCTTTAGGCGTTCGGTGTATGTTGTATTTGTACTTTTACTAAAACCAATTTGAACCTTATTGGTATTAACATATTACAACAGAGATGAAGAACATTTAAGAGAAGGTAATATAGAAGTCTAGGCATCTACAGGGCTTATGACCTGTCTCACTGGTTTAAGTGGCCACTTTACACAATGTGTAACATTCACCATTCTGCCCATATTTGAACATCTATATTCCTTCAATTCATTCATCTGTTGATTTTTGTGAAGTTAAAGAGCTGAAATCTTTATTTATTTATGCGGGTGAGATTCATCTAAAGTCCTTAAAATGTAACATGATTAGAATGACAGTTGTCAGAAAAAGTGACGACATAACTTTGTAGTAACGTCAAAGGAGTTATTTATATTGACACATGAAAAAGCATTTGTCTCTGGTGTGTTAATTAATTTTTTTATTACAATGCTTGAAACATAAATCAACATTTATGTATAAAATCAGCTTTAAAACTAAAAAAAAATCTTAAATATACCTAATTATTAACGACGTTCTTACAAGGTTACATCATTTTGCAAAAACGTTAGATTTGGGACAAATCGATCAATGTAAATTGATCGAATAAAAAAAAATATTCTTTGATTTTGTTCATGAAAAAAGTATAAATGTCTAATTTTTTGGTGAACAATTATGTTAAACACACTATAATAGGCTTTTTTTTCGTTTTTATATCAATTTTCGGAAACAGAGTTTTATGATTGCATTAAATAACTGATAAAATCGATTTGATCAGTGATCAGTAATTTCCCATCACTAATGAAATTAGTTTGACAGCTGTCATTCTAATCAAGCTATATTTTATGGACTTTAATTGAATTATTTCACCTACAAACTAGGCAACGCCTGAAAATGTTATTTTTTCAATTTCTATACTTCTTCATGGACCGGTGGATTTATCAACAATATTCTGAGTCTGTTCAAATTTTTGTAGGCAAGTGTGTAAAGTGGCCACTTATTCAAATTATTTATAACTGAATAATCACTGTAGCAAAGCTATATTTAAATTGGTTTTATACCACAAGTGTCATCAATTTCCAATAAATTAATGAAATAAAAGTACTAACATATTATAAGCAAATAATATTTTACGATAAGATGATATTTGTGTATAATATTATTAGTTAAAGAAAATTTTTTTAAAAAATACAGAATTTTGGAAAAAAAATGATCTAAGCCAATATGAACATGATGAGAAATGGTAAAAATCAGGCTACCACTTAGAACAAAGGCGAAGTCACAAAATTCAATTCTATATGAGGCAGCAAAAAAAAATAATATGGGAAAAAACATCTATGAAGAAAAAAAAAACTAAATCCAAAAAGAAGGTTAAGAAATATAAATAAAGAAGGTTTAGAAATAGAAAGTTTTATATTATAAACATATTCTTATATTTGCTCTAATAATAACGTTTATACGAATCCTATTTCAAGATTCAAGATTCAAAATAAAATAATTTATTTTGGATATTTATTCATTTACATACATGCAATACATTACACATTATTTGAGACGTAAGTCCCAACGGAAATATCGCATACTACAAATACTGAAAAAAATATATTAAATGGATTTAGAATAATTAATTGTATTTTCAAAATCAGTATGGATATCGTGGAGACATGTTTTCATGTATAAATTATATTTTTTTTAAATACGTCACTTGAAAACGCGATATGCTTGGCCTTGATAGTTGTGACGTCAACATTCGTGACAATGTTCTAAACGAATTCGAATGGTCAGAAACAAATAAATATTAATCGTTACGTATAGGGGCGTGGCTAATGGAATGACCGTTTTTGCGGGAATTCAAAACTACATTTTTTAAATGCTACTAATGCTTGGTGGCCTCCGTAGTGCAGTGGTCAAGACGCTTGACTCTCGTACGGAAAGTTCCGGGTTCGATTCCCGGTGAGAACACAAAAATTACAATGTGATTTTTCTCAAGCCTGGGTGTTTTGTGTTGTAATTCACCGCTGTAATTGGGCCTCATGGCCTGTTGTGGTGCAAAAAAAAATCAAAAATAAATAAGTAAAATAATTTACATTTTTACTGGACAGTATTTCGACCTTTATTAATTTTAAATGTAAAAAAATCGTTATATTTGATTATTGTCACAACTCAGTGGTTATAACGGTATTTCAAAACTACTGCATTTGCTGTAACAATCCACAATACGTATGCTATATTTTATTTCACTATAATAACAATAAATTATTATGTATTAGATCGGTCTCCGCATAAAATGACGGTGTTACCTTCGTCGCAAACATGACGCTGACATTAGAACTAGCAACATTCCAACAAAAGGCTGCATGCCGATGCAAATAACAATAGTTTTTAAATGGACATTACGAAGTTTGCACATTCATTAAGTTCTTAGCATCCACCATGAGTCGGCATAATATGTAAATAAGGTCGCTATATTATTATTATATTATTCAATTTTACAGCGGTGAAAAGTCGTGCGAGTCACATAGAGTGATGAGGGCAAAAATGCACAGCTAAGCGTTAAAAAAAGAATGCTGAAAATCGTGCAATAAAATGAATTGCGAAAATTATATGATTAGAGCTTAATAAGCAATGTGTTTTTATGAGTTTTTCGATTGTATTAGCCTAGTAACTTTAACTTAGTAACTTTTAATTTTCCATTTTATTTTTTAAAATATATCCTGTTTCATGTTTCAATGTAAACATATCAAACTTGAAAAAAGGGAGGGTATAAAGGGAGGGTCCTGAGTTTAATAGGTATACAGTGACCATTATACGGGTACGTCTCGAAAACGGTAGACACAGAAAATTTGGCAAGTGTTTAAATACAAATATTTTATAAAATTTAGTATCATTATTTAGTCCAAACTCTTTCTTATTGAATAATATTTTTCTTTTTTTTCAAGGAGAAAATTTTGGTTTTGATTTTTTTTTGTAATTATAGTTTCTACAGCAGGTAAAAAATATGTTCACATCGGGCATTCGACGGTATTAAGTGGTCTCAATAATAATATTAAAAAATCTGAAGTGTTCTCGAAACGGGACATCCCAGTGTGGACACATTTTGTTGACAAAATATAATGTGTCCTCAATGATGTTATAATATTACAAAACATAAGAACGTACCTACATGTATTACAAAAAATAAACAAGTTTAATTGTAATTTTTTGACGAAAAAATCAAATTTATGAATTTTTAATTAAATGACATAAGATTCGTTTTTCGATGGTCAGCTTTGGGGATTTTTTCTCTGCATCCGGGCGAATACAGAATACAGTTCTGTGTGCGAAATAGAACCAGAATTCTGTACGAGTGCTTTCGACTCGATAGCTGCTCTCAGGTAAAAATCCTGGAGATATATCCGCCTTGTAGAATAGTGGTTGGCGCGTTCGCACACCATGCTTGAGGTCCCGGGTCCGATTTCTGGGAAGGTCGACATGAAAGGATTAGGACTCGTCATAGACAGGCAATTCAAATGGACGAAACGCTTAGACGGACTCACTAAAGTAATGGCATAATTATATAACCTCTACTACAAAATTGAAGACCAAATACCAAAACAGGAAAAAAATCATGAGCTACATGATCGCTTTTTAACAAAACTGATATAACAAGGATAAAAATACAACAAAATATAATAATTAAACTGACATATAACTTACTCTACCTGCGTTGCTATTCTAAGCCGCTCTCGCGGCCGTAGAAAACACTTTTATCTTGCGTATTTTGTATCTTAATACGCTAGATAAAAGCTTTTTCTACGGCCGCAAGAGCGTTTGGAATATCACCCCTGACCCTTACGACTGAACTGTACGAAAAAAACATCAGTTTGACATAAAACACTTGACAAAAATTAAGACGATAAAAAAAATACACAATATTGCTCTGGGAAACATACAAAACGATGATAATTAACCAAACATGCTGACATACACAAATATAATACCAGACAACAACAATACCACATCAAAGACAGTTAAAAATACAATGAACTTAAACACTACAATGACTTACCTTACCACTCGAAAAATTGCACTGGAGACAAATTTAAAACCAACCTGAAAAAGCACACGATGACTACACTAACCAGACAAGACATAACATGACTAGCTGGGCTACCATTGTTGAGGAGAAGGAATATTCATTTGGGTGTTCACTTTTTTCAACTCATTGGCGGTCGCATACATACTTCTGATATTCTGAATGAATTCGGTCTATTGGTCCCCGATAATTATCTTCGACAAAGGCAACACAGGTTGTTCTACCTACCACGATGCAGAACCAACCTGCCAATGGTTATGCCGGTAGGTAGAGCAATCGTGTAATTCAATCGTATCGCGTCGGACGTCGATATATTTCATGACAGTGGGATTACTCTTAGGAGGGCAATTTCCAAATTGTAATATGTATGTCAATTTTACATAACAATTTACTTTTTTTTCTCTTTTCTATTTAATAAATCTGATACGTAAATTTTGTAATGTGTTGAGAATTAATTGTATACTCTGTAATGTTCTCAATGTAACAAAAAATAAATAAATGAAATGACTAGACCTTAAAATATTTCTTTTATAATAACCCCAACAGGTTTTTAAAAATTATAAATAAATAGATAAAAACAATTCTGTGCCCTATACACCATCGGGTGCGGATGATGCTTTGGATAATTTTATACATAACTAGCGGACCCGACAGACGTTGTCCTGCCTGAACGTTGGCTTGCCTGCTATCAGCTTGGAATTTGGAAAAAAAAAGAGAAAAGAAGGTCCCTAGATACTTGTTTATGATAGAATTCCAAAACTAAAAATTATTAATATTCAAATATTGAATTCAAGTAGGTACCCAGGTACTTGTTTATTGTTTGAATTCCAAAACATAAAATAGTTAATTTTCAAATATAGAATTCTTTTCGCAAATGTCAAACTCGGCTCTTCTCACCAACAGGGGTGCACTATATTTATAATTGCGATTTTTTCAAAAATGTATTGAATGTTAGTTAATATTATTTTAGTATTACCAAAAATTCAGTAAAAAAAAATAAACGAGAAGAAATTGTAAAAAATGTAAGGAAATAATCTGATTGGGATTCATAAAAAGCGAATGTTGTTTGTAAACATAAAAAGTAATATTTTTAAAACACAAAAAAACACATTCTTCCATTTGTTTTGTACATGTATTCTCGTCGAATTTAGGTTTATAATTCTAGCTTTTTTGACAGAGTCGATTCAAAATTTAAATATCTACGAACACGCGCAGATCGACAAGATCGACATTTCGCTGAAAACCGCACGTAAAACGGTTATGCCGTTTAGGAGGAGTTCATATAAAGATACAGTTTTATACATAGGCAGTTTAGACCTATTTCACCTTGCGTACGAACACAATAGGTACACGAGTGCATGTAATGTGAAACATTTTAATATGCTTGGCTATTATCGCGTCGAGTATCGTATTATCGTAAAACACATTATTGAATACGGCTAACTTACTTGGCATTGTTATTTTAGATCCTTTTCAGATTATAATTTCTAGGAATCGTATTCGTGAGTCTAGCGGCAGACACGTAAATCTACAACTCGGCACAAAACAAAATTATCGTGATGTAATTAGAATTTTATGTAAATCATTACAAAAAATTCTTGCCCAATCGGTATTGACTATTGATAGAAATTGAGGGGTATATGCAATAACGTATAATAAATATTCACGTTATTCACGACAGGCATGCAAATGTCCTTACCCCTAAACTTTAAAACTCCCACTTTAAAGACACAACAGAAAATTATAATTTAAGCCTCTCTTCTTCTAAAAATTTATTTGAACTGGGTCACAAATATAAATGTCAATGATTTCTTATCCAACATATTACAACAGAGATGAAGAACATTTAAGAAAAGGTAATATAGAAGTCTAGGCATCTACAGGGCTTATGACCTGTCAATGGCTGGTTTAAGTGGCCACTTTACACACTGTGTAACATTCCCCATTCTGCCTATATTTGAACATCTATATTCCTTCAATTCTTTCATCTGTTGATGTTTGTGAAGTTAAAAAGCTGAAACCTTTATTCTGTAATCTGTATAGTTGTTTCCCCATCTGCACTGCAGAACCTACATTTAGGAGTTCGGAAAGGTTCGTTCTAGCAAGTTTGTTCAATCTGCAGTGCCCTGTGAGGGCTCTAGTGATAACTCTCACTTGACTTCGACTGAGTTTTCTTAGGTCGAAAGCAAATCCGGTATCCAAATTGCGCTCTAGAAAAACTAAGACCATTATTTACAAAACTCTTCTCAGACTTGTCAAGTCTGCCAAATGCTATGTTATGACTTAAAAGAGATGAAAACATGGCATTAGTATTTAAAAAAAAAGTATTAACGAAAATATTTGGTGTTGTCAAACAAAACGGAGTATGGAGGAGACGGTTTAATCATTAATTAAAGGCACTATATGGCGAATTCAACATTGCACAATTCATAAAAATAAGAAAATTACAACGGTTGGGCCATGTGCACAGAATAAATGATAATTGTACCCCCAAAAATATATTTATACCACTGCGGAAGGCAGACGAATCAGAGGCAGACCGAAATTCAGATGGCTGGGTAATGTGGAAAGTGACGTTAGAGCAATTGGCCTGATGAACTTCAAAAGAGCCACAGGGTGCAGGGAGGAATAGAGACAGATTCTGGAGGAGGCCAGGGCCCACAACTGTGGCTCTACTGATAAAGAAACCTTTGCGAGTACCGCTTTAAAAGTTCCTTCATTTGGTGCTGACCAGGTACTATCAATGAATAGAATGTCGTATTAAAAAATACATTTCACCTACTAATTAGCTTATTTCCGAGAGCATGGAGAGCCACTATGCTATTGACCATGCGTGAGTTAGGTTTTTTATACAATGTACAAAACACGTTGTTCGTAGATAGATGTATCTACAATTATCTCCAGCTGCTCCAATGTTTTTCTCAAACCAATTTTGTAAAGAGTAAGTTTGCGTTGGTTCAACTATAAAAAAAACAATAATTCTAAAATTAAGGGTTAAGGACACAAATAACAATTTCCTACCTCTTACGAAGACCTTCTTTTCAACACCTCGTATCTTACAAGCGCCCTACAATGAAAACACATAATCTGTAAGATTGTGTAATTTCATGGGTAAATAATTAAAATAGAACTCGATTATGTGTTATTAATTGATTTTTCCCACATTGAATATGCCTTATTGATATTATGAGAATTCTTTGCAGTTCACACCGTAAACCTTATAACTCCGCTCTTTTTCGAATAACACAGAAAAAAATATATTTGAAGAACTCACTTTGTGGTTGTTCATTAAAATAATGATAATAAAATTCTGTTTTTAACCCCTTTTTTTTACTGACCGGTATCAAGGCTACACAAGCTTCTTTATCAAGTTATAATTTACTAATTAATCTTATCCTATTTTATTTTAGCAGTGTCTACTAAATCAGTAGAAAGTCAGGTCAGTAGAAAAAAAAGTGGTTAAAAACAAAGTTGTTTTGTTATTGTTGCTATACAGAAATAAACATTTCTTAACTGAGAAGTTTATAAGAGTAACTTAAGGACCAAGTTATTAGTAGTAGTATTTTTGAATTCTTTATTCTTACTGATATTGTATATATATTTGGGTTCGTATCTTTTAGTTTTTAAATATTTAAATTTCGGGGATTGTTTCCTCGCGTTGTAAATAACTTACTACAAGAAAATGGGAATCAAGTTGTGATAGACCGGGGGGGGTTCAATCCTTTGATGTGCGAGTCCACGACAACATGTTAATCAAGATACCAGCCTTAAAGATATCGTGAAGGCGAGGCAGGCGATCTAGGCATAAATAGGGCTTATGGCCTGTCAATGTCATTGTGTCTGTTTGAGATTTCCATAATTTCACAAGAATAGGAAAATATCACATACTACGATTACCGATAAAAATATATGAAATGGATTTAGAATAATTAATTGTATTTTCAAAATCAATATTGTGGAGAAATTTTTTCATATACAGGTTGTTCTTTAATCCGTGTTACATCCGAATCCACGATGATCAGTATGAGCAAGAAGACATATTGGCAAATTAAAATATTTTTTTGGAACGACTAGAATCTTAAAAAATAAAATATAGAAAAAAAAACAAATGGTTGCTTACTTCTGCAGGGTAGAAACGAGGAGGGGGAGGGGGGTGTCTGAACCGCACGGCCAAGCCCCCCGCGCTTCTCCCCTGCAGAAGTCAGCAACCATTTGTTATTTTTTAAATATTTTATTTTAAAAACTTTTCTTCGTTCTAAATATTTTTTTAAATATGTTAATATGTCTTCTTGCCTATACTGATCATCGTTGTTTCGGATGTGACAGGGTTTAAAGAACATCCTGTATAACTTTAAAAAAGAAAATATCAAAAAATGTGTCACTAGAAATACGCGACATGTTTGGCATTAATAGTTGTAACGTCAATATTAGTGACGATTTTCTAAAAAATAACTTAAATGGTTTGGTACAAAGTTGAAAATGAACATGAATCGTGACGTATTACGGGCGTGGCCAATGCAATGACCGTTTTTGCGGGAATTCAAAATTACAAATCAACATTGTTTTTTATGCTACTGATAAGTAGCAATTTTATATTTGACAGTATTTCAAAGACCCTTATTACTTTGACAATGTAAAAAAATTATATTTCCCTATTGTAGAACTTTTCAAGCGTCCTTTCACATTATTTGACATCTTATGACTTTTTAGTGAAGTTTTGTTTGCAATATTCTCTGTTTATGTGAAAAATGTAAATGCCGAGTGCCTAGATTTCCACATTCTGCCAATAATTGATATATCTCGTACGCGATATTGGTCTGTACGGTTATGATGCTTAGGGTGTTAGGCATAAGTTATTATTATTCATAATACCAACTCTATGTTTTTTAACAAAATGTTCCTATAAAAGTCGTGTAGTGCGTGAAGCTAAGTGTGTATGAAGTGCCCATAAAATATGCCATACGGTTGTTCAATAAACAATGAAAACATGTTATGTAGGCCTATATTCGTAGTTGCCGTCGGAAACAATGCCATGTTAACTCGTAAATAATGTAACGGTGGCCATCGAAGGATAATGATACTTAATACCAAGGGTCATGAATCAATCAAAGTTTGAATAAATCCGATATTAAAAATTATTTTATTGATATATGCGCCATTTATGGCATCTTTAAAATATGTTTTTTTTTTTAATTATGAGAGAATTAAAGGAATATACAGGGTGTTAGGCATCGATCGATCAGCAAATCCATAACATTGAAAGCAAGTATCTCATGATTAATTTTTGCCTGGAAAATAGAAAAAAAAACCTTTCTCACTTCGGTCATACTTTTTTGAAATATACCTTTTTTATATAATACAAAAAAGAATTTTATTAAGTATTTGACCAGATTTAATGATTTTAACGACAGCCAGATCTAATATTTAATGAAACCTCATACAAACTCTGAATGTAT
Organism: Micrasema longulum; assembly: GCF_059751315.1. Classification (NCBI taxonomy): domain Eukaryota; kingdom Metazoa; phylum Arthropoda; class Insecta; order Trichoptera; family Brachycentridae; genus Micrasema; species Micrasema longulum. Next base: position 1,600,740 of record NW_028277744.1, read on the forward strand.
GAGGGGACATTCATGTTCATCAGTGGCGAATGGTGATTTTATTTACAGTAAAGCTATAAAACAAATTCATATATTTGTACCTACATACGAGTAGAAGGTATATAATATAATGTAAGTAATATATACTATAAATTGATCTTTTTCTGTGGTTCTGTGTGATACAACAACTCTCATATATGAAATCAACTCAAACGACGTAACATCGTGATATGTTATATTATATAAATATATTATCCATTACTTTATTATATATTTCTTTAAAAAATAGCACTATGAATTCAGTCGATATTAAGTATTCAATTAAAATGTCAACTGGCCGAATTGTTCTAGAAATTAATAGTGCTAAAAACGGCCGCGTCGATCGCCATATGTTCTGCAATATAACGCATGAAAGTAATTATTGTCTTATGTCAAAAGTACCATCTCAAAGTAAAATAGCCCTTAAGAAATAATGTTTGAAATACTGTTTTTCAAATCAAGAATCTTCAAATTAACCGCACTGGGGTTAAGACATTCAAAATATAGTATACTTGTTTGTATGAAAAAATAAGCTGGAATAATCGGCTAGTTTTTTGGCTCACCGCAGGCGCTGGGCGCGCTTTTTATATGAGGATAAAAATATAAACGGCGTAAATGGTTTAAAATTAAAAGTAATTATTTATTTGTTTTTCTGAGAAAAAAGTTAAAGTAAAACATTATTATGGTTAGTTAAATATAATGGTAAGCTGCACATAATCGCTTCTATACACGGTACGCCCCTGATGTTCATGACATTTTGATATGAAATTTTCAGTAGGTGATTATTACAGTTTTTTTGTATGAAAGTGGCCTGGCCGTTTTAAACAGAACATATAATTGACCTTCCTGAATTCGATAACACCAATATCTCATTTTCTCATGATTGAGGGGAGACTGCTTTCTGCATAACTACGTTTAATTATGCGTAAATATTATTAATTATCACGAGTGATGGGAATTATTACTATTTTTTATTTCAATAGAATACCTAAAAGCATAACCATAATAAAATGTAATAAAAAAATCAACCACCTTTTTTGAAAACTCGGAATTATAGACTGTTTTCCTATCTTTTTTAGCTTTTAGGATTTAAGGTCTCTGTTTTCCCGATTTTCGTTTGTTCTTCCTGGTAAACGTGTTGAGCTTTTGTTAAAACTTAGATTAACAAAGTTTTATGTCCGCCTAATCTCAATAATGCTCATTTTGTGATGACTGTGTACGTTTATATTTTGTACACACATGATTTTTTTAAAAAAAATTTTCATTCATTTTTTTTTGCTTATTTACAATAAACATGATAATGAAACAGAGCATCAAAAAATAAAGCATAATTACATATCAATGAAGTACATATTAATAGAAAAATAGTTAACAAAAAATCCCACAAAGGCATGGTCTGTTCGTGGGTATACAAGAAAATGTTAAAGAATTTTTGCTCCTATAGTAAATAATGGACAGTTATAATATTTTTGTATAACATAAGAAAGGAAAAATAAAATATTCTGTAAAAGATAAAATATGGTATTTTTTTTATAGTAATTAAAACAGGAAATAAAAAACATTTTTAAAAAAACACAAAAATATTCCTTATTATTAAAGGGCAACAAAATAAATTATAGAAAAAAAGAGTTTATATCTTTAGTTTGAATCCAGGATAGTGCATGTTTTTTAAAAGAAGGAAAATTTTGAAAATTTGGAATCAATTAAATATTATCCGTAAAAAAAGAATTAAAAATTTTTGGGCCTATAAAATATGCATGTCTCTGTGCGCGCCTCGTTTTACAATGAGGTATTTCTAACACAAATGTTTAATAAGTCTTAGAAGCCGAAAAACAAAATCTCGATTTCTAAAAGACACGATCTACACTGTATTTTATTGCTGTGGCAACTCTGAATCTATCCATTTATAAACAATAAAAGTATTAGCAATACTTGAGGAATGTGTATTTGTCTTATAAATGTTCTTAAAAACTCTAAATAATGTTTGATTTAGAAATATCGCAATAATTAATATTGAAAAAAGTTTCATTATTCCATTATTATTGTTTGGTTGTAATAATTTATTTTATGTTTCGTCAGTAAAATCCCAAGAGATTATATTGTCACTGTTTATAATGGCGTTCTTACTTTTCTAAATGCATGGGATTAAAACATAATCATAGATTTTTTCATCTTGAATTTTTTCTATCTAACTTAAAGCATACCTTATTGCTAAAAGCGAACTTTTTTATACATAAAAAGGTTAACATATTTTCTATGGTAATGAGGAAGTCCAGTCCTACGGAAATTTGGAATTAAAATTATTTTTTTACGCGCTATAAAAATTAAAGTATTAATTTGGATGGCAGTTCTTGAAAATTGTGAAAATCATAATAAAAAATATTTTAATAAGAAAGAACTACTTTGAACGACGTCACTAGTTAATATGAATCAACCAATGATAGAGAGTTTTGAATTTCCAGTTTACGGTAAGTCAGCGGACCTATCGGCAGAACTGACCGAGTAATTTCAGAAATAAAAATCTTTAAAAATCATAGCGCCTATAATACGATATATAAAAAAAAATCGGCTTAGTTAAATAGTCTTAACAAATAATAAAAAAAATATAAAACCACTCAACTTTCTCATTAAAGAAACAATAACATTTAAAATGCCAAATTTTACGGGCTTTTTTTTATAAAAAAATAGTAACTAGTAATTTCTTAACTAATGCAATGTATTTAATATATTTTTGGCTTGGTTTTTGAATACCTATTTGTTTTTGGAATTCCCTACATAGGTCTTTTACTCACTAGGCGTATGATATATGCTGGTGAATGGTGAGAGTGAATAATCTTTTTTACGATTTTAAAAGTATTTTGATGTCATGTTATATTTTTTAATAAATATTAACAATAGCATTTTTAAAAATTCCGAATTGATTTTTATACAAGGAAACTTATCCACCATTGATATTTTTTTAGTTTACTTATTTTATACGGTTTTTTCACACCCTGCATGGAACGCAAAGGTATTATACTCTCGGGTCAATAAAACGTCTTCGAGATTTTCACTGGTTAAAAAGCCCAGAGAAAACAAAACACAAGCTTTGCTGGACAGTATTCAAATCCCTTCATGAAATGGCTCCAAGAAACCTATCGGACCTATGTGTTAGGGAAAATACAAGTCAAAGAAAATCTTGTCTTAGGTCAGCATTTGATCCAGGCGGAGGAAAACTTGTCGAAATCCTGCGCTGCCCTAACACTAGGTCCGGAGATTGGCCCCTCTGCCTGGAACCAATTGCCTTCATACTTGCGAATCATCGACAGTTAATTACAAAATATAATATGTAACGGAGTTTTAGTCCCAACACTTATGTATGGAAGTGAAACACGGAACTGGCAGAGGAAGGATGAAAACCGAGTGAACGCGGTGGTCGAAATGCGGCGAATGTGTGGGAAATCAATGTATTATTATTATTTTATATTTTTTTCATACATTATATTATTTGTTTATACATAAACGGTTCAAAGAACCTTTTACAAAAAATAATAATTTACAGAAATAATCACAGCAGTGCACAATAATCATGTAGTATATAGTATGAAATAATAGAATAATTTAAACTAAACAATTTAGTAAACATATAATACAAAAAGTTAAAAAGAAACATAACATTTCAAAATAAATATAGCAATAACCATGAGAAAATCTTACGTACTAAATATAAATATAACACAGTAAAGTTAAGAATAACTAGATAACATTAATAAAAAAATTATGACAGGGTTACGTATAATACGAATGATGAAATCAGGCGAGAGTGTAAATCGGAGTCAGGTATAATTGATAAGATTAAAAAAGGGTATCTAAGATGGTTTCGTCCTGTAGAACGAATGGATGAGGAAAGAATGGTAAAACTAGTATATATGGCGAAAACGGTAACGTGAGACGAGGACGACCGAGGAAGACGTGGCATGATCAGATAAACCAAAATCTTAAGTCTAGGCATGTCAAAAGCAGGTAGAACCGAAGGGCATGTATGACAAGATGTAAGAATGTGGAAGAAGCTAGAAATGTATGCCGGGATAGACGTGTGTGGCGGTCCATTTTCTCTGACTTTTCCCACGGGATAACTGCCTGATGGTAGCAGTAGTAATATATAACTTTAGCTTAGTTACACGTTAGAATGTAAGTGTACATATAAAATTGTGGAGCGGTTGAGGTGATTTTTCACAAAAATTGCGCTGCACAAATCAGCGAAATATAATTATTATTGCTGTCCACCTCGTACCGTGTTAAAAGTGGTTCCGGTGTATGCGTATTTTAAACCATTGTAGAAAAAATATCCGATAGCACGGAAAAAATATTAATCCCTCCTTAATTTTCTGCTTATTGAAAAACGTGAAAATACTCTATTGGTACGTAGAAATCTACATACTTAATGTGTAAAAGTGTGCAGACGGCCAAAAAAGGAAATAAAGCCTGGGTTAAATCAGCTAATTAGAAAATATTTATGTGATGTTTATCCTAATTAGATCTCTCGTCGTTAATCTGTCAGAAGTTTGAAAGGTAGATCTTTTTTGAAAGATTCTGTACTCTATAGTAAGCTTACGTTTTTTTCCCTCCACCAGTTACGCTTGAGTTCCCTAAATACCACTTATCGCGTCATTTGACTGAGCTGTCAAAAGTTACACCCAGGAATTTGGTATTTTCAAAACAAATGTATTTTTATCAGTGCATTGGGTGGTCGGCAGAACGTCTCCATTAATTGCATTTGTAATTTTGACAGAACACACAGTTGAAACTAATCTCAAGTGTTCCTTACTCCCCTCCTGAAATTATATTTGGAAAACAAATTGATATTTAAAGACGAATTTGCATGTTGCCGTTCCTGTAACTGTTTTCTTAGGTCCGGTTGTTTGATCAGTGGTATAAGTTAAAAATCTAAAAAAGTAACAGTTGCGCCAAAATACTGAACGTGGGTTATTTGATCGTGAGCTACCTCCAGCCGATGGCCAAATTTTATCCTCATTGCTTAAAAAAATAATCCGCTAATATTGGACGGTATAAGTATAAAGTATTTATTTGTTAAAAGGATGGCGACTTGCTAACAGCTGTTCCCTATGGTAGGGTCAAAGCACGAGTAAATGCTCACCCCCCAGTAAATGACCATTGATTAATAAAACACAATATAATAAGAATTGCTACATGTGTCCAGTCAAAAAACTTTTAACACTAGAAACTATGACAAAAGCACTAGGCGGACGAATCTTTTGGTAAGAAACAAATCTATCAGTTTTGAACTGAGAGCTGTCAAAAGGTCATAGTGCGTCTTCCCGTTATTGTTCTGAGATTGATAGTGTTTTTATAAGAAAAGGTGTGGTAAGTATTTTATTTAATGCTATTTCTTATGCAATCCATATTCTAATGTGTTAGGGTGTTTTATAATGCTATGATGAAACTAAATCTTAGGTTTATTTTTACTGGGGTAGAAGTGGTATGTCACTGACGATTCTGCAAATTTTTTAGAGTAATATTAATTATTATTGTAATACTCGCATTTCAATAAAAAAGTAAAAGTGCTTAGAAAAATTCAGGTGTTTTTTAATGTTTTCTTTTATTCTGTAGGCTTAAATAATGAAATTTATACCTTTAATGTGGATTTCACTACAAGCTGAACCTTGAACCTTCATTCATTGGTGCTTTGACCCTATGTGTAATTTGCTCAGAGTAATAATGCACCAAGCTATAGAGGAGCCCAAACGAAGGAAAACCACTATATGAATATTGGGTATTAAGTTAGTTACAGTTCGCAGCAAAACAATGGGCCGTACTCAGGTCGAGAATTGCCGAATGGATATTGATTTGCATTGTAAATACTTTTAAACATGTGCCTGTGTATTTATTATTGCAGGGTTATCCCAATTTATTTTTCTATAATTCGCCTATATTCATTTTATAAAACTGAAGATACATGTGTGTGTTTATTTTTTTATTCATTTTATTCACAATATACTTATTTGACATTTATTGAGACATAAATCCCAACTCCATGGAACCAAAGTCCTGTGTTGAGTTTGTTTGTTTGTCCGTCACATCTCCAAAACAGCGAATCGTAGCGGCCTGAAATTTGGACACGTCATTTTAGATGCGATTTCAAGGTTAACCTTGCTATTTTCGAGTGAAATTTGAATCAACCTCTGCTCGATAAAAACTCAAACTTTATAGTGCAGCCCTGATATATTTCCTACAGTCAACTGTCAACAGTAAACATACTTTAATTCACAAATTTATCTCCTAAATTGAAAAAAAAAAGTATTTGAAGTAAATATGTTGATATAAGGAAAGTTTTTAAGCAACACAATACGCGTGTCTGGACGATAAATGCCAAAAATCAATGTAAATCATGGGAAAATATTCGAAATCAATAACCTGTGAAAACTGCATGCTTTAACACCTTTGACGGCTCCTACTGCTGCAACTAAACATACTGCAATTCACTATTGTCGATTTATATTTATTATAACGTAAATACCCAAGTTATTTATTTACAAACAAAGCCAAACACAGCTACAAAAGCATCCGATCGAACCGTTATGTTTATGTTGTCAAACAAAACAAAATGGCCACCAATTTGTTGCTAAGCAACAAACCAACATCGCTTGCGTTCTATAAAACATAGTTATAGGGCTTCTCTATAGGTTCACGCATTATTACTCTGAGATAATTTGTTTGTTTTGACTTATGACAGTACAACGAAACGCGTGGCGTGGCGCAGAAAATTATAAAAAAATCGAAGAAATTTGTTTATTCCATAGAAAATTATTTTTTTATGAGGAGGGAGGGATTATGGAAGTCTAGGGATTATGACATGTCATTAGCTGGTTTAAGAGGCCACTTTACGCACTGTTAACATTCACCATTCTGCCCATGCTTTAACATCCACATTTCCCCAACTTTTCCATCTGTTGACTTTTGTGAAGTAAAATAGCTGAAACCTTTATCATGTAGGTGAGATTCATAGGACTGCCTAGACTTCCTCATTTCCCCCTCAAAAATGTTTTACCTCTCTGTTGCAACAATCTCGATTGTTTATTTTTTAATATCTTTATTTCTTTTCTCTAAAACTAACAACTCAAATAATATTATATGATCAGCGAACCGTAAAACAGACTAAATCAAAAGCAAGCAACTGGAAACAACAAAAAATAATTTTCGGTATATTATACAATTTTTATTTATTTCCTACATCCGCTCACGAGGCTTTTACACACATGTATATAATTATAAACAGATTCCACACAAATTCAAAATAGGTACTATAAAAAATAATGATCTACAGATAATTACTAAATTATTATCAAGTCCCTAATTGATACCCTTCCAGAATACAGGACATGATTTAATTTTCTATAATATTAGGTTTTATTGCTTACAAACAAACAAATAAATAAAATAATTAAGACCTGTAACTTCTAAATAAATATTTGCCATAGTCGGTAATATTCTCTTATTTAGTGGTTGTGGTCCCGTGGCTAGTGTTGCGGTCTCGCGGATCAGAAGTCCAAGTTTCGAATTCCACTCTACCTCAACTTGATTCCCATTTTCTAAAAGTAAGTTATTTACATTGAATTGATGTAAATCGTAAGAACGCAACTATTTAATTTTATAAAAAGGTAATTTTATTATTCTTCTGTATTAATATTTTAAAGCACTAGAATCAATTTGGTTTAGCAGTGAAATGTCGGCCTCAGCTCGTTTGCCTACCATGCCAGAGGTCTCGGGTTCGATTCCCGACATGGTTAATATGGAATATTGATTTAATAGGGTGTTTTTACACTAGTATATTTCATTGTCTCTGGACTGGTATATGAAGTGTAAGACTGATCATCTTATCTTCATGTAACATTTATCCTGTGGTTAGTCTCTCAGACTCACGGACCAAAGGTCTGTGGTTCGAATCCCACTCTACCCCAACTGGATTCCATTTTCTAATAGTGAGTTATTTACTACTCGTTGAAAATGGCCCTCAAAATTAAATATTTTGGTAAATCATAAGAACGCAAATATTTCTTTCTTTAAATTTTATTTTATTTTTAATCAAGATAAGCTGCAATTGGTGTACTATTGCAGTGCCCTATACACCATTAGATGCGGAAAGGAAATGATGATGATGGTAATAAATTAAAAAAATAAATTAATATTCTCTGTTTATTATGTTTTTCGGGAACAGAAAAAGCATTTTATCAAAAATCGGATATAAATCATTAATACCTACAATATAACGTTTATCAATGTGTCGCATGTTGCAGAGTATGTAGTAAAAGAGTAATCCTAATATTTGATTGTCTCACACAGTCTGTACGTCTCACTCTCGATAATACACGTATATTCGGGAGCGAGAGACAATTTCACGCGTCACACGCGCGAACGGCAAAGTTGCAAGTACTTCCGCCAGTTAGAATTAGTAGCTCTTCGAGTTTCGTCAGGGACGGTTTTTTCGCCCGCGCTGCGAGCATGAGCTAATGTTTTTTTTTCATATTTTTAGCAATTAGATTTAAAATATTATCACTTTTGACTTCAACTATAAATGATTTAAGCTATGAATATTTCAATTTTTCGATTTAAAATCTCTCATTTTTTGCATGTGTAATGACTACACAGCACCGTAAGCGCGAATGTTTTTGGGACAGCAAGGGAATGGCTATAAGGTGAAAAGCTTATCTCGGTGTTCCAAGAGTCCAAGAGAAATATTAAACAGACACTGAAGCTCAAAATGTATCGAATCGTACCTAGATTCTCGAATAGTATACAAAATTACATAAACGACATTGACCGACTAATGATACAGTAGAGTGTTTCCACATTCCCGAACTAGAAACTAAATTTATCTTTTGCCCCTTATGCAATGTCCCCATTCGCACGGAGTAATATTATTTCGGGAGCGACTTGGGCTCCCAGTAATATATCGCCAACAAGAACGCCTTGTAATTTATACAATGTGTGGTATTATACATAAAATTATTATTTGTACTTGTTACGCAGCAAGCATTTGTCAATGCGATGTTCTGAGCTTAAAACTCCACGAGGATTATGATATTATGTTCAGGTTCATTGCCTCAAAATGGCGTTATTTCTAATGTACCGTTCTTCTGCTGAATAACTCAAGAAATTGAAAATCAGTGTACGCCAGGGTTACAAATTATGAAATTAGACGAGAGTGCCCCAATCACAACGGGAAGTAATTAGAGTTTTATCTTCGACTGTCTATAAAGATAAAATGAAATTTAAGTTCGAAAATGGGTATATTTGTGTGAGATTTTCATATTTCTTCGTCCATAACCTGTCATTGAACATGTTAAAGTAGGTTTGAGGTCTTGGATTAGCATGGAAGGAACAGATAGACACATTCTTAAAAAAAAAACATTAAAATTAAAAATAAATGCATACTGCAAATAAATCATGTTTTCGTAATATCAGCATATGTTAGTTTGGTTTTTCTTTTCTTTTTCTTTTCTTTTCATGGTCATACCATCTTTATATGCCATACACTTTTTAATAATTAAAAAAGGAATGGTCTACGCTCAGACGCTGAAGTCTTTGTGGGCATTTTTTCCAATTTATGTTATAGCATAATTTTAAGATGTATTTTTCTTAAGTGTTTTTTTGTAATTATATTTCTATGTAAATAATATATGTATAGAAAAATAAACAAATATATAAAAAAATATACGTCCAGAACTATAAAGTTAAATAAATTTTTCGGTAGCCATGAAAAATGGAATTTAAAAAAAATGTATTTGAAACATGTTCAAACTCAGGTTACCCGCGAAAATACATACAAACATACACATTTTCGTACAGAAGATTCAATTTTACTCTATAGATAATTGAAGATAATTTTGTTAACTTTAATTGTCTAAAAAGTAGAATAGAATGTTCTGTACGAAAATGTGTATATTTGTATAAAAATGAGAAGTATCTTACATATTTTGAGACCTATTCTATAAGAATATTTCATCGTTTTTACAGAAATTACGATTTTATATTATAGACAATTGAAATTAACCTTCCCTTTGGGAAGGTAACAGAGGTAACAGTACCTTCCTAAGGGCACGTATTGAATAAAATCTTTTTTCTGTACCAAGTTGGGTATATTTTTAATTTAAAACATGTTTAATTACATTACCTAATTTTGTAAAATTACATTACTTAAAATGAAATTTTTAAGTTACTTAAAATTTTCATTCAAATATACCCATTTTCGTACAGAAAATTCGATTTTACTTTTTTGATAACTATGTTAACTTCCCATTGTGATCGGTGGTATGTAATAACCAAATTCAAGTAGATCACTCACTCAACCATTACTATGCTGCTGAACGTATCGTGCCAATGGATGCTTTCTATGGTGATCGGATTGGATTATCAGCTGATAGGATTATCCTGTAACAGGTTGAATTGATAAAAATGGGGAAGGGTCACTAGTTTTATAAAATATGTATCTAAGTAATATTCCCCAGCAATTTATGGCAAAAAAAAAATTGGGATAGGGAAATCATAACATTTTATTTAGTATTCGTGTGGATTACAAACAAATAACGCGAACCCGTACCAAAAACGAAATAATAATGTGAAAAATAATATTTAAACCATTTCGAATACAGCTAAAAATAATCCGATTACGTTGGTACGGTAGGTCATTTTTTATGTTTTCGCCTCCCACAACCTCGCCAAAATATTGCTTCAAAAATCCAGGATGCTTTTATGTAAATTTTATGGTAGTGATCGAGATTCACTACGAATAATTTATTAGTAATTTATTCTACCACCCGTCCAACCCACAAACTTTGTTATAATAACAACATTTATTTGCTGAGCTGAACATGTCAAATATTAACAATAAAAGTTCGTCGCATTTTTATGATCGTGAAGGATAAATCACATATAATCATAGAATTAAGAATAGTCCAGAAACCGCATACGCACATCAAACAGAAGGCGACTAAACTACTTATAAATGAGTAGGTTGACGTTTTGACCCATTAGTTTCTTTGTAGACGTCGCTCAGTACGCAACTCCTGATTTGAATTCAACTATGCCGTGTTGTGTCCTTTTATAGTGTAGAAATACTGCTAGGATCTTAAAGAAACAGGATGCAATCACATTTCATGTGTAATTAGCAAATGAATGTGTACGTAACAAATGCATTATTTAAAAAAAAAAATATTTTTCCATCTGTCAGATTGTCGAATAAACAAAATGAACATTTCGTTAGTGTTGCCAAGGTAGTAAATGTTTTAACCCTACTTTTCTCATCTAATGAGAGAACAAATGAAAATTGGACCTCGGATTATACAACTCTGTGGCGGACATTTGACCGACATTTTCTCTAAAACATCAAATATTATTTAACATGATATAAAAATATCCGTTGTATGTAAAATAAAATTTGTTTCATATTTTAAGTTCATTAATTCAATTACTCTTATTAAATGACCCTTTAGTTATCTACTCTGTTGTGTCAATTAATATTTCCGCGTGCTCAATCAAATTTAAAAGAAATTAACGATTCCATTTTTTTAACCTTACATTTGCGTTGTGACTACATTTTTTCCCATCGTGCAGCATTATTCGGCGATATCACGAATGCGCGCGGCGAAAGTCGGGCATAGTGGGGGGATTTTTGGACACAGTACGATGTATTCAAATTTGATTCTACGCTCCTTCTGGATTATTCTTAATTCTATGCATAAAATATAGTAGTAGGTAATTTGGACTCTTAATAAATATGTTATGACTGCCACGTTTCGTATTATGGCAGGCAGTCTTGACGATAATCAGTCTAGACGATTAGATAGATGAATTTCACGCTAGAGTGCCATTGTGCACTCCGTATGCGGTTATAATGACCTTTTTAGTTATGGCAGTTTGGCGTAGTGTACTACGTTCCAAATTGTATTAAATATCTACTTAAGAGAAAACACAGTCTGACTTTTCTCCATACAAAAGAATTCCCATATTTTAACTCTGGATTGTGGCACTAGAGCAGTGATGCTTTTACACACTATTTGACCATTGACGTGTCTCTGTTTTTAATATTTTTTATAAAAAGATTTTGATTATAACTACCTGTTCGAAATACTCAGCAGCTAACGTTATTTTTTTAATCTCCTGGCAGTAATAATTATTATTACAATTCACCAATACCTAGACTACACCGGCTAGGTAACGAGTATGGTGAAGTAGATATATTTCGTCTGTCTTTTTATAAATATATATAGGTTAAGTATTCAAAAGGTTATAAATTAATTTGTATAAAATTTCTTAATATTGTTCTTTATTTACTTTTTTTTTCCTCATGTATCTCTATAATAATGTATAAACTTATGTGTATGTATATGTATGTACATGTATGTGTATGTATGTATATGTACATACATGTATGTATATGTGTGTGTGTGTATGTATGCATATGCATGTGTATGTATGTGTGTATGTTTTTATATGTTAATTTTATTATTTTTTTTGAAAAAAATAAATATTTGCGTTCTTATAATTTACCCAAATATTTAATTTTGAGGGCCATTCTCAACGAGTTGTAAATAACTCACTATTAGAAAATGGAATCAAGTTGGGGTAGGGTGGGATTCGAACGACGGACCTTTGGTCCGTGAGTCCGAGACACTAGCCACGAGACCACAACCTGATTTATTTATTAAATATTTTATTAAATTTAAAAAAAAAAAAAAAAAAAATTAAATTATTAATTAATTTAAAAATTTATTAAATATTTTTCTATGATCCTATATACCTATATTGGTACATTTCCTTATTTTTACTTATTATTTTATCTTTTAGTTTTTCTTATGTTATCTTTAATTTTAACTAGATTTACATACTTTTGTTTCACTGCTGCACTTGAATGTAATTTCTAATATATGTAAAAGCCCGTAGGGCGTGTAAATTAATAAATAAATAAATAATTTGTTTCTTATGGGAGCTAGGACCATTCAAACCCACAAAAGATTAATCCGCCGTCTTCAGACGTATAAAAATATGATAAATAATTTCGGAAAACAGACAACGTACTGACACATAAAAAAATCATTCTAAAAAACCAATATTGGGTAAGTTTTGGGGTGCGAAAAACGAGATATCGAAACGTCGATTTTGTCGGTTTTAGTTAGGCATCATCAGTCCGACGTTCAGTTATCTTTTTCGCAATAGAGGCATCTGCGAGAGATTCTCAGAAAAGGTTGTTTCAAATTTAAAATTTACACTAAAAATGCATTATGTAACTTAGTAGACATTATAATAATAAATATGTACATCTCCCTTCCCCTCCGTATCCTCTCTTCAAGCATCCTTGTCCTGATCCCGCCCAATTTACAATAACTTACTGTTCTTAAAAAAACATAAAAAAATTCTTTGATTATTGAAAAATATTTACGAGTAAATGAAAATAACATTTTTATATGTATAAACTTATATGTATTTATTTGATGTGTAATATATTTTCTTTACTAACTTTGTATACTTTGTGGAAATCTGTTATTAGTTCTGAGTTTATACACTATATCTGTTTGTTTACTATAAATATGTATGTAGAACTGTTGATTTCCCAAATAAAACAAAATAAATAAATAAATACCTATTTATAAAATGTCTCTGCCACTGCATTATTTCTTATTGACTCAAAATACATTTACTTATCGTGGCTTTAGTTAGTTTTGTCCAACAAACCATTTTTAACGACTTTGAGTTAAATGTACAGGGCCCCTATTGCAAGTTGACATTTATCTTCAATTTTATTTACAAACTAAAATTAACTTTTCTGTATGAAAAGCAGAATATGCATATTTTTTTTTCTTCTAAACATGTTTAATTATGGTTTACCTACGAAGATACTTTAAATGTTCATTCAAATATACTCATTTTAGTACACAAATATCGGTTTTTCTTTATTGTCTTTTGAGGATAACTCTATAAACATTGGAATCGGGGCCCGGTAGTTCTAAGAAAGCCTTTAAAAGGGGTTTTTTAAACGAATTTTGTCTCAAGTTGCGGTCATTATTTATAACTTTGAAAAACATAAATAAAAAGTATTTCATTTAGTACTGTCCTGATATTATCACAAAAAAATAAGATTGGTTCGAATGCCAACGTAAATAATACGTATCGTTATCAAGATTTATGTACTTCCGAGCCTATTGATTAGGCTCAGATATTTTCCTATAGCGATTCGGCATGCGTTTAATAAAAATGGGACTCCTTATCTTAGTAAAAAGTCTAATAAAATATAAACCAAAAAACAGTCTTGTTCGTGGTGCTACAGCGTATAATCGTGCCGCTTGCTACTAATTATTTTAATCATTGCAAAATGGCGACCAAACATTTAATTAAATATTACCTGTAAACTTTGTATAAGTGAGTGAATCATATAATTATTCAAGTAGTTATTTTAGTGCAGATCAATTAAAGTAATGATACTTAATTATTGAATAAGTTTGTACGCAATAATTAAGCAAGTCATCACTTCTAATCTTCAAGACATTCTCAATAATTGATGAGTGAGGTTTAAATACATACGAAAAAAGTCGTATCTTAATGATACGAAACTATCCCAATAAACTGTGGAGCACCCACTAATTTATTTGTAATTTGGACCTATTTTTACGAACCCAATGCAATGGTGTGTAATTGTTTTACCTGGTGAGTACGATTTTTAAATTGTGACATTTATTTATTTATTTGGTCCACAAACTACAAACAATAAAAAATAATATTACAAAACAGAAATATTCATATAAATAAAATACATTACAGGATATTGCCAGGTAAATGCACTTACAGTACACCGTGAGGCCGGCTGATCTCCTCTCGATTTCCTTTTGCACGATTTTTACCTGAGAGTAACCGCTAAATAAATTTTACATAAATACAAAACAAAAAATAAAAATGTCTGTCTCCCTAATTGTACCCTGCCTTTATTACCTTTAATCAAGAATTCGCCACGATAAATGTGGTCAACAGGAAAATATATTTTTTTGAAAATGATGAATTCGAGACTTTCGTATCAAAATATGCCCTTGATTTAGATAGGTTTTAGGTAGGTATAAATAATAATAGAATTATCATGTGCATAGCATTTTATACCACGGTAACTTACTTATTTTTCTTATCGCAATGCCTCCTTCTACGCAAATTATGTCAGCTTCATGATAACGTTTCATGCGATAAATTGCCTTTATATCGTATATCTTTAGCTTATCTTTACGGTCTAATTTTTTTATTTACTTTTTATTATTAGGTATTATATTTATACACAATAATATGCAGACTGCACCAAGTAATCATGTCGCATTACAGAGACAATGTTGGCTAATTGAAATAATATTGAAGATAATTAAAATAATTGGAAGAATATTTGAGATCCCCGATTACAACTCATTCAATGCAATGGGAGGTCATCAGAGTTATCTTCAATAATGAAGTTCTGTGCTACGGGAAATTAGATATAAAAAATATTTTCTTAGGCGCGGTAAAAATTAGAGCATTAAATAGCACTGCGAAGTTTCTTAAAAATGTTGAAAAACAAAAGAACTGCTTTGAATGACGTCACTAGTTTTTTCGAATCAACCAATGATAGAGTGTTGTGATAATTTCAGCAGAAGTCACTGAAGAGAACTTCTGACGTCACACGCAGAATAATTTCAAAATTACAAAACTTTAAAAAAATCATAGCGCTGATAATCCGTATTTATTTTTTTTTCAATTTTGGCTTAGTTCGATAGTTTTTTTAAAATTTTTAATCATTGAACTTCTTTATTGTCTACAAAGTAAAACTGATTTTTCTATATGTGTAACACATTGTGTAGGTATATATGTGTAATGTGTATATTTGTTAAAAAACTTAAATATCTTCGCCGGTAAGTTGTAACCTTAGAGTATATACGTTGTAACAAACGTGTTTTGGGTTTTTTTAATGAATATTTTAATACAGAAAATTGTATTTTACTTTATGGAATATAAAAGAAAACTCTTTTAACTTTTATCTTCATATAGTAATACGAGCCCAGGGCTTTGGTTCTATTTCACACTCAACACTGTTTTCTTTATCCGCCCGAATACAGAAACTTGACTGTCATAAATACTAGTTGTTATTATTCTTATTATGGATAACTTATATACCGCCATTTTCGTAATATGATACCTCAAGGGCGTTATAAGTGATTATATAGATAAATAAATTTAATTAAAACTTTTAAATTTGTAATTTAAGTAAAACAATTTTTTTTTTCACGTGCTACAAATTTATTCAAATGATTTAGAGAACAAGTGGGTTTTGAGTTTTTTCCAAAACATCACTTCACTCTCACAGCCTCGCACCTCTGCCGGGAGAGCATTCCATGCCATAGGGCCTGCGACTGCAAATGCGCGTACACCGAATTTAGTGCGCTGTTTGCGTAGAGGCATAAAAACTTTTCTTCTCACCCTAGACGTAGCTAAATTAAGCGTAAGACGCCTGTCAGCTAGTTCATCTAGAATGCATAGTGCCCTTAGATATTCCGGAGCAGAGTTGTGCAGTGATTTATACATAACCCAACAGAGTTTGTATTCGACCCTCTGTAGAAAACGTAGTTTGTGCAATTCCCGAAGTAGTGGAGTAATATGACTGAACTTAGATATTTCGAAAATAAGTATCGCTGCTGCATTTAATACATACTGTAGGCGATTCATTTTGTTCATTGGTAGACCTGCGTAGATACCATTTCAATAATCGACTCTAGATACTACAAACGCATTTATCAATTGACGGCAAATTTTTGTGTATGCATTTAATTTGTCTCAGCTGATAGAAGCATGAACTTATCGTTCTAGTAATTTGAGCGTCAAGAGAAAGGTCAGAATTAAGAAAGACTTCCAGTAGTTTAACGGTGGGTAAAGCGGTAATCCTTACATCGGGTAGTGCAGTATCCTGAATCAAATTCTGTCGTCTGGTTGAAGCTATCAACAGTTGTCCGTTTTAGATGGGTTACGATTTACGATGCTATGTTATTCTGTTTTGAGGTTATGATCAAGGTGAAGTATTTTGTTTATTACTCTTGACTGGTTTTGAGTGAAAGTTCTATCACCTTGTGGTATAAAGACTATACATACTCGTATCCGTTAAAGAACTTTGAAAGCTATTAGTAATATTATGACGACTGACTGTGTATTTTAGATGACTAATGATATGGAAATCCTACCTGAGTAATCCATGGTTTCATTGACGTTTCCAGAACCTATTTGTGGTTTTACTTTGAACATTTGGTAGCCAATTTGAATGGACTAAACGTGATTATGGATCTTTTCTTACCAGGGCCTCGATTATGATGGGATGATAAAGAGGTCATACCTTCACCTTGGCGGTATAGTTGAAGATAAATTATTTCTAGTGATTACAAAGATATACTACCGACCCCCCACCTTCAAGTTTTGTGTAGGTACATCGATATGAAACAAGGGGAAGAGTACGTCACGGTACACATATCTACGCTCTAAAATTAATGACATAGCTTCAGTATGACGTCGTAGTTGAAGATAAAATTCTCTCGACCGACTGCAAATATATACTACCGATCCCCCCACCATCAAGTTTTGATGTAAGTACATCGGTTTATAAGGACGGGTCTAGAACCCCCCGATACGTTTATCTACGCATTAAAAGCGTCAAAAAAAATTTTCCGCCGTGCAATTTTTCCTTTTATTATGATTTATTAAAATCTTTAATCGTTTTGAGGCTGGCACTTTTTTTCTTTAAAGCCTATTAAAAATATGAGACAGAAATAAGTAAATTTTGAAGTCGAATTAAATTCAGACATAACTGTCAGTTTAATAAAACGAACGCTTAGAGCAAAAAATGATGTCGCTAGGTTCTGTCCTATTAACATAAGAGTATCTAGGCGTTAGAAAGTTACCACTGTGAAAAATAAATTTAGTTATTACATTTTTTTCATATGTTTTACTATCTTTCTGAGAGAACGTATCGAGAGTCGGCCTTGTAATCGCTCAGTACTACCTCAGTAGATAAATGCAGACGATCGTTAAGTATATCATTTTGCCAATGGTTAAAAGTCGTATAAAAATCATATTCATTAATTTAGCCGCAGATAACGGTGCATTGGCAACGGGCACTGCATTGTGAATGAAAATTTTCAAATTTAACTTTTTTTGCTTAATTTATTAACCGATTAAAACATAATATTACCGATGTATATATTTTTTTTATATTAGCTTATAAAACATTGTGGAGAACTTTGCGGAATAGTTATGGAATAATATAGACAAGCACAAGAGTTTATCTAATTTTTTGAGAGGGACAGCTCAAAATAAATAATAAATAAATAAATAAAATAAAATAAAATCGTAATATACCTATTATACTCGTACTTAAATATCACTTGATACCACAAATACTTGGCTACTACACCACGGAGGCTTCGATTCCCGATGAGAACACAAAAAAAAAATATATTTTTCTCAAGCCTGGGTGTTCTGTGTTGCAATTCGCCACTGGAATTTGGCCTCCTGGCCTGCTATAGTGCAAAATAAATATTTTTTCTTATTTGTGTTTTATTAAAATGAATATATTTATTTACACTCAAAATCGAACTCTTGCAAATTCATGAAAGATTACATAAATGTCCGGTATCCGGCCTTTTTTACATCCGGCCGGATATTAGCATGTATTTTATAAGGTGAACAAAATATCATTTTATTTATTCGCAAATGTATTTATTTTTAATAAAGATGCGTTATAAATATAACGCGTAAAATTGATTACAGGAAATTTTCATGAATAAATACAAGTTTTTCACTACTTTTGGCATCAAATTTTTTTTTGATAGAGCAGAAAAAATTTGGGGATTTTTATTTTTGCAGAAATCTCCACCAACAAGCTACAGAAAGTGGCTTGGTGGGATTTTAGTTTTAGTAAAAATATGAAAATTAAAATGTTAAAACTGTAAAGTTATTGCATTACCCAAAATACTTAATTAGGTTGAATTGACCAAACCGTATTGGTTTTTAAAATAGCTAAATAGTGCAGAGAGAAAAAAAGAAACTTCCTAAAAAATGAAAACTAAAATACTAAAACAAAAAATAAAAATCCACACATTAACCACTCTACCCCCGCGAGCACTATGAATAGGCTGGAGGCTCTTGAGATGTGGTTGCATCGCAGAATGCTTAAGATATCTTGGACAGACCTGATAACGAACTCATAAGTCTTAAGTCGAGCTAGAACGAACAGAGAACTCTTAACCACCATAAAAGTTCGTAAAATTTCATATCTGGGGCATATAATGGGCATACCACTTGCTTCATTTAATTTTGAAAGTACCACTTGCTTCATTTAATTTTGAATGGCAAGATTGAGGGTCACATAGGGGCTGGAAGAAGACAGATGTCGTGGCTGCGAAAAATACGAGACTAGACTAGCTTCGTGATTCGGCTGGCAGAGTGATTGCCAACGTTGGGGATACCTGACAGGGCACTAAGAGAAGAAGAACCCCCGCGAGAAGATTTAGAATAGTAGCCCTGGTTCAGGAATAGCCGCTCACTGTACAAATGTAGATAAAGTACACGCTGCTGCTGCCTTTTTTTCGGCGTCCAGCCAAATTACTATACTTTTCATCGTATTTATATCAGTTCTACTTAGGATCTTTTTAAATCTCTTGTAATTATTACTATCGATAGTTAATCTTTTTTTTTGCTTGATGTTATCGACATAGGTATCTGTTTTTTATGCTTGTGTTTCTTATTGCAGACTGACTCAAGATACTAAAATTTTATCGCGTTAATAAAGCATCAACCAGTCATCTCGGTCATTGATCCCCGAATAACATATTTGAGTAGGAAAAGTTATCGACTATTCTACTGTTCAGAATCGTTGCCCAGATCAAACAATTTTTGAAAGATATTTCAACAGAGTAGGAACCGCTTTGAAAAAAAGGGATAATAAAAATAATAATAAATTTCGTCAATTTTTTATAGCGCCGTTTTCGTGAGTAATCAATTCAAGGGCGCTGTACATTATACTTAAATAAAAAAATAAGAGAGTGCGGAGAGTGAGGCGCCTATCTGCCAGCTCGTCCGGAACGCAGAGTTCCTTAAGGTATTGAGGAGCCGTGTTATGCATCGCCTTGTACATTAACCAACACAGCTTGTACTCGACCTTCTCTGGAAAACGTAACCAGTGAAGACTTTGAAGCAACGGTGTAATGTGATCGTACTTTGATACACCAAATATTAACCTGGCAGCTGCATTCAGAATGGACTGCAATCGCTCCATTTTATATTTAGGTAAGCCAGCATATACCTGCCTATGGTTATGCCTGTTGGAAGGGCTACCGCTATGCTGAACAACATCGCTCCGGATATTGATCTGTTCCATGTATCCGAAGGGGTTTTCCGGAGCAGGATTCTTCGACTACTTTGACATGAGTCTCTTTCGTGTATTTTTTTTTCTTTTTTATAATATGTACGTATTGAATATATTTTTGTAATGTATATGTTATATTTAAAATAAATAAATTGAATTGAAAATAAATTGAAATTGAATATATTCCATTGCAATAATCGACTCTTGATATCACAAATGCGTTCACTAAAAGACCCGCCTCATTAGGTAAATGTTTTCGGATACACTTAATTTGCCATTGCTGGTAGAAACAAGCACTGACTGTCTTGCTGATTTGCTTTTCAAGCAAAAGTTTAGTCAACGTGAACGCCTAAAAGCTTAACAACGGGCATAATATCAGATCCAGTGTCTAAGGAAGGATCTTTTAACATATATTGCCTTCTTGGTGTGGCTACCGTCTACGAAATGGTAGCATCACGTCTGATCATAATGAAAGTCCATTGAAATTAAAATTTTCTTCTCCCTAGTAACGTGTTTGTTTGACTGGTCATCTTACCTTCATGTAACAAAAATGATCAAGATACACTGCGATTGGTGTACCAATGCAGTGCCCTATGCACCACTAGGTGCGGAAATGTAATGATGATGATGAAACAACCTTAGAATCTATTTTAATGTACAGTGGGTATAGTCAATTTTTTTTTGCACAACATGCCAGGAAACCCAATTACAGTGGTGAATTACAGCGCAGAACGCTCGAGAAAAATCTTTTTTTTTAATGTTCTCACCAGGAATCGAACCCGGAACCTTCCGTGCGTGAGTCCGAGCATCATCCAATCAGTATAAAGTATTTCTTTAATTTTAGTAATTTTATTTTGTATATAAAGTATTACTACTTACATGTTATTAAATATTTCTACTCACCGACTTTTCCATGTCTACTGGTTTTAGACGTACCCGTCTCTTCGTCAGGACATCAGTTAAACTAACATGCAAAACCCACTATACGCCTTCGCCATAGCTGTTGCACAAAAATATAAAACCAACGCGCTGACTTGAAACGATACGCTTTTATTAGGTAATCCTTACATGCAGAGGATTTATAAACTATTGTTTTCGTTTACTTTTTGTTTGAAGCGTTTATTTCTATACACTATGTATTTTTTTCACTTAATAGGTAAAAAGCACTGCGTTCCATGTATATAATTGATAAATAATTATTTATTACGTGAAAATTCCCTATTAATTTTACTGTGCGATTCGGATGTTTGTTTTGAATGGTTGATATTCTTTAGTATGTATGTATCGGTGCGTACGAGTAACTTTGTGCTCATTACCTATACAGGGCTATTGGTAACTCGACGTGTTCCCGGCAGGACGAGGTAGGGGTAGGGGTACACAAATGCAAGAAATTTAAGTACCCCAATGCATGGCCGAATGTTAATAGTTTTTGAGATATTTGGAATTTAGCGATTTTAGGACCGGCCACATTATGCGCCATGAGGGTCCCCTACACGACATCATAGAGGGAATGGCTGAGGGGACAAATTATAGAGGGCGCCCCGACGGGAATATTTGGAGCAAGTGCGCGAAGATTTAAACTGCGCCTCATATGTCGAGCTGAAGAGGGCTGCAGAGAATAGAGACCGATGGAGGACGAGATGCAGGACTTTGCTGCAAACCAATCCCCAGGATTGAGACTGCGAAGAAGATGAAAAATGCCCATTTTTGGGCGTTAGTGACAAAATAAAAAATATGGGTTTTTATACCTTTTTGGAAAACTTATTAAACAGGGATGTTTTATGAGTAATTTGTAAGTTTAATGTAGTAGTGATTTTTAAAGCTGTATGAATTTTTAGAGCAAGTAATATAAGACATTTCAATTAAATTAAAAACAACATTATTTTTTGGTATGTGTATTTTTTGTACATACACAAATCTGGATTTCTCCCGAGGGGGAGTAGGTATATATTTTTTATCAATATTCCTACAGAGATGATCTATATCTATATATCTATATATATGAGATATCCTTCATCTCTGTAGGAATATTGATAAAAAATATATACCTACTCCCCCTCGGGAGAAATCCAGATTTGTGTATGTACAAAAAATACACATACCAAAAAATAATGTTGTGTAATAAGATCTGGTCAAAATATAAGTATAAATAAATTGCAGAATCATCTGCAGGCGATTACTAGTACTTAATTTAACTCGGAAGAGTCTTAAATACATAAAATAAAGTAATATGCTAATTAAAAATACTTAACTTCAATATCAATACATAGATGGTGCTCCAACACGCTAGTGAATGCTTTCTCATTTAATAGGATATATACAGGTATCAAAATGATGCCAATGTCGATATTCGCTAATAAGCGGAATGGGGAATGTTGTTAAAAACGT
Organism: Micrasema longulum; assembly: GCF_059751315.1. NCBI lineage: Eukaryota > Metazoa > Arthropoda > Insecta > Trichoptera > Brachycentridae > Micrasema > Micrasema longulum. The sequence continues at coordinate 1,623,556 of NW_028277744.1, forward strand.
AAAGTGGCCACTCAACCCAGCCAATGACAGGTCGTAAGCCCTGTAAACGCTCGAATATCGATAATCCTGAATTTGAAAAAATTCTACCTCATCTCTGTAGGAATATTGATAAAAAATAAATTAAAAACACTATTAGTCCTAGTTATTAAATTATAAATGTTTTAAGATATTTTATTGCTTATTACTACTACTACTACTACAATCACGCCATTTCCCCGTAGGGGTAGGCAGAGAGAATGGACCGCCACACACGTCTATCCTGGCATACAATCCTAGCCTCTTCCACATTCATACATCTTGTCACACATGCCCTTCGGTTCTGTCTGCTTTTGACATGACCAGACTTAAGATTTTGGCTTATCTGATCATGCCACGTCTTCCTTGGTCGTCCTCGTCTAACGTTGCCGTTCATTTTCGCCATATATACTTGTTTTACCATTCTCTCGTCCATTCGTTCTACGTGACCAAACCATTTCAGAGACCCTTTCTTAATCTTATCAATTATACTTGTCTCAGATTTACACTCTCGCCTGATTTCATAATTCGTAACCCTGTCATACATTGATTTCTATTAATTTTTGTTACCAGGTCACCTATAAATAAAAAAATATTTCAATGATATTTAATCAGCCATTTTTTAAAATTTTGTCACTAACGCCTAAAAATTGGTATTTTTCATAAAATCGCTAAATTCCAAATATCTCAAAAACTATTCACATTCGGCCATACATTGGGGACTTAAATTTCTTGCATTTGTGTACCCCTACCTCGTCCTGCCGGGAATACGTCGAGTTACCAATAGCCCTGTACGGACTAGAAAAATATGCTAGATGCTATATCATATCTCTAAGTTGGGTGCTAAATGATATTACAATATTGTTAATACTTCAAACATGGCTTGTATTATGTCCGTGTCATGTTTTCTCGTTCTGGCACGAGTTGTCATGTTTGTATTCCATACGAAGTGTCACTACTTTGTAAAGAGTTTGTTTGGTGAGCACGTTTTTCGATCGTACGATAGCTATCAACTATCGAGGCGTCAATTGCAATATTATTACAAGCTGACAGTAAATGGCTAATTCAAAAATAATAAATGAAGAAAAATATTACACCAGTAGTTAGTTACATTCGATATTTTACCTATACATATTTAGGTCAGTAGGTGACACGAATTAAGAGGAAAGACGGTTTGACTTTTCTTCATACAGACGAATTCCTGTATTTTCTCCCTGGATAATGGCACTAGAGCAGTGATTTGTAACAGTAAGACACTTATTAGTATTTTTTTGCATCACAACAGGCTTTGAGGCCCAATTGAACGTAGTTATGCAGAAAGCAGCCAGCCATAGAAAAGTGAAACTAAGATAATAGCCATTTTGTGAAAAGAGTGAATTATAAAATCTACACAATAGTTGGAATGTTTTTGACTTTGACAAATGATTAACAATGAATACATTAGATTTTTGGTATTACAAACAAGAATCTTATTATGTATTTGAACAGTGTAAATGAATTTAAAAGTACCGTAAGATTTTTCTAGTCCTATGGGTGTTTTCTGCAAATAGAGAAATTCCATTTTTGTTATCGGCACTATTTTCAGAAGGCGATTTTTACAGTTTTTTGTATGAAAGCGGTCTGGCTGTTTTAAGCAGAACTTAGAATTGATCTTACTGCACCCGATAACACCAATATCTCATTTTTTCGAAATTGTGGACGGGCTGCTTTCTGCATAACTACGTTCAATTATTGGTTGGCTGGAAGATATTGCTTTTAGCAATAAGTTCGCCAAAATACTTATTCTTTGTAGTCGTAAAAAAAAACAACTTTTTTGTGTTCTCATCAGGAATCGAATCCAGAACCTTCATCTTAACTACTACACCACGGAGACCGTCAAGATATTTACCATTAGCGTGGTCTTATCGTTTTGTTTTTTTGATAAATTGTTTCTTCAAGGAGCTAGGACCATACAAAAACCATTAAATGCGGCCAGTTTTATCTGCCGTCTTCGGACGCACGGTATACAAATATGACATTTATTTTCAAAAAGCGGTACCGGCATAGAGCGTCACATTCTGATCGTCGATTTTGTTGTTTTTAGTTAGGCACAATCAGCCTGACGTGCAGTTGTCTTTTTCGTTCAGTATCGAAGAGACATTTGGGAGAAAGTGACAGAAAAACGATGTTCAAACTCCTACAAAAAACTCAGCCATCTCTTTACATATATTCTAACACAATACAGGGTGTTCATTAAACCCTGTCACATCCGAAACCACGATGATCAGTATGAGCAAGAAGACATATTGGCACATTCAAATATTTTTTTAGAACGAACAAAATTTAAAAAATAAAATATCAAAAAAAGCAAATGGTTGTTTACTTCTGCAGGGGAGAAACGAAGAGGGGGAAGAAGGGAGTCTGATACTGCGCCGCGCTCCCCTTACTTTTCCCCTGCAGTAAGCAACCATTCGTTTTTTAAAATAATTTATTTGAAAATTTTTTTTTTGTTCTAAATATTTTTTAAATATGCTAATATATCTTCTTGCCCATACTGATGATCGTGGTTTCGGATGTGACAGAGTTTAAAGAACATATGTATATTTAAACACTAGAACCATATATTCAAACACTGTTTTAAAAAATACAAGTCATTTTTATTGAAAAGATTACAGAAAATATCCAAAATCCATTTTGACGTGTTCTTTGTGTTTTCGTAAGAGTATTCAAACTAAAAGCCAGGTTTCTGTCCCGGTGCGTGTTGCTAGTTGCTATAGTTCTTAAAATGTAACATGAATGAATGACAGTTGTCAGAAAAAGTGACGACATAACTTTGTAGTAACGTCAAAGGAGTTATTTATATTGACACACGAAAAATCATTTGTATCTGGCGAGTATTTTTTTTTTTAATATAATGCTTGACAAACATAAATCAACATTAATATATAAAATCAGCTTTAAAACTAAAAGAAAACGAAAATAAACCTTATTATTGACGACGTTCTTGCAAGGTTACATCATTTTGCAAAAACGTTAGAGATGGGACAAATTGATCATGTAAATTGATCGAATAAAAGAATAATTAATTTTATATTGTTCATGAAAAAAGTATAAATGTCTTATTTTTTGGTAAATTATTGTGTTAAACACACTATAATAGGCTTGTTTTTGCGTTTTTTTTATCAATTTTCGGGAACAGAGTTTCATGATTGCATGAAATAACTGATAATATCGATTTGATCAGTGATCAGTAATTTCACATCACTATTGAAATTAGTTAGACAGCTGTCATTCTAATCAAGCTATATTTTAAGGACTATAGTTGCTAGTGTCGCGGACTCACGAATCAGAGGTACGACTTTCAAACTCCACTCTACTCGATTCTCAAATTTAATAGTTAATTATTTAGAACTCCTTATAAATGCTCTCTGAAATTGAAATACATATTTTCGTAAATCCTAAAAACGCAAATATTGTTAAAAAAACGATCAGTTTTAAATTTATATATGTTTTGGAGTCATATGAAAGATAATTATTATTATATTGTGAATTTTCTACAGGAATCCAGTATATTTTTCTTAATTAACGTTTTAATTTTGAGCGCGTTGAATTTTTTTAAGGATATTGAATTTATGCTGGACATCTTTTAAAAAAAATATAGCCTGGAAAATTCTACACCTTGGGTTGTCGTCCCTTTCGACAAATCTCTTTCAATAGGTTAATCGAAAATTATTAATTTTTTTGATTAAAAACAATTAATTACATTCTTATTTTTCCAAACTATTTCAATTTTGGGGGGAATATTCAACGAGTAAATAACTAACCATTAGAAAATGGGAATAAAGTTGTGGCAAAGTCACCGCCACACTAGCCATGGAACCACAACACGATCTTAATTCGAATTTTCCAATATGTGTTTATTCAATATACTTTGTTAAATATACTCTTTATTTATTTATTTTACTGAAACATACAGTCAAAAATGATTCAATTACATGATAAAAATAAGATTTAAAGACAGACCAGCGAAGTTTCCAAATAAAAATCATACTTATTTAATTATGGTACATTTTAAAATTTGTACGGGCGTATATAGATTTATATGTTCAGGTGTGTGTAAGTGTGTGCATAATGAAAACGCAAGTGGGAGCGTATCGCAGCCAAAAAGAATGAGAAAAAACTAATTATAATTTGAGAAAGAACGATAGAGGAAAGAGCGTTGTGCATAGTTGATGCCACAGACTAGCAGATGGAATGAATATTTATTTCTTGTCACGCGTAAGGGGACATTAAAATTAATTTTGGAGAGTAGGTTTAAAGAGTACTTAATTTCATAATTTATATAAAAAGCATATTTCATATATAGTGCGTCTATTTTCAAGGGTTAAAAATCCATTTTGTTTAGTAGATTGGCTGTCAGTGCAAAGCGTTTTATTGTTTTTATAATCTAGGTTTTTTTTTTAAATTTACGTTGAACATTTTTTTTTAGAAAAAAATAAATATTAGCGTTCTTATAATTTACCTAAATATTTCAATTTCGGTGGCCATTTTCAACGAGTTGTAAATAACTCACTATTAGAAAATGGAAATCAAGTTTGGGTAGAGTGGGGTTCGAAACTCAGACCTCTGGCCCGTGAGTCCGCAACACTAGCCACGGGACCACAACCCGATTCTAAATGTAAAATGTATTGTGGGCTCCACACAACGGATGCAAACTCCAAGTTACTGCGTATGGATGTATCTTTTTTTATTATTTTTATATATCTATGTGCTAAAAATAAATAAATGTATTCCATAAAACATGAATGTCGTCGTTGCACTGGCAATATCTGTTAATTAAACTTTAAAAAAAAAGTTTTGATTTCTCATTAAGATTACACAATTTTGTTTTAACGAAATATCTCTTAAATTTTTTTTTATGTAATTTTCCTTTTTGTTATCAATGAAATCAAAAAAAAAAATTATTAACCTCCCAAACAATTTTTAAAATGTTACTAAACAGATATTGTTTGCCCAACGACATTGTGCTATTTCATTCGGGTGTCTAAAATGTTATTTTCCTTTCGTTGCAGGCTGGACCCACCTGTCCTGACATCATCTGCTTCCATGGAGGGGAAGAAGATGGCGCCACCACCCCACCAGCACCCTCCCCGCCCCCACCAACCTCACCCTCAATCCAACCATGCGGAGAACCATTATACCGATTCTCCGCAATACACCCAAGTCATGCAACAGCCCCAGCAACACCCGTCTTCTGTCATTCACCAAGCCCCAACAAGGCCCCAACACCCACAATCCATCGGTCCCAGATCACCGCTTCTCGAAAACCACCAAGATCTCTACGGAACTAGGCAGCCGACAGAACTCGCCAGACAGTACGCTCTAAGGGAACAACAACAAATGGCCAATCAAAGACTAGAACAGCAACAGAGGTCCATGCCGATGGGCAATTCTTCTTATTCTCTTCAAAGCCCATCGCAAGATCCCATTCTAACAGCTCCTGTACCGCCCGGATATAATGCCTCGGTGCATCAAGCCTACTTGCGAAGAAATCAACACCAATTAGGAGATCATCAACAAATATACCAAAACCATCAAAGTATATATCAACCTGCCAATCAACAATCTCGGATGTATCAGCCATACACAAGTAGAATACAGCAGCCTAATTATATGTCACCAGGCCACAGTCACACGCAACTACTCCGGCAGCAGTACAATGAGCTACAGCAAATGAAATTGCAACAACAGATGCAATATCAAAGTCAGGCTCAAATCCAGCAGCAGCAAACGTTTGCCCAAAGGCAGATACTTCACCAACATCTTCACAGTAGGCAACAATCCCAGCAAAATCTAGCGCAGTATAGCATGTCTCCAAGCACTGCGCAGCTGAATGAAGTAAATGCACGATTATCCAAGAAACAAGATAATATGATTACTCCTGATGACTATGCAACCCATCAATCTATGAAGAATAACCAGAATCAGGCTAAGCAGTCTTCTGTCTCTCCCATTAGTAAGACTTCTGGAGACCCCATGAGCAGTCCAAGTACGAAATCGCCTAGTGGATCAGAAAGTAGAAGAAGCAGCAGTGGAACATCGCAAGCCTTGCGATCTCCTATTGCTCAGAGACCTCCCTCTGCTCCTGTTACCAAAGCTGGTTGGCTTTATAAACAAGGATCGGATGGATTGAAAGTTTGGAGGAAGAGATGGTTTGTCCTCTCTGAGTATTGCCTCTTTTACTACAAAGGTAACCATTTGAATGCCGTTTTCCAGAAGATTTCACTATTTTGTTGTCTTATTTATGTTGATTTTCATATCTTTATTTTCATTTTAGGTCAAGAAGAAGACAAACTTTTGGGATCTGTGTTGTTACCATCCTATGTTGTATCTTTGTGCACTGGAGATGAGAAAGGATTAAGGAAGTGGTCTTTCAAATGTGAACATGCGAATATGAGAACTTACGTGTTAGCTGCCCCTGATCAGCATTCTATGGAGCAATGGGTTCGAGTCCTAACAATGGCGGCCACTATGCAGGACATAAGGTAATAAAAAAATCAATAAATATTCTTGAATTTGCCAAATATGTAGACTTAGATATAAAATGTTACATTCTTTTTGCAGATCAATGGAAAAACAGCACCAATCCGGACAATCTGCCCAACTGAAGGAAAGAAGAAGCAAAACACCGATTCATTCTGGAGAGCAGGTAAAATTGAGTGAGTTGCATAAGCAAGTTGCTTTTCTTTGATAAACATTAAATATATCTTGTTAAATTTCAGGATGAAATTGTACCTGAAACAAGCGCTACTGTACAGCACATGTATGAGAATGCTCCCCCAAAACCTAGACGGTCTAATGAAGGATACCAATCACCCAGTCCTGAACGAGCTGATAGGTATTTCGTCAATCTGTGTTTCTATTATTTTGAATAATTTTCAAAATGTTTCATTTTCTAATTCTTATTTCTTTATTTTTCTTTCCAGGTATGATCCAAACTATGATATTCTAAGAGAACCTGCATACGGCAGTGCAGAAAGTTCTCAGCAAAAGTTTGTGAAGAACAGAATGAATGCCAAGTCACCTATTCACACAAACGCTGAAGCTATTTACGAAAGCAAATCTGCTTCCAGTAACTACGCTACCCAGAGAAATCTTACCAAGTCACCTGAAGCCGTTTATAATGCTCATAATTTATCCTTGCCTTTAACGAATACACATACAAATAGATTAGATAACAATAAGTCTCCGATGACTATTTCAAATAATATGCCTAATAGATTAACGCAAAGTAACGAAAACAGAATGTCACAAAATAAATCTCCGGCCTACTTTGATAATAAAAATCTACCCCAAGAAGTTGTGCAAGCACAAAATTATCAACATGAAAATCAAAATATATATGTAGAATCGGGATATCAAAAGATGCTACAGCAGCAAGACATGAACAAGAGAATGATGGAAAGAGAAATTTACCAAGAGCAAAGTGCTATGCAAGGGCAGCTGCAGAACATGAATAGAACTAACGCTAATGGATCTTTTGTAGAAAGACAGTCTTTTGAAAGGAGAACGCCAGATACATATGGAAGATCTATGATTGTTCCCGGTTATTATAGTAAAGGAAGGTCTGGGGATTATGAAGATGTATATAACAACCCATCCAACAGCCAGAATTACAGGGAACATTCCAGAGATCAATCTAGAGAACAATCCTACAGAAGGCCTATAAGTCCAGTTGCCTACGAAGATAAATCCACAACTCCAGTACAACTTCCCCACCAAAGATATGCTCAAACAAATTTGGATAATGTAAGTAGTTATAATTCAATTGTAATTTCATTTTGACATATTCTATTAATTTTTCTTTTGAAAAAATAACTCCAAGCAATGGTTTTAATGACTGTGTTTTTTCTTCAGAATCAAATTTATCAAGCTCCTCCAGTACAAATGCGTCAAAAGAAACTTCCACATAACTATACCGCCCCTGTTTTACCACACAACAGTGTTCCGAGACCTCACAGTGCTGATTTCCTTGAGTATGAAGCTAAAAATGCCTCCTACGATACCAATATATCTACAAGACATACAAACCCATCTAGGCAACCCCCTAGACCCAAGTCAAGTCTGGACATCAATTCGCATGATTACAATGGAGATAATTACTATTACTCTGAAGCTAGTTATGCGGAAAAGATGCGCCAGTCTGCTCATTATTTAAGGAATAAAAATTTTGGCAGCACTGTCTTTAACCCGAGACAGTCTGATCCAAAATCCCCAGAATACGTAAAAGAACGCAAGATGTCGATGCCTTCATTTCGTGGTGATGAAAGTATCTACGATCCAGAAATGAGAATCGACAGAGAATCCATTTATGGAATGCGAGATCAGAACAGGAATGTCAATGGATCTGATAAATATAGACACAGTGAAGTTACAGGTCCTAATTCTAACTGGACTTTGAGGAATAAAAGTCTATCCCAAATCATGACGCAAGATGATGTTTACAACAGGAGTAATAGTGCAATGAGTGAAGGGTCTACTGTGAGTGGATTTAATCGGGATGCAACACAGATGTCTATTGGAAATGGTGATCAATTCATGCGATCGGCGAGTGCCAGACTTCCTTCGACAGGCTCAGAGCAATTATCATCTAGGGATGGAGAGAGAAAAGTTCAACAGGTCGGTGTTGTGAGTAAAAATTTTTTAATACTTATTAGACAATTTAAAATACTTAAGTTTGTTTAAAACCTTATTACTAGGCATAATGTTTTGCATGTGTTAACACAATGTTTTTCATGCGCTTACAGCGAGAGGAATCAATGAAGCGCCTGCTTGAATGGAAGCAACGGATGCTTCAGTCTCCACTAACTCGTAAACCAACCCCTGCTACTCTGTCCCTTGCAAGAAGTCTTCCACCGGGACCCTCACAGCGACAAACACTTCCCAAAGTCTCCAATCGTTTACACAACCAAATTCAACCATCATACAATAGCTATTCTTCTGATGATGAAGGTAGGGCAACTTTATTTAGAATTAGTCTGTTATCATTAAGTTAGTGTATTTTATTTTAAATTTCAGTAGAACTACTCTTTCATGAGTTTACATAACAATGTTGAAATAATAAGATCTAATCAGTTCTATCACGATATAACTCTTTGATAGTTTTGAAAACCTCGAAGTGCCAGCTTAATAGTAATTTAACGATTTTTCTGGGCACATCATTTCACTGTGTAAATATAGTATGCTTTGAATAATCATATATTTTATCAAGAATGTATGGTTTGGTATCATTAACATATATTTTTTAAATAACGAACTATTATAATTAGAGCTTAGACCAAAGATAATTTAATTAAGTAGTAATTCTTAATTTGAGCACTCCAATTATAATCATGAAATGTTTTGTCAATAAGTTATGAAATGAATGCCAAACAGTATTTAACAATAACAAAGTATTTTTTTAAATATCTTTCTTTTATTAATTTATATACTTTATCCCTTATATTGTAATGATATATTATGATTTCCATCCCTGACAATAATAATTTATGTTCTATTTTCCTCTATGCAACACTAATCCGCAGTTACTTGACGCGAGGCACTTGGCAACACACAGAGATACACAGTAGCCCGTAGTTGGTGAAGATAGACGTTGACCGTAACGTAGATTAGCAAACACATGTGACTCTGATTAGCTTGCAACAGTTACCTTCCTGCCTGCTTGGGACAAACTTTACTAACCTCAGCTGGAGGGCGTTCCTCCTCCTTCTCGTCGATACTGTATTGGTGAATGGGTATTATTATGTATTTGTACTATTTATCGAGATATTCCGAGTATTCAAGTATAATAGAAGGGTAAATAATTCTTACTAACACTCGGGTTATGGTTCTTACTTTAGCTCTTCTGATTATTGTATGCATCTAGTGAATGAAGAGAATATTTCTAGTATACTTTGATTAACAAATCGATGTAAATCTAATTTAGTCTAAATGGTGAATGAAAAGTGTCTAATGTATGGTTGTGACTGTCATTCGGTTTAGAGAGATTGGGGGATATTGTTGGCGCGGAAGGCGACTCGGCGACAAAACTCGGGCAAGGGCAGGCAGGAAGGTCTCTAACTCCTTCTCCATCCTCCCCACTCCCCCCACCCCCACCCCTGGAGCTTCAGCCCAGTTCTCAGCCCGCTATGTCTTCTCCAAGCTCTGAATCTCACGTGCCTGACTTCGCTTCGCCTAAGTCTGTACGGCCTGTAGGTGAATCTCACACCTCGACCGCGTCACTCAGTACAGTGATAGATATTCCACCGTCTCCTATAGATAGCGACGCAGAATCTGAGATGCAATTGGAATATACAGACAACGATTTGGATGAAATCTTAGCTCAATCTGATGATAATGAACATACCAAAGATGACCAAACAAGTGGAAGAAAATCTGTTATTAATTTTTTTCCTCAAGATGGTAAAAGTGATACAACAGATCATGGAAATGTTTCTATGAGCCAAAGGTTTCCAGACTACGAAATATGTGAAATGAATCAAAGCAATATGGAATCTATTGAGAGAAATATTGATGTCAACGAAACAAAGGTTAGAAGTAGAGCATCAACGCCTAAAACACCTCCTAATCTAGAAGAATGCGAAGATCACTATTTACCGATGAGCCCGAGAAAAATAGTATTTCCAAACCCCACACACGAAATATTTAAAAACATAAGTGTTTTTGGTAGTGTCGAACATCATGAAGATAACCCATATGTTGAGATGAGTCAAGGTATAGGTGTAGAAAGTGCATTTCTTAAAGAAGAGATCCAAGCTTATGAGGTTGTTTGTGTAAACAGTGGAAAAATTGAACCAGTTTATATGGAACTCAATAATCTTCCCGACAATAATGTTCTCGCTGATCAAAGTTCCAGTATTACTAATACAGAAACTAATGTTAAGGAGAAATTTGCACCTCAACAAAAATCGATACTGAGAAAACAAAACTCTGAAAGCAAGTTATCGTTGAAAAATTCTTCTAGGATCGATGTCAAATCTCCCTTGCCAGATATTTTGATGAATTCACAAGGAAAAAGTAGTTCCCTAAAATCTGATAGTTCAGACATAGGTGATGAAGAATCAAAAGATTTTCCTTCAGATACTGCATTTTCTCGATTCAGTATCTCGGACAATTTTAGACCAGCTTCATATTACCTGGGATCCAGTGGAATACTAACCGACATACAAGATAGTTCTGACAGTGAATTAGTTTCCCCACCACCTATACCAACATCACCACCGCCGATGGAAGAATTAGAATTGCCCTTGCCAAATCCCCTACAAAATGCTAAGTTGGATACCCTCGATGTAAATAGAATGGTCAATACTGGAAACAAAAAAAGTACTTTAATGGTTTATGGTAATACTCCATCAATGTATGATACAATTTTCAAAGGGGAAAGAATCAAACGCAATAGAGCAAGTATGCCCGATAATGATCGTAAATTTAAGGATACTACAAATCTTGATACAATCAAAAGATCTTCTTTAGATGCCAATTTTATCCCACCAAGTTACAGAACAAGTAGTAATACTGATACAGACTCTTTGTTGAGCTATAATGCTGATAGAGGATCATCGAGAATGTCCCTGGAGTCAGATATAAGCAGTAAGTTTGACGCTTCCATTTCTGGAAGTACTGTAAATATAGATAGAAAACACATACAATCTGATAAAACTAGTTTGAATGATGATGATGATGAATTCATCGAATTACGTCACGCGCATCTACAAACTGACAATGAAATAGAACGAATGCTCAAAAGAAGACCCCTTTCTGAAGAATCATGTATTGAAATTGAATCGTTGGATAGTAATTTCAATGATAATATTGACAATGTCAATTTGGACCAGTATTTAGATGAATTGCAGGCCAGTAATGTTTACCTGTATTCGAATAATATGTATCCAGGAATGAAATCATCTGGAACATACTTTCACGAATCCAGACCATTAGATATGGCAACTGTTGGTTATTTAAATGACAGAGTTGCCGCAATCAGAGAAGAGGTGCAGTATGAAAACATACAATTGATGGAAAGTAGTATAGAAAGATCTCGAAGTAGAAATTCAAATATTTCCAACACAATCAGTGATCCAGATACAGTTAACACCTTTCAAACTGTAAGACCTTTGAGTCGGATGTCTAATGCGTCTGGAGTAAGTGGAGTTTCTTCACATGTTAAAACATCGGGTCTTTCAGTACGAAGTTCCAGCAGGAATTCTTTACCTACAGATAGTAACTTAAACACATCGTCCTACAGTCAGGTTCCAGCTAACCACACAAGACATGCAAGTTTCGAACAACCAACTATGTCGTACTACTCTAAAAATACTCCAAACTTTGAAAATGACGTTTCCATTCTTAAAAATTTAAATCAATCTGTTCATCATGAACAGTCTACAAATAAAGTGAATATTTCAGAAATGTGTAAACCGAAATTACAAGAAAATGCAACTTTTCAAGACACCCAAATGAAAGTGGCTCAACCCAATTCATCTCACAGTAGAGACAGTTCTTTTGAACAATCAGCTCCCTATTACTATTCGGATATATCCTCTCAAGACAACTTGAACTTAACTGCTACCGGATCTCAATACCCACCGACTTTCAGCAAAAATAATTTTATCCTAAATAGTAAATTAAATAATCAAAGAATAAAAAATAGTCCATTGGGAAAAAAGTGTGATATTAGCCACATTCATAATCCAATACACTCTGTATCAAATTATAACCAGTTTATTGAACCCGGAGAAGGGCCTATACAGATTGCAGCTGCAGCACGATGCGTTTCAGTCGAGTTTTTAAGTGCTGCTGACAAATTTACAGATATAGATGATAAAAATATATATGAATCAGATACACTAAAAAAGAAGAAAGTCAGAGATTCTATGCCAAGTGTGCACTCCAATTTGAGTTCTAAAAACATTTATTTATCTTCTCACGATAAAAGCAATTCTTCAGATGTTGATATGACTTTATTTGGTCAACATTTAGAAAATCTGAACTTGAGTGATGGAAGTACAACATTAGAGAGACTTCTTCACAATGCGGTACATTCCGTAAATAGCAATGAAACAAGACTATCAGAGTTAAACCGTTCTAGAAGCCAATCTGCTTTGAGTGACGCTATGCATGTTCAAAATCAAACAATGGTCCCTAACAGATTCCTAGAACAAGAAATACAATCTAATAGGAAACCCGTCAATAGTAATTTGTATGTTGAAGTCGGATCAAGATTGACTAATTCCGAAAATTCGAGAGATAATGCTGAAGTGCAAAGGAATATTGACGGAAATATTTGTGATGGGGAAATGATGTGGGATGAAGATTCTTTATGGACTGAAAATCTCAGAAGGGTTTCCCAACGCCACGCTCGGTCACTGGATCATTTAGACTGCTTAGTTAGTCCAACCGGTGCATCTGGAAGACGAAGTGTCGATCTGAAAACAATGCTTAAAAGTGCAGACGGGAATACAGAATCAGATTCTAGGTTGCGTTTAAATAAAGTAAGCAGAGGAGTCACATACGTCAATGATAATGTTAAAGGTCAAAGACCGTTGTCTTCCAAAAGACGTCCTTACAAAAAGAATACAAGGAAACCGGTGATGACGCTAGTCACGATAGATCAGTCAAATGAAAATGACGTTTATGTTCAGTTGGCGTCTGAATCCAGTAAAGTAGATATTGCACTCGGCAATGACGACGGTGTTTACGAGCAACTAACAACTGATTCGCAGAACATGATGCAAGAGAAACTAACGGAGTTTGAAGATGTTAATGCGGGTGATGAGAGAAAAGGTAACACGGATAGGAAGAAGTTTGAAATAGACAGGGAGAAACTGAGACAGTGGGACTTGTTGTCAAGTGGGGAAGGGTGCGGAGGGGACGGGGAAGGTGATGTGGCAAGCACCACCCCCACCAACACAGGTATCTACAGCACATAAACCAATCCTGAATTCTTATTCCTTTTTCTTTTGCAATTTGTTCACATTTTACAGCATAATTATGAGTTTTTGATTTCTTTATGATTTACTATATCCAATGCACGCACCAACATGTATTATAAATTCAATAGGTATCTTCAAAGATCTATAAAATATATATTTTTAAATATGGCTTTTATGAATACAGTTTTTAATCGTTTTTTAAGTGGGGTTTTTTGAAAGTAACACTCGATCTCCGAATTGCAATAAATAAAAATTGCCAATGCATATTTACATTATATTTTTTTAAATATATCAGCCAAATGTTTGCCGTGGTTCTGTTTGGTTTCTTGAAATTTGGAGATCCAATTTAGGATGACCGTTTCACATAAAAGAGGATGACTTTCACCAATAAAGCATTTGATGTTGACCTTTAGGGCGGCAATTGCCTGTGGTCTATAGCCTCGAGATTTCATGTTGTAGTAATGGGCGTGAAATCACGCGATAACAATTTCCACACGTTGTTGAATCGTGTAGCGCTTCATAGCAAAATGTAAAGACTAACCGACCAAAAACTACACCTGTTAGTCTCCTGACTTCATATGAACTGTTATCAAACATCGAGCATACTATTGAAAAACCCCATACAGCAGAACTTCGTTTATCCGAACTCCAATCATACGAATTGCCAAATATTGGGATCTTTATCAAGAAATAAAAAATAAGGGAAATTTTATATTAAATTAAAAAGGGCAATTAACTGTTTTTAATGTGATTCCAACTCCCTGTATTATTTCAAAAGCAATAAAAAAGTTATTTTAGAGTAAATTTTGCATTTTCTTTCAAAAGATTGCTTTAATTTAATGGTTAATCTAACTATCCGGATAACGTCTGGCTCTAACTAATCCGGATAATTGGAGTTTTACCGTATATTGAACTAAAACTGGTTTTCTGTTTCATTACCAAAATGTGTCATGTAAAAACTTCGAATATTATTTACAAAATAAGTTTCTCATAGATTATAAAATGTTTAAAACAAGGAACTTCATTATATTATCAAAAGTTCTAAATAATGCGGATGAATT
The DNA here is from genome assembly GCF_059751315.1 of Micrasema longulum. Taxonomy (NCBI): domain Eukaryota; kingdom Metazoa; phylum Arthropoda; class Insecta; order Trichoptera; family Brachycentridae; genus Micrasema; species Micrasema longulum. The sequence continues at coordinate 1,638,602 of NW_028277744.1, forward strand.
TTTAGAAGATTGTTTTTTTGTGATTTACCTGTTGATTATGATGGAGGTATACATTTAAAAAATTCACTGCGAACTTACATATTCCTATTTCTCTACCCATTAAAATAAGTATCAACCTAACTATATGGATTTTATTTTATGAACAGCATCAATGTCAGCTTCTATTTCGGGAATGGAAAGTTCGATGGGCAAGCGTCAGCCTCTAGTTGGAGGAAGTTCAACCAGTCGCGCTGCTCAGATTCCAGTCAGGGCTGTCAGTCCGAGGGTCCGACCTTCCGGAGACCAGGGGGGATGGTCAGGAAATGATTCCGACTCCTTATGGACCAGTCAAACTGTTAGTACCCCAGACTTAAATAATACAGATTAAAAAAAATAAAAATTTGTTACAATCTTAATTTACAATCATTAGCATGCCTGCTTAGAAATTTAAGTTGTATTTATATTTGTAGATAAAAATCTCGAAAATAGAAATCAAGTGGAGATATAAGCCTGCCTCGTCTTGTAGTGGTTGACGCATTTGCCTACCAGGTTTGAGGTGCTAGGTTCGATTCCTGGCAGCGCAGACGTGAAATATTTGTCTTAAAGATGGTTCTACACTGCAATATTTCATTGACCCTGTACTGGCACGTGAAGCGTAAGACTGATTATTTAACCTTCCATGCAACTAAACTCATTCAGATAAGCTGTAATTAGAGTACTAATCCAGTGTCTTATGCACCACTGGGTGTGGATAGGGAAATGATGATTGGTAAGATACATAAAATTACTAATGTTCAGATACAGAAAAAATCAAGTAGCAAGACTTCAGTATTCAATCAGAAATCAAAATACTTGATTTGATAAACAATATTTATACTGTTCAACTTGGATCACAAATCAATCAATTCTACTCTGCTATCATTATATATATTTTTTTAATTCATTTACTCACTTAAAATTAATTTTAATGACGAAGTTCATTGCTATGGGAAATTGGATATAAAAAATGTTTTTTTACACGTGGTAAAAATTAGAGCATTTAATTGTACCGCTAACTTTTAAAAAAATTGATAAAAATTTCCTTAAACTACGTCACAAGTTCTTCCGAATCAATCAATAATAGAGTGTTGTGATAGATTTATGGTATCCGGGAAGCCAACTCACCAATCAGCAGAACTTGAACTTGTGATGTCACCGGTGGAATAAATTAAGAATCACAAAACTTTAATAAATCATAGCTCTGATAATAAAATACGTAAAAATATTAAAAAAATAATTATGACGTAGTTTGATAGTCTATTAATAAATAAAAAAAAAAATGAATAAACCACTGAACTTCCTCATTATATTAATTAATTGGTGAATTATTTATTATTATCAATCATAATCATAGGATCCCAGAATGTAACATGCCATGTCTAATTTTCTTGACATTTTGTTTTGATTGTTTTTTGTTATTCAGAATGTTGTCTCTTCTCTCTTTTATGTATAATCTATACAAATATTAGGAAGGTATAATCTGCAACTAGTGAATCAACCAAAGATCTGTCAAATTTGTAATTTTCAAGCAAATTTTGTTTTGCATTTTTCAATAATGTTTTTGTTTTATTTGAAATAATAGTGTATTTATGTGACAGATAAATTCAACAATTTAAAAAAAAGAAAATCGTATGTCCTACATAATATACTGAAACCATAGAATTAAGAATAGTCCAGAAGGAGCGTAGAATCATATTTGAATACATCGGACTGTGTCCAATAATTCCCCCACTATGCCTTACTTTCGCCGCGCGCATTCGTGAAGTCGCCGGGTAATGTTGCTTGATGGGAAAAAAATAATCATAACACAAATGTAAGGTAAAAAAAAAGCAATCTGTTAATTTCTCTAAAATTTTATTGTACACGTGGAAACATTGATTGACACAACAGAGTAGATAACTAAAGGGTCATTTAATAAGAGTAATTGAATTAATGAACTTAAAATATAAAACAAATTTTATTTGACATAAAATGGATATTTTTATGTCATGTTAAATAATATTTTATTTTTTAAAGATAATGTCGCAAAGTAGGGTAAAAAAAATTTACTACCCTGGCAACACTAACGAAATTTCCGTTTTGTTTCTTCGACAATCTGACAGATGGAAAAATAATTCAATTTTTAAGTAATGCATTTGCTACTTAATCATTCATTTGTTAAAATCACATGAAATGTGATGCTATCCTGTTTCTTTAATATCCTAGCAGTATTTCTACACTTTAAAAGGACACAACACGGCTTAGTTGAATTCAAATCAGGAGTTGCGTACTGAGCGACGTCTACAAAGAAACTAATGGTTCAAAACATAAACCTACTCATTTATGAGTAGTTTAGTCGCCCTCTGTTTGATGTGCGTATGCGGTTTCTGGACTATTCTTAATTCTATGACTGAAACTAATGACAGGGTTAACTAACATGAATACATCATTTTTACAGATTTGTCAACCTATGAATACTGAAGAAAACTGGTCTAATTCAAGATCGCCTTCTCGCCAGGGCAATAATCAACCCATTAGAGCCGTCAGTCCCCGCGTGAGGAGAGCGTCCGATTTAGACGAGAGAGTAAGTAAATGATGATTAAAAAATAAAGCCATAAATCACTTTTTATGACTACTAATTTAAAGTTTACACACTCAAATACATAACTTTTATTTTGCTCATTTATAGAATTATTTTTTAAAATTATATTGGTAGATATCTTAACTAAACTTATCTACCCGCTGCTGAAATTTAATTCGCTCAGTAGAATAATGTCATCACACTTAACATCTTATATTTTTTGTCAAGTCTATTGTGTAGTAAATGGCACCTGTTTTGAAAGCTAAATAAATCATCAAAAGCATATTTTTTCATATTAAGGTAGTAGTAGTACTTTGAAATTGGCGAATTTATAATGCTGATGGATTTATTATTATTTGATTCGTCTTTTACCTGATTGGTGGGAGATTAGCATAATTCAAATTCAGAGGAAAATCAGTTCATATTTTATTGTCTATACGTTCTAAGATTTACATGTGGTGACAGTAATTTTTCTGGTGTTGTTTTTGATCTGTGAAAATGTGGAAGTTTTTTAATCATATAATAGTTTTTTTCGCTCTGACCATTAGTATCTTGGTGTCTCCAAATTAATATTGGTGAACCTTCTTTCCGGTACAATGATTACTTTTAAATTGGTCAGGTTCATTGATATATGTATCCTGTTTTGTGTTCCATTCAACTGAGGCTTCGGAACTTATATTTTATTTGATGTGAAATAGTGTTTTACGCGCAGCGGTCAGTAAAAATTGAAGCAGCCTAAAAGGCAACGATATACAGCTTTGAATTGCACAGTAAACTAGCATAGACAGCTAGTCTTTATAACTCTACTCCGCGTTTTGCACGGCAATGTTGATGCGATGATGATGCAACAGCGCTCATTTTTAGAACATAATGTCTATGAAGCATCATCTCTATTAAATTATACCTCAGTGGTTAGGTTAGGTTGGCTATCACCAATTAGTATTAGACAACCGAATGCTCCTGGCATTTTTTAATATTGTTTCTGTTCGTATTGTTTAATAACATGCTTACATAAAATTATACTAAGTACAACATATAAATCTTGGGTGTTTCTCAATATATGTATGTATCCAAAGTGATTTTGGATAAAAAAAAAATTTAGGTACATGTACATATAAATAATTTAACAATTTTAGTATTTTTCAATACCTTGTCAGAATAGATCTCCACAGGTTGCAGTGATGTCAGGAGCTTAAATACAGCACTGACTACCATCTTTCAGAATACTTCTAAAATGATTTTAATTACAAGTTATATCGAGAAAGCATGTTCCATTTCACAGGTTAAAGAAAGAAGATACATATTCAGAAAAAATAAAAAAATAATTTTGAAAAAATATTTAGACATTAAACTATTTTTCTACATACCTCCCAACCGTTTTCTAGGCACTTGTCATAGCACGGCGCGAGCTTTTGTATTCCCTCTTCATAAAAGGGGACGCCCACTTTGTTCGTCATCGTGCGCAGTATCACGACCTTCATTGAACTGTCTCACCCATATCCTTACCATTGAATCATTTATCACATATTCTCCATACACCTCACAGATCTGTTGATGAATATGGACTGATTGATTTTTCTTCACATTGAAGAAAGGAATTACAGACCTTATGTTATAAGTGGCAGGATTTTTAATTTTATTTGCCATTTCAAAGAAGCACCACGAAGCGTATCCAACAGTCAGTTAGCTCATAATGGCGTCAACTCCTTCTCAATAGGTCAGGGTGAGATGCGCGAAACTGCGATCGTAACTCTGCAATGGCAAGAAATACAAATGGAACTTGCTTTCTGAATATGCGTTGTAAATCATCATTCATTGGCAGTATTATAATGGCCTAGGAAATAAAAATCCCAGCTTAAAACATATGAATACGAATATTTACGAGTATATTAATTTGTTTCACTATATTTTATTTCCATTTTAAAGCATGCTTTTCATTTATTATATACATATTTATGTTTTGTAAATGTATTGTTTTATTTTATGCAATAAATAATTTTACTTTTTCCCATTGAAATGTTTTCGCAAATATTGAATAAAAAATTGTAGAATCCTATTTTTTGTTTCTGTATCTATGGATGAGCAGTGTAAATATTTGTAAGAAAATTATAGATTTATTTCATTTTTAACTAAATTATTTTGAACTCTTTTTTTAAAAGCTCACTCTTTTAAAGGCTAAAAAAATCATATTGATCAAGTCAGGAATCAAACCAGAGACGTCAAACATCATCGTGAAATGCGTTTATCATTTCTGACCAATCAAATGGGGTGAAAATAATCAGTAAGAGTAAAATTATTGTGGCTTTTAAATTTTTGTTTGTATCATTCATCTGTTTAATTTGGTTGTCACTGTCCCGCTTCTCTCCAGGCTCCGCCCCCCCCTCCTCCCCCTGCCCCCCTCCAACCCCTGCCGCCCTCTCCGCCCCCGCCGGAAAGCCCCGCGGACCTCGGCCAGAGTCCGGGAGGAAGCGTCCCGGACCTCTCGGCGGGAGAACTCCTGGGGAGGACCCACGAAGAGCTAGTTCTGCTTCTCATACAGCTTAGGAGGAGGCATTCTGCTACTGCTAGTGCTATTGAACAATGCTGTACACAAATACATAGCGTACAGGTCTATTTTTTTACTTTATTTTATTTTATATTCTTTTTTTATTTCATTTCATTAGTTATTTACCTGGATCATATTTTTTCTCTTATTTTTAATAATCGAGATTATGAAGAAATTTTTTTTTTAAATTATGGCAACCAAAAAGTACTTATACATTGTCTTTTTGTACTTTTTGGTAGCCATAATTTTTCATGCGCTTTTAAGTTAATTGATTTCTATTTTTATTTTTTTACTTTAGTTATTATAAATTTAAAGGGAATTAATACATTTCATAATTTAATGATAGGGGTTTTACGAGCAGCTTTCAAATAACATTTTAATGATTACATATCGTCCGGTTTCTGTCACAAGTTGCTAACTAACATTTGACAAGTTGAATGAGATATTGCACTTATAATGTCAAAAGCACATCCCAAATTTATTTTTGTTTTGAACAAAGATTATTTGATGCCATTTATGGAAGACATCTAATTTTTTGAAAATTTGTAATTACCAACTTGTGACAGAAATCCGACGATATATCACATCTACATTTTACTGATTGTCTTTTTACTAAGATTTTCTCCTTCAAACAGAGCCGCCTCAGTACTGATGAGTCGTCAGAACATCGTCACGAGAACTTGCAAAGGCTAGAGCATTTAAGGAGGCACTTATCAGACCTGGAAAGGCACTACACAAAAAGCAAACCACTCGTACACCTTGTGGACAATATGGTGAAACTTGGCGCACTTTATAACCGGGGACCAACCACTATTGACAGACTGGAGCAGAACCAGTTACTAAGAGAAAGACAACTTTTGGAACAAGCGCAGGAACAGAGAAGGTTTGCTGCTTATTTGTTATTTTAGACTTTGTTTCATATCTGATCTTGAAAAGGTCATATAAAGACTTTATATTCCAGGTTTGAAAAAAATAAAATACATATATAAAATAACTCATGTATCAAATTATATACTTTTGTACGTTTTAAGTTGTGATATTAAGTGTCAAAAAAATATTAAACCATTCTCATGTTAAGTTAAAGAAAATCACATGCGTTATCGTTCTAAGATCATGATGACGACATGTATTTTTTCCTCACCTTACACACAATTCATGCCTAAGTACAAACTTTTATACAACTAACAGAAAACTGTTTTCAAAACAAAGTAGATTTTTTTAAATGTATGTCCCTAATTTCAATTACTTCTTGTCTCTTCTCCTTAAACAAAAAATATACCCCATGTATCACTCTTCTGCACTAAACTCAAGTGGCTTCATTTAAATCAGCGCAGTAAACTTTCAATATCTTTCGCTTCTTTTTAACATTCTTCGCAACCCTTGCACACTGAAATACCTTGCTGAGAATTTCATTTATATTACTTTAAACTTCTCCGGAGAGAACACTTTCCATCGCTCAACATACCGCATCATTCTTCAGCAATTCCTTTTCTGTCGAAGGTGCCAGACTTTGGAATGAGCTACTTCTTCATAAAAAAAATGCACCTTCCTTGGCTACCTTTAAGAAACAACTGAAACATTATTATAGTATGTCCTTAGAACCCTAACATTCTGTATTTTTCATTTCTTTTCTTTCTGGGATCATATTCCCGTATCCAAACTCTACCCGACCCCACATTCCTCATCATATAATGTGTATAATGAAAGTATTTTTATTAATAAATTTATCTATCGGCCTGCTAAAAATGACACTCAGTCGCTAAATTCTAACTATGGATAGTTAATTCAAAATCATTTCTCTTTTCAGATGGGCTCAGTCATCAGAGAGTCTATCTCGTGAGCAAGTAGAACAGCGGGTGGAGCAGTTGAGGGCCATGGAGAGGAGTGTGGCCGGGGAGGCGCAGACCCTGCGGGGGCTCCGGCGGGAGCGGGAGGCGCTCCAGAGGGCTTTAGGGGGCGCCCATCTCCAGCAAGACTTATCCAGGGTGCACGCCATGCTTGCTATCAACTCCAAGGTCATTATTATCATCATCTAATTTATTAGATTTTCACGCTATGGGGGCTAAGGCTATGGTTTTTTTTAATGAGTCCCTGGACTGGCACCTGAATTAAGAGACCGATCATATTTTCGAAGTTAAGAGTTCTATTTACATTTATATTTATTAAGAACACAGAATGAGGAAATTCAGTGCTATGGGAAATTGGATATGAAAAATGTTTTCTATACGTGGTAAAAATTAGTGCATTTAATTGTACAGTGAAGTTTCTCGAAAATGTATGAAAAAAATTAACTGCTTTTCAATGTCACAGGTTTATGTAACCACATGTTTGCAATAGCCAAGCATTGTTATGTTGTGGCAAACATGGGCGATCATGATTGTAACCAGCAATAGATTTCCAGTTTCCAGGGTAGCCATGTTTTTCAACGTGTAGCGTGTTTGGGGTACAAATTATAACTGTGAATTTTTAAATGTTAGAAACAAAAACAGAGTGCGTGTTTGTTTGTACAAACTAATCCGATCATGTCAAACGATATCGTAGAATGCCTGCGAGTTAACGGTTCCTATATAAAATATCAGTTAATGCCATGTTTTCTTTTGTCAGTTATGTTTCACAGTTTAGATGTGTGTTTCGATCACTCTTAGCAGGTGGTGTAATTTCTGAGTTTTTTTTGGTTTAGTTTGAGTCTAATAAAAAAAAAATATATACATCAATATATATTTTTTTTATTAAAAAAAAAAAAAATTAGCTTCCTCACTGTATTCATTATTTTACCCAGTAGGATGGCAAATTTGCCAGGACACGGGAAAAAAAATACCTCTATATTTTGTACGTAAGTACATCGGTCATTTATTTGGCAAAATTGTTTGATTTGTCAATTCTTTTGAATATCCAGAAATTGGAGCAAACAGTGGCTGGGAATGCTCGCCTTGAACAAGAATTGGCCGTTCTAAGACAGAAGCTTCAAGGCCAACATATGAATTACACTAATAAGGATACTGTGCCCAGTAATGATGCTGGGACGGACGCTCGAACTGCGGCTGATGCCACCGCTCTTTTGGAAGATGGTAATTAAAGACTATAAATTTCCTGTATTAAGATACAACATGCACATTTCTCATTCGTGTGTACTTTTTAAAGAATTGAAGAGAGTTCAACACTTGGTAGGAGACCTACAGAAGCAACGCCAGGAGTTAAGTGTTGCCGTGAGACAGTTAACAGACAAGTCGCAGAGCTTGGGTCTTGTCTCTTCCAATTCCAACATACACGCAGCTTCTACTGACTACTCCAGTGATCCATCCTGTAAGCTCACTATCCCTATATATTATAAATATGCTAAGCAAAAATACACTCCTTAAAATCCATACATCAAGCTGTTTTTGTTGTTTCTCTGATTTGTCAATCTCTCTTTCGAAAGATCAGTAAAATGCAATATTTTTATAACTCGATAATTTTTAAAATAAAAATAACAACAATAGGGTATACCTTTGCGAAGTTTGTCATTAAAAATATTATGTTCATGTAAATATTTTTTAAATACGTAAGCATTTTAAAAACGATTTGTAAACTGATTATAACAGACATATTTATTACGCGATGTAGTTCATTCTTGTTTTATAATATTTAGAGATAAAATGTAAAGCTACAGTGGAATACATACAAATGAAAAGAATTTAATAATTTTTTTGAAAAAGTCTTTACTCAATTAAATTTATGTTCAAAGTGAAAAACATGTTAAAATGCATATTGTACTCAGAAATCCACAAATTCAATTGTTTTTCTCATTTCAATATTTATTTCCAGCTTTCGCAGATTCCCAAGCGAAGAAGCGTTTTAACCCTCCCTGGGTGGAGACAGACCTGGATAATGAGGCTCTGGAGCACGGCTCCAGCAGCCCTACCGGCCTGTCCATGGCCCCTCTCTATATAGATACACATTCCACTGATCAGCGACCACCATCTCCAGACCAGAATGATGACCTCGCCCTTAACAGTGCTTTCGGTAAGCCGAGTAGTGTAACTGTTAAAAATATGGAATATAGAAACTGCTTTCATTATTCACACCCACCCCATTAGGATGTTTAGATATCGATGTGGAATTTTAGTTTTCGCTATAAACTCCCATAAATAGATAAAATCACAAATATTACTAAGTAATAACTATTTTTTATGAAGCTTATTAATTAATGGGTTTTGACTTAAATAGCTAAGTTCAACCTTTTGACCACTGGTGTATTTTCTACGTACATAATCTGTGGTCAAAGTTATGTTCATTTTTTGATAAGTAATTATTCTTTTTTTTTTTGTATTTAAAACATTTTACACTTGTTTATTTATAACATTGTATAAACCACTTTAACTTTTGAGTTTTACGCCAACTGATTTCGAGGTAACTTCGTCATCATCAGAACTTGAACCAAATTAGAATTACTAGCGTTGCTTTTTATACTATAAAATATTGTGAGAAAGAAACAGTAGAATGAAAGAGGAGAGAATGAGGATCATATAAACCATGAGTATTTTAAAAAGAGGACTCGAAGTTAAATTTAATTGATTATTTATTATGGAGAGTTTTTGATTGATGGCTTTACTTATTTCCAATCTATTTAGATTGTTTAAACGAAGACTATTTTTATTCATATGTAAAATTTATTCAGAGGAAGTAACCTCAAAACCGATTAACGTATAACTCGAAAGTTAAAGTGGTTTATGCAAAGTTATAAATAAATAAGTGTTAATTATTGGTTTCATAATTTAAAATTTGGATACTTGTTTCTATCTTTTTTTAATGAAACATTATTTAGTGTCATTCAAGTCAAATCTGAAATTTGTTATAAACCTACAGAATTTGTTTTTCTCTCTTAAATACCCAAAAAAAATCGACATGCATTTTAATATATTGCATATCGAGATGAGAGTCAGAAAGAGCAAGAAATATGTATATATTATATACATACTTGTTATGACAAAAGTAAATTATGCAACACTGTAAAATAATGCATAATATGTCAATGGTTATAATACAATATTTATTTTTGCAGCCAATTTATCAAGTGTTGAAAAGCAGGAGATAAAAACCGTCCGCATTGTTAAGCGCGAGAGTGAACGAAGACAGAGGGACAGGGAACGTTCTTCTCTCCAACCGGGGAACTCTGAATGGACCTCACACCAGACTGTCGGCACGCTCGATCAGCTTTTAGAAGAAGACAATATGGCTCAGTACAGTAGCCGGTCCACATCTCTTCCCCGAGGCTTTCAACCTGCACCACCACAATACTCCTATAACACAAATACCTCGTACCAACAAGACAATCAATCAAACTCTAGACAATACGCTTATCAACAGGACAATACTTCATCTTATCAGCACAGATTGCACGCCAACCCACCGAACACTTTATCATTAACAAATGTCAATAATCCATTTGATAATATGTCAACTTCGAGTGTAAGCATAAACAACAAGTTTGTCTCGAGTCCTTCGCTCATAAACAACAATGACTATACATCGAATCATCAAGATGTTATACAGATGTCCCATACTAAGTATGGGGGGTATCAGAAAAGTGCCCAGATTTTGCCACTGCCAGTATCGAGTAATAATTATACCAGTAGCTTGCCGAAACACACTGTTTCTCACTCCGCCCCATACATGGACAGTAATCTATCTGAAATCACAAGGTCTGTTTACACCAATGGACCGATTAGTCCTGGACTGTCTAAGGCAGCCAGTATTAATAGCTTGACCAAGGCAAATGCTGAATTATCTCCAGTGTTTACGAGTGAAGCAGCGAGACAGATCATCATCGAAATGGCTGGGGAGAAGAATGGAGTTGTGAAGAGTAATGGGTCGCAACACAGGAGGCAGGTCCCAAAGGAGAAACGAAGACATTACACCGCACCACATCACCTGAGTGCTAAAGCATTGGATCAAGCCAATGGAGATGACTTTTTCTATCAAGAAGTGAGTTTAGATAATTGTATTTTATTAGATGTTTTCTTTTTCTTAGATGATTTCTGTAGATTGTCAGTAATATTAAAAACATTGAAAATCTCCTGACCAGGATTTTTTTTTCTTTTTTCTTTCTGTTTTATTGTAGGTTATATTTAACACACACTTGCGATGATTGTCAAATTATTTAAAATATATTACAGACTGAGAAAATAAAGCAGTTATTTTATGTACTTCGACCAGTGAAATTCTATTTGTTAATATCTCACTCTGGGGGGTTTCGTATCATAAGTAAATAATATTTCACCAAAAGACATTGGTAGATAAAGGACAACTACAGTCTACGTAAAACTGAAGTAATTAAATGGTAAGGGACGATATTGTGTCCACTTAAAAAACAGTTAGCAACAAAAGTGTATCAGTATGTTAGTCAAATAAGATTTATTTCTATCAATTACAGTCAAATCGGAAGTGAAAGTTATGAAATGTGTTCATATGAGTGGACCCTATGAAAAAAGTGTGAAAAAACTTGTTTTTTAAAATATTTACACTGTCTATTAACATGCTGTTTTTTTTATATTTATTTATTTGAATAATAGATAATCAATATAATAAAACATCTTTGGTAATGAAGCTTGTATAACTTTGAAACCAGTCGCTAATAAAATATATACAAAATAAGTGATTAAAAACAAAGTTGTTTTAATTAAATTTTAATTGATTTGTTTGTCTCGCAGAAGTGGTACCGCGCCCGTGATGACGTGGACATGGAACGAGTGCTGCGAGGATCCTCCCACGGCCCTCCTCCCTTGGCCGCCCCCCCCGATGTAGTGCGCTCCACCCTGCCAGCGCCCCACACCGACCATTACAGCGAACACACGATCGACCGCCTCCTGGCAGCTCCTAACAAAATACTCATACCGGAAAGATACATACCAGAACAGGTAAGCATATAATAGAACCTGTTGTCCTTGTTAGAAATGTGTATTGTATATTGTGCTGTGTTAGGTTTATGCTTTTTTCGTAATACTTTTTATGTATTGTACCAACAACTGTGAACAAAAAATAATTACGGTCAAGTATATTTTCTGGCCCTATCCAGTTTTTCGACTCTTTTATTTGAATGTTTTTAATAAGATTGTTTGACATATGATAGTTTTGTTGAGTGATAAATATAATGCATGTTGTCTACTGCCAGAGTTCAGCACAATCCGTACTATGGAGAATGTTATTGCCTACTGCAGTGCCAATTTAGAATCCGGTGGTGTTGGTTGTGTTCTTCGTAAGGAATGAGGCAAAGTTTTCTGTCATGATCTTCTAAATCAGAATTTAAAATCTTGTTGTTAGTGTGCATTTATTTCAATCAAAATTTAATGTCGTTAGGGAAACATCACTTTTTTTTAATAAAAGTTTATGAAATATTTTTTGTGTCTATAATTTTTGTTTTATTGCATTGGCCACGCTCCTTATACGTCACGATTCACATTACATTTTGACTTTTTGTCATTCTAGTATGTACTTTGTATGAAGAGACCGTCGTATATTATTTTGTCCGCGTTTATTTACATATTTTAGTGGTTTTACAACTACTTTTTGTGTATTTATGTCTGGAAGAAAAGTTTATAAATACTGTACAAGTACCCAGATGCACATCGAATATATAATTCACAACATCAGAATCCTTAAAAAAACCACACGACAATAATGGCCCATACAAAAAGTAAGAAAAAATGACAAATATTGTAGACGAACATGAATCTTGACGTCACAAATGGCAATATCAATCATGGTGCGTTTTTTTCAACAATTTTTTTTTTTTAATTATGAATGAAAACATTTTTCCACAGTATCCAAAATATTGATTTTGAAAATACAATTATATATAAATATATTTTTCATTTTGAGGGCCATTTTCATAGAGTTGTAAATGACTCACTATTAGAAAATGGGAATCAAGTTGGGGTAAAGTGGGATTCGAACCACGGACCTTTGAGCCGCGAGTCTGAGACACTAGCCATGGGGACCACAACCCGATTCTTTTCTAAATCCATTTTGCATATTTTTGTCTGTATTAGTGTATGTGATATTTCCCTATTGTAGAAAATTAAATTACTCAACCACTTGTTTAAATTTAGCATTTGGGAAAAGTGCGGAATATGCGGGATATCTGTAAACAAAATAATGTACTGCATTCGTTTATCGACATTGGATGCTAATATTAAAAAAAATATATAAACTGAAATTGTTATCCGAACACTATAAATATATTCACACAAGTTGTTTAAACTGTTTTTGATATAAAAACGTTGTTTTTATTCAAATATCATTAATCATATCTAATTTAGTACTTACTTAAACAATATTATCATCTCTTAATGTGCCGACAACTGTATACTTTATCCTATAAGTAAATATATAAATAAAAGTACAATAAATATTTTTTAGGCTCCAGAATTGTCACCAGAAGAGCAGAAGAAGCGAATGGAAAAAGTTGAGTCCATTAAGAAAATGCTTTCAAGCACAACACCATCAGGTGATCCAAGCAAGGTATGTCAATGTCAATCTAAAGTTTCTATTTATAGTTTTTTTTTAACATTCCAATACTTTGAAATTCTTATATAAAATACATTTTGACTTTGGACTACATACAATTTGTACCTGGTACTCGCCGTTTTAACATTTGCAGTATGGCAGATTCAATCCTTTGTTTTTATAAATTTATTTTTATATTTTCATTATAGTAAAATAATAAATGCTAATATTTTTTTTGTTAAAAAAAATATGTTTGCGTTCTTATAATTTACCCAAATATTTAAATTTTCGGGGCCATTTTCACCGAGTTTAAAAAACTCACTATTAGAAACTGGGAATCGAGTTATGGAAAAGCGGGGTTTGAACCTCGGACCTCTGATCCGTGAGTCCGCGACACTAGCCACGGAACAGTGGGTAACTCGAAAATGCTGATTTTTAAGTTACCTAGTTGTAATTACCCCCCCTAGTTGTAATCAATCCGATTAGCCATTTAAAAAAATTATGCTAAATTCGCTCTTTTGAAGTAGGAATTTAGTTTAACAGAGTATTGGATATAATTTCAAACCTAAATGTGTACATATAAAACAATAATGATTTTTACTTTAAGCATGTAAATTCAAGACATTACTCGATTATTCTAATTTAGTAGAATGAGTTGGAGTTGATGTTAATACACATATTCAAATATCGTTTCTCTCATATTTTAGAGTCCCGATGACAATGATAAACGACAACGTGAGCACTTGCTTCAGCTGAATCAAATTTTAGCAAAACAAGTTATGGAAATGAGCAAAATCGTTGCTGGTAAGAACAAATAATTACACTAATGCATGATACCTTTTGATTCAGTAATTCAAATGGATTATCTAGTTAATTGTTAAAATTTTGTAGATTTTGGAGTAATTTTATCAATATTGATTGTCATTTAATTCTTCAGTCATTGTAAAAGCTATTGAAAATCTTTTGTATCTATTTGCATCATCAGTACCTTCATAATGCTATATTTCTTCTTAATTTTACCATAAAATTGATATTTTACATCAACTATTTATGTATGTAGGTACTTTGATTGTTTTTCTAAAAAAATCTCAATTTTTTAAAAGTAATATTTTTATATTCATGATTGCTTTAGGCGAATTCTCTTCCGGGCTTTATTTGACGATTGCACATGAATTGATAGGAATTATAATTTATTTTGTTTACCCTTTGACAATTACTTGAATTATTGAGCCATTATAGTGAATATTCCACCATCTCCAGCACATGTTCTAACATATAAAATAATTGTTGAATTGTAATGTCACAACCCTTAATAGATTTAACAATATTCCTTGTGCTTGTCACACTAATATTAAAGAGTTCAAATAGGCAGTACACCCACTTTATACAATTCTATACTCATTTAGGGAAGCAAAATACATATAATCATACAGAATTTTTGATATTTAAAACATTTTGCTTATCATCTCAAATATTTAGATTACAGTGGAATCTCTATTTTCATCATTAATCTGTTTCTGGGCCTATATTACAAATGGGATGTTAATGTAGTTAGTGAAGTAGGAGAGAGGTACCAGAAATACCCCAGCTAAAATCCCATAAATACAACTTTAAAAATAATATATCATGATTGTCATGGTAGTGTATATAAAACTGTTTCATAATATTTCAAGTTTTCTGTGAAGTTTATAAATTTTTTCATTAATCACTGTTGCGAGAGGATGCTACGACATCACACTCCTCTCACTGCTACACGTTCAATAACACTGATCTGAAGTCACGCCAATCCGTTAACTGGGAGGTACAGCGGGGAGTTAGGAGGGGGGAATGAATGTTAAATCTAACACACGAAATCCAGATTTTTGCTGGAAATAAGCAACCAAATAGCAAGAAGCACACATGACCACACTGCGCACTGACCACCGTAGCAAATATTATGAAACTGTAGAGCGATGAATTGTAATTGTTGGCTGTTTGCACCGGGGAAAAGCAAAGACAAATGTGAATTATTTTTGAGAAAATTCTGCAGAAAAATATTTTAATAATTTTGAAACATACTTAACATTCATCATCATCAGCGGCGCGGCGCTACAGCCCGTTGTGGGCCCTGGCCTCCTCCAGAATCTGTCTCCATTCCCCCTGCACCCTGCGGTTCTTTTCCAGTTCGTCATGCCAATTTCTCTAATGTCACTTTCCACATTATCCAGCCCTTTTAATTTTGCTCTGCCTCTGCTTCGTCTGCCTTCCGGAGTGGTATAAAAAATATTTTTGGGGTACGATTATCTTTCATTCTTTGCACATGGCCCAACCATTGTAATCTTCTTATATTTATGAATTGTGCAATATTGGGTTCGCCATACAGTGCCTCTAATTCGTGATTAAACTGTCTCCTCCACACTCCGTTTCGGTTGACAGCACCAAATATCTTCCTTAATATTTTTTTTCTATCAAATATTAATACCATGTTTTCATTTCTTTTGGTCATTCTTGACATTATGGGGTGGGATTAAGCAAAAAATGAAATCAATGTGATAATTACCAAAAAGTTATTGAAAAGAATATGTGCTTCCGGGGGACCCTAGGTATCCCCCTTAGGCTTGGATAAGAACAAGAGTTGCTATCAATTAAAACAAAACAGCCAATAGCTTCGATTCTGACCATGAGGTCTATTTTGCTGATGATTCAGAAGCACTCAATTTAATAAGGAACTTGTTCAATCTGCTCTGTGATACCTTCCTGAAGTAGTAGAAGTGACAATGAAGATAGAAAATACCAATGAATAGGGGGACAAAAAAGTATTAAAATGTGACGATTATCAAATATTACAAATATGGGGTTGACGAGTATAGAGGTTCTACTGTATATTTTCTTTCAATTAGAAATATTTTTTTGAAAAATTATCACTATTGCAATTATTACTATCTAAGCCATTAAAATTAGCACACTCTATAATCAATAACTTTCAAAATGCATAGCAGAGAAGTATTAAATAGGTATTCAATTGAGTACACAACGCCCTGCTGAAGTCAAGTAAATTCCGCAAAAAACAAAATGCTCGAGGTTGATTTTATCTCAAGTGAGCGCATAATAATTTAGTAAGGAAAAGTTATGAAAAATACTTGCAGAAATGTGGCAATGATGGCCTTTAAATTAATTTAATTATATTCAAATAATACGCAAGACTCTTATTTTTTATGCGCTTTCTTCAAAGATCAGTTAATTCATTGCGTATGTCGGTAGAGAATAAAAACATAATGCTTCCAATCCAAAGATCGTGTAAACGATGAACCATAATACATACCACCCTTTTGCATCATTTAATTTTTAACGCTAGATTTAAACAATCAAATAGCTACACAATGCAAATTGGGACCCTTTAACCAAATTATTGAAGCTCATCGAAATTGACTGTGCTGTTGTCGAACTTAAGTACTGTGGCCACGAAAATCTAAAATTGAAACTGATTGGCAACATTTTCAAGATTGGTGGAAATACTTTTAAATTTTATCTCTGTACTATCAAATATTTTCAATCTTAACATTAAAATAGCGTTTATTCAGATTTAAATTTCATTCAGATTAAAATAGCGTTTATTCAGATTTAAATTACATTCAGATTAAAATACCATTTATTATAAAATACAATTTAATTTACCATAAAAGTTGCAGTATGTCATACTGCGAACAAAGATTTTAAGACTGAGATGGAGAACATTTTAGAAAAGGGCAAATGGAAATGTAGGCATTTACAGGGCTTATGGCTGGCTTAAGTGGCCACTTAACACACTGTGTAACATTCACCATTTTTACCGAAGTTTGGACATACATATTTTTTCGATTCTTTCCTATGTTTATTTTTTGTGAAGTTAAAGAGTTGAAAGCTGCCAATGAGTTCTAAATCCTGTAAATGCCTAGACTTCTATATTCCTTGCTCTAAAATGTTCTCCATCTCGGTTGTTATATTATGTTGATCTTAATAATTCCCTAGAGAGTGAAATCCAGTCTTTATCCACAAACATTTGGAAAAACTAAATATTGCATTCTAAGTTCATATGAAAAATCTATTTCTGATTATTTCCTAGTAATGGACCACTAAAATAATGAATTTATAATCTAACGTTTCACAGCAATGACACCCTTTTAATTTTGATAATGATAATAAGGAGTAAAATTGAATCATCGTTACATTTTCCTCAGCGCAGTCAAGTTTCTTTAGCTACTCTACATCGCATGGATCTTTGCTTTTATGTGTTTTGTGTTTGTGATTGATTTCCCCACTTAGGTACTGGAGCCGACTCTCTGCAGCCGATGCCTTCGCCCAACCCGATGAACCAAAAACCTTAAACACCCAAACCACTTCTGCGCACCAACATGCAATTAGCAATAAACTAATGCTTGGTTTTAATCATGTGATAAGCTTGACAATTTAATGTGAGTTTTATTTTTATGTTGTGATTTTTGATGTTTAAGTGTTCACGTTTTGGTTTAACACAATGCCTATTGCTGGTCTCAAATGGCAGATGACTTTGTAATAAAATTGATGATAAAGTTCCTAAGATTACATTTCCATTAAATTTATTTTGTAGTATATATTTCTGTAAAATCTCAAGATAGGTTTCCAGCTAATATAATTTTAACTTAAAATACTACATACTGTAATTAAAATTGGGTGCTCTTTAAAAACGAATGTTCCACTACCTTTTTGAGGCAAATTTTTTATGCGTTCCTGTATATCGAAAATGGGTATTCTTTTTTATTTTACTCTGTTCAAATTAAGTTACTTTTAACTATATTCATAAACTTATTATGTCTTTTTAGACTGTGCCCGTGTTTGGCCATAATAATAAACATTGAAAAAATAGTTAATTAGAAGAAATAATAAAATATTATACAATAACAGTCTAAAAAATAACATTGAATACTTTAAAAAAATAATAAAACAATAGTTATTATACAAAGTTACGGACATAATCTAGAACACAGAACAGCAAAGAAAAAAATAGCAATAAGCAGATAAAACAATACTACAATCGATTTATTCCCGCAGCAATCCCATACAGTGGTTTCTTCCCTTCAATAAAATCCAGTTATTGAACATGGCCATTGTTTTGGAAAACTTGGTATGTTTATCCAAGACGGTGAACACTCTTTGATTGTTATAAAATAAATCACAAATTAAAAAAAAATCTCTGATTGGTTTGTAACAATGGTATGTAATTCTGTTGCATTGATATTTCACTGAAATCTATATTAGTTGCTTAGTATTCATATTTCTCTATGGGTAAGTTCTAGTGCCGTAGATGCATATTTTGGTTTATATGGGGATGCATATTTTGGTTTATACCCACAGAGGGCTCTTAAGGCAGTAAAATAGGTTCAGACGAGCTGTAAAGACAGCTCTAGCTAAGGCTAGCAAAATAATAATAATGATTTAATAAATACATTAAATGGGCATTTAATAATTACAGTTGGAAATAGGAAAATAAAGGGACTTGAAATCAAAGAATTGTAATATTTCTTCATGTCATGCGAAATAATAAAGTCATCTGCCATTGAGTAAGCACAACAATTATATTATTATGAAGCAAATAAAACGACTTTGTTTTTAACCACTTATTTTTTTATACCGACCGGTTTCAAAGCTATAAAAGCTTCTTTATCATGGTTTACTAAACTTGCTTATCATCGATACTATTCTAAAGAAAATAAAATATTAAAATTAGACAACTTATCTAATAAATGAAAAAAGCGATTTATAATAAGAAAAAAATAATAAATAACCAAATAAATAATATTTTTAGTCCACTCCTGTCTAGCTTTGAGCGTATTCATCTCAAATTAAACTTCCCACTCTTAAAAGCCAAAAAGACTTGATTTATTAGTTCCATATGTGTAGAATAATACTGATAGAATAAAATAGGATAGAATTTGTTACTTCAGAAAACCTTTATAAAGAAGCTTGTATAGCTTTGAAACCGGTCGGTAGAAAAAATAAAAAATAAGTGGTTAAAAACAAAGTTGCTTTATTTATTTTATTATAGTGAATAACCACAAAGTTAGTGCTTCAAATATAAAATTTATAATATTATTTTTTATTTGTCTTTTTTGTCTGCGCACATTTTTGATTTGATATAAGTAGTAAATAAAATATTCACAAAATTTTGTTTAATGTCTTTAAGACATGCATATTTTTCTAAATAATAAATTTAGAAATGTCTATTTTTCTGAATCAATTTTTTTACTCAAGTTCAACCCCCGTTCAAAAGGATTTTAGTGTATTATATTCTAATGAAATATGTTTTCATTTCAGTTAAGGCTTTGGAACAACCAGCTGATCGTGAATCAAGTTATGATTCAGAAGATTTATCGCCAGAAGTAGAACTTCCCTTGTACCAACAAAGGGATAATTTTTTCACGTAAATTAGATAAAATTACATCTCGCACTTTTATGTTTTGGTGAGTGTTTCAACAATGTTTGTCTACAGAATTCTGATTTATCACACAGAATAGAAAAAAAAGGAATGCAAAATTTTGATTTACTTTCTTGGAATAATATATTAGCGACCTGTTTTGATAGAGTTCTTAAAACGTGGCACTCGATGTATGGTTTTTAGCATTTTAACATAGATATTTACTTGTTTCTTAAAAAAAAGAGAATGGAAATAAAGTTTGATTTACATCATTTACTATATTGGATGTAACACATATTTTTGTCTAGATTGATAAGTATGTTTATTTAGATTATCATTGTTCAATCATGTATGAACATATCACTTCAATCGTCTCTTATATCAGTATTTAATCTATGTTAGATGGTTAAAAGTAGCTAAACTTGTTGAGAGTGAGTAGGATTTGTAAGCGTAATTAAAATACATATTATTATGTACTTAAAAGATACCATTCGTGATTTTGATCGGAAAGGATTTAAAATGCCTCGAATATGTATAAATTTATACATATCGCTGTTGCGCCTTGGAAACTGGCTATGTGCATTCATTTTACCAAGTATGTTTTTTACGCCAATGGCAAATTTAACAATTAAAATGATAATGCACCAATTTTTATAAAAGTACTGCAGCCAAGTATTGTTTTTTGTTTCTCTTGAACATTTTTGTGAAAAACAAATAGCCGATTTCCAAGGCGCAACGACGATACAATATTATCACCGACACTAAGAAAGTCCTTTAGGCTGGTGGAAATGCTTCAATAATAATCATCTAGAAAATAAGAAGTTTTAAATGTACTTGTAGGAAAGTAATAAAGCAATGAGCAACTTTAAAAAATTTAAACAAATTATCCACTTTATAACTCGCAATCTTAATAATTCACTTAAAAATCTTATGTAAGAATTGTTATATCACATAAATGAAATTAGAAATATTTAAATTGAAAATGATTGGTCAATTTATTGAAATTATAGTACGAGAAATGATAATTTTTCACTCAGTATCCCGAGTTGAAATTTGTTAATGTTTTTGGACATAAAATATTTAATTCAAATATGTGTAATTTGTACTACGCAAACCTTTCTTCCGATGGCAATGTCAATTCTAATATAAAATGTGCAATTGTATAACATACCTGCTTAGTGTTATTAATTTCCACTGAAAAGCTGTTTATCGATTGTTTCTCGCAAATTGTGTAAAAGTAATTTAGAAGAATTGTAGACGGATTGTCGGCCTAAATTGATTTTACCGGGCACCGTAATAATATTATTAATCTTTTTACATAGGCCTTCTTCAAATTATTGCAAAAACCAATCATTAATATATTGTGTACAATTGAATTCTCAGATGTTTCTCAAAAGACAACGCTTTAATGTCAGTTTGTGGCAGTAAAATCAAATGTCTGATAAAATGAGCTTATTTTTATCACTCAATTACAACCTACGGTTGCGAAGTAATGTCGAGGCGTGGTTGAATAACGTGAAAGTATTCAAGATACACAATTACTTACTGTTTTATATTTACGTATAACATTAGACTCTTCCAAATTAACAATTAAATGCGGTTTCCAGGTTGATATAAGATAAAAGCATATCACAAAATTGGTGGCATTGTTATTTACTGTCCCTAGTAGAGAATTGTTAGACTCACTTTAAGTACAGTAATTTAGAGAAAAGTTTCTTTTATAAATATATCTATCCTCACTTCAAGATTACCCTGTGACTACTACACTGACCTGCATATACATATACATATGTATATATTAGATTATCGAGTTGATGAATTATTGATTGTACCCCTTTCTATGTATTATCTTGTGATACAGCTTATGCCTGTCTTATCCCTTGTGGCGTAATATGAAAATAGACATTTAGTTAATTTTAAATTGAAAAAATATCTTCAGCAATAGCCATTTGTATTATTGTAAAAATAATATTTATTGTCTCTGTAATTACCTCAAAATTTTGTTCCTTGTAAAATTGAATATATACCCACACAATACAATAATATAATAGTCCAATTAATTAGTTACAATATGGAATTGACACAAATATATCGATTGAAGGTGTGTTATTAGCACGCTGTATGTTTTATTTGTTAGTAATGTTTGATTGTTATTCAAATTAGCAAAATAAGACATTAAGTTATTAAGTTCCCTTGACAAATCGGTAATATGTAATTATTTTGTACCATTTTTGGAATCCACAATATTTGCTCAAACATACCATAAATATGAATCATAAACACACATGTAAATACTAATTTACTCTAATATATATGACTTGTATTATAATATTATTTAAAGGTTAATTTATGCACAACATCATTAGAATTATATTGAATTTCTATGTTTTGTTTCATTAAGTTTCTATGTATTTTTCTATGTTTTTAAAAGTTTAGATGTGAATAAAATAAACACTGAACACTCATTATTTGAGAAGCTATTGTAATTATATTATTTGATGTAATAATTATGCAATAGTTAAATATGGTTTATTATTTGAAAATATGTATCAATAAGTAAATCAGCTGAAAATTTATTTCAGTATTAATTGCCATGTTAAATTTTTTCACCACATGCTTTGTGTAAGATGTATAAAATATTATTTTTAATGATTTCCGGTAAATAAAATGAATTATTAAAAGGAGTGCCATCAAAATAAACTCGACAATTCGATCGCAATAAAAAATGTGTTAGTGCATTTGTAAAATTGTTTTTAGTTTTAAAATTTACTTAGTTCTTTGAATATATTGTTACGAGAGAGCAATACACTATAATTTAAATAAATTTACTATTATTTACCATTGTATAATAAATCAGGTTAAGTTTTCGTGTCCTGAATAATATTTCAGTAGTTGGTGAGTAAGATTCGTCCATTTTGTAATTTTATTTATGTACATTACTGTAATATATTTTTTATGTTCACGATTCAGTGATTTTTTTGTACAAATTTATCAGTGTCATATTTAATTTTTTATCATTGTTTTAAGAATATTTTATCAGTAATCCGGAGTAATGTAATATATTAGTTTTGTGATTTTCACCCGTATACAATGCATTAAAGTGTAATACAAAATTGTAACGGCTTTTCTATTTATACCTCTTTTCATTGTAGGATTTTGTTTGTTGATGCAGGAACTCTTACACCAGTTGGAGATGAACAAAAGAAATGTGTATTTGTTATATTGTCGGCCTAACGACGAATGTGTCTGGTTGTAGAAGTCGAGGAAGGCCGAGAAAGACATGGCATGATCAAGTACAACAAATTCTTGAAAGTGGTCATGTGAAAAGTCGGAATAATCGACGTGCGTGCATGAGAAGATGTATGAATGTGAAGGAAGCAAAGGAAGTGTGCCAGGACAGAGTGGTGTGGCGTTCTATCCTCTCTGCCTACCCCTCTGGGGAAATGGCGTGATGGTTAGTTAGTTAGTTAGTTAGTTAACTTGTAAAACTCACAAACCCCATAATAACTTTATTCAGGGGAGAGTAAAAACGGTTTCTACTTCCAGTACCTAGCGAACTGTAGGGTGGTTTTTTTTCCAAATGTCTGACGTCTTTATGGCGGGAATAAAGTTAATGTACTCTAAAATGTTGCGCTGGATTGGTCATCCAATTTGGTTATTGAGATAATGTCCTGTGTATAATCTTGGTCTGTCGTGTATAAAGTCCCGTGTATAAAGATTTAGATGGGCCGGACATGTACAGCGAATGCCTGGTTCACGTGTCCCTAAAATATTATGCGCGGACAACCGGGAGGAAGGAGATCAGTGGGAAGACCCAGGCTGAGATGGGAGGATGAAGTGAGAAAGGATGCAGCGCAGTTTCTCCAGGTAGCAGATTGAAAGACGGCGGCTGAGGACAAAGAGAGTTGGAGGCGAAAGTTAATGGAGGCCTAAGCTTGATATGAGCTGTAGCGCCATCGAAGAGAGTATACTGTTGGTCTTGCACAATATAAACATGTTAATTGGAAAATGCTAAGTTGCTTTCTACGGGCGTCGACCGACGAATTTCTGGTAAAATAATTCAGCGTGTGCGCGTGTCAGCCGTATGTCAGCGTGTATTAATATTGGTTATCAAATAAAAGTAAAAAAAGTTGTTCTCGTATCAAGAGCAAAGGCAGTTTCTTATGTGCATAAGTGAAGCGTACTGCCACATATAAAAATATGAATAAATTTATTTATGATTCTTTAGAATTGATACTAAAAATATGTACATAACACAAAGAAACAGGGATTCGTTGGAACATTATTATCCATGGCTTTAACCCACTGAGTTCCTCCAGGGTATACTCGGTTACTGCAGTTTGAAGACCAGAAGGAATGTGTAATTTAACTACGTACTTCTTTCGATTGTTGCGTGGTATTATTGACAACCCTGAAATTATGCGGAGCATTAGCTTTTATGTCCTTAAGCTAGGATTTCCTAGGACAGCGGCGCCCGTATCTTAACGGCCGTAGTGAACGGTGATGCGGTGGACAGCCGTCGTAACGGTGACTAGAGAGTGGTTTTCTAGGAAAACGATGTTGATAACACCGTTAAAAAATAAAACCACTCTCTAGCCACCACTACGACGGCTGTCCACCGCATCACCGTTCACTACGGCCGTTAAGATACGGGCACCGCTGTCCTAGGAAACCCTAGCTTTAGACAGCGTCAGCATAGACTGTTTCACATTCCAATATACAGGACCAACCTGCCAATGGTTATGCCTGTTGGAAGGACTATCTCTATGTTGGAACAATATTACTTTGGTCATTGACATTTTTCACGTCTCTGAGGGAGTTTTTCGTCACAAGATTCTTTTACTTTTTTAACATCTTATTTTCTGGGTATTATGTATACTTATGTGTTATTTATATATGTACCTAATTTTAACTTATTATTTCTAACATATTACAACAGAGATGAAGAACATTTAAGAAAAGGTAATATAGAAGTCTAGGCATCTACAGGACTTATGACCTGTCAATGGCTGGTTTAAGTGGCCACTTTACACACTGTGTAACATTCACCATTCTACCTATATTTGAACATCTATATTCCTTCAATTCTTTCATCTGTTGATGTTTGTGAAGGTAAAGAGCTGAAACCTTTATTTATCCAGTAAATGCCTAGACTTCGATATTACCTTTTCTTAAATGTTCTTCATCTCTGTTGTAATATGTTAATATAAACAGCTCCCCAGGGAGTTGAATCCAGTCCTTGTCTACAAAAATTTGGACGAACTCCAAAATATTGCTTATTATTTCTATATGTATGAATTAAGATATTCCATTTTGTAATGTACTTACAGGGTGTTCTTTAAGCCCTGTCGCATCCGAAACTACGATGATCACATTAAAATATTTTTTTATAACAAATAAAATTTACAAAAATAAAATATTAATAAAACAAATGGTTGCTTACTTCTGCAGGGGAGAAACGAGAAACGAAAATTTTCTTCACTCTAAATATTTTTTTAAATATGCTAATATGTCTTCTTGCCTGTACTGATCATCTTGGTTTCGGATGTGACAGGGTTTAAAGAACACCCTGAATATATAAAAAAAAATTGAACATTGAAATTGAACATTATATATATTATTTTTTCTCAATACTCTCACCAAAAGATGTAGAAAGATTGACTCTAGTGGACAACCTTCTTATTTTGTAATCTTGTGCACGCGGTTATTATTACCATGCATATTTTGTTATGTACGAGCTTTTACCCTAAATTTGCATAAAAAATACCAGATCTGGTAAAACCGTGGCTTGAGCGAGATGGACTATGCTTTATAGTGGTAAATCATGCGTTAGACGGAGAATACAATATAAATAATCCGTGTAGTGCTGGCGCTTGCTTAGATATATGTTAGTCACATTGAACATGCATACTGACTATAATGGTAAGAATTTGTGAATTAGTTGCGTACAAACAGTATGTAAACAAAAACAGTGGAGGATTTAGTGTTCTGATCTGGTTTCGATGCACAGGTTGTCATTGCAAATATTGTTGCTCATTTACAACACCATGTCTGACTTTTTACATTATAATATTATTAAACGTACCACTTATAGTACAAGATTTCAAAATGTAAAAAAATGCACTGCCAGTGTTTTTGGTCAAGAACTGCCTGTGGTCGATCCTTATTGCTGTATGTTTGTGTTATCTTTATTATCAATGCGAAAATATGTATCAGTTAAATATATAAATATTTGTCTCTTCTTTAGTTTTGGTTTGTTCTTACAAATTTTCAGCATAGAGCATGAAAGCTAGATGTAATTTAACTTGTCTAACATCTGTTTGTCATGTGAAATTATCTGTCTTATGAAATTAATATTTAAACTTCGGATAAGTTTGTTAGCACGGTAAATAACAACATTAAACGTAAATCTTGGAACTTTGTTTACATGTCAAAGTTTGTGCAATCAATTATTACAATGTGTGGCGGAATATTTTGCCATCATAGTTTCAATTACAATTAAATTTGTTTTAAACCTTCTATTTAATAATACAAATATGTTACTTATTTCAAATGTGAATCTCTGACATGCAGGCTTGATTTTTGCCAGTTTATTTGTTTATTGGGCGTTAACATAAGTTGTGTCTATTTTTTTTACTTCCAAATGAAGAGAACAAGAGGACATGACAAAAAAATAACAAAAATTAGTCAATAACATTATTGACTTATTAGTTATTATAGTAATTATTAAAGTTATAGTTATTTTCCTTCATTATTTTACAACAAATTAGTCAGTAATTCATAGAATCTTCATCGTACACTGCGCGAATATCGCGAGCATCTTTGGCAGCTTTATTCCCTCGATTGAACGCGAACAGAAGGAGGTGTTGAAAATGGTCACCTTTGTTTACTTGATATTCCATTTTGAAGGCTTGTAATCAAATAAAATAATACATGTAACGTAAAAGCAAACGCTCTACAAGTAGAGCAGGATTTTTTTTTCAAATGACAATAATATTATGTCATTTGAAAAAAAAAAGAAATGGTAAGACTTGGAATGAATGGAGGAGACCCACTCAGGGCTGTCGAACTTAGGATGATGATGACGAATGTAAACTGGCCAGAAGTTTTATACACCGCAAGACAAAAAAAATTACGAGTTTACCTGCTACCGCGCCCCTTGACTTTACTGAACCCTTTTTCTAAGAAATCCTTTATCGATACCTCTTTCTTTTGTTTAATAAATTAAGGACACTATGTGTCACCTTTCTACAATATTTACATTTTAAAATGTCTCAACAGTCTTGTTTTACCCGCGTTTGAGTGAACATAACACAACAATCATGGAAAGTGCAAAGCAAATGTCGATTGCGATAAAATCCAAAATAATCACATTGTCGCAAGAAAACATATCTAATTGTGAAATATCTCGTCGAGTTGGGTATTCAGAAGGTGCAGTGAGGTTTTTATTAAAAAAAATCCAAGAAACTGGATCCATAGAACGGAAAAAAGGAAGCGGACGGGGGCGCGTGACATCTGCCCGAGATGATCGCTTAATAAAAAAAATTGTTATGCGCGATCGATTTTTAACGGCACCTGAAATACACGCAGAGGTGCAGTCTACCAGCACATCAACATTTTCAGTAAAAACAGTGTCCAGGCGGCTGTTGGAGCATGGTTTCCAAGCACGGAGTCCCGCAAAGAAACCATTACTCACGGACAAAATTAAGAAGGCTAGACTGGATTGGGCGAAAGAGCACCAGAATTGGACCTTGGAGGATTGGCAAAATGTTGTTTTCTCTGATGAATCAAAATTCAACCTTTTTGGTCCAGACGGCAGAAAGATAGTTCGACGAAAACGTGGGGAAAGATATCATCCGTCGTGCGTCACTCGAACCGTTAAACATTCACCCTACGTGATGATTTGGGGGTGCATGACAGCATACGGTTTAGGACCTCTAAATTTTGTACAGGGTACGATGAATGCCATTCAATACAAAAAAGTGTTAAAAAAACATATTATTCCAACAATCGAGGACATTACGCAGTATACCGCGGACCCAATTTTTCAGGACGATTCTGCGCCGTGCCATAGAGCCCGCACTGTGAGTACAAATATATATATTTTTAAATGCATTTTTGACCACATGATAAATAATTTATTGTTTTTTTATAGATCAATGAATTCAAGGAGAAAATTGGCTTAAAATCGTTGACGTGGCCCGGGAATAGCCCTGATTTGAACCCGATAGAAAATTTATGGGCGATTATGAAAAAAAAGGTCGGGAAAAAAAAATCAAAAAACATTGAGGAATTAAAAAAAAACTTAATTCAAGTTTGGGAAGAAGAAATAACATCAGAAATTTTAGATTCGCTTTACGCTTCTCTAAATAATAGAATTTTACATGTTATAAAAAATAAAGGTGAATTCACTAAGTACTAAATATTTTTAAATGTTATAAATATGTTTAAATGTAAAATACTTTAATTTAAAATAAAGCGATAAGAACCTACTTCTTAAATATGAATTAAAAAATAACATGTCTTTTATTATTCCATCACAAACACTCGACCATAAATGAACCGTTATGGGTCTCTAAGGTTCGGGTAATCTGATACCTGATATATAATGGCAATTTCTAAGTACAATTCATGAGTAAGATTTTTTATTTTAACCTTGAAATAACGAGTAGTCATCACATATGTCAAACAATATAAAAAAAACTAATTAAATATCAAGAATAATTCATTATATGTCAATTTTAGTTTTTTTTGAGAACTCGTAAATTTATTTGTCTTGCGGTGTATGTGTGTAAAATTGTGATAGCAAATTTAATATAGTAATGTGATATAATTCTTTAAAAACCATTATTTTAAATATTTCTATTTATTTCATTAAAGTTTACATAGCTTGTATATTAAATAATAAATGCTCTCAAACTTATGTAAAATACTTGATAGTAAAAAAAAAACAAACTACCTATATGTTTTTCAAAGGTTATTAAATCTCACCGTAAATATATCCAGTTGATAATATAATGCATTAACATGGCACTTAAAAGTAAATGAAATAAATATATTGATGTTTTCAATAATTGTGAATTGTGATTGTTAATGATTAATGATGAAGAATGTTACTATTGTAAATGAATTCTTATTGGTTGATGCACTCCTTCCTGTCAGCATTTTCCGGCCAATCGCAGACTTGAGTACGTGAATTGAATACGGTTCCCGGACGACAGGAGAAAAGAACTGCTTGTCCGTGAACACATCGCCAATACTGAAAAAGAAAATAATATCAAGAACACTATCATTCAATCATATCAACAAAAAAAGAATTATAAGACATATTATTTTCTACATTCATTTTTGTGTTTCAACATAAATAGCTGTATTCGAAAATATTGTATTCAAAAGTTAGGTTAGATAACCTAACTTTTGAATACAATATTTGAATACAATGAATGCAAGATTGCAAAATGTATTTTTTTTCCTTAAAATTATAGAAATCATTCATATAAGAAAGTGATATGCGTGTTTCTCTAATTCTTATTATTCTAGTGTAATTCGTTACTAATACGATGTTAGTTGACAACGGTCAACATTTTGAAAAAAATGTACTTTTTTTTTAAAGCCAATCAACAGGCTTAAGTAAGCCATAACAGATTGGCATTAATGAGTTATACTTAATCTAAACATTCTTAAAATCCACTTAAATTAACAAAGTGTATAATTAACAAAAGGTATGTATATAGCATAATCTAGGCGGAAATGGCAAGTGTGACATCGCGAGTCAGGAGATACAACACCGCTCGCTTCTTAAATGCCTGCCCTTGCTGTAGGAATACATCGACAGTACCGTTTAGTGAGATTTCGTTCACTGTTCTGAGGAACCTTGGCAGAGGGGAAAAGAATCCGATGTTAATTTTATAATTTCCCACAGCAAAGACAGGATTGGTACGCAAGTTACGGCGAGGTACATTAATGTTTATCTGAGCAAGGATATCATCGGCATCTTTATAGTTAGATATTAATTTGTGCAAGAATATCAAACCAGTACTTTAAAATATAACTAATTATCTACATATTCTATAAATTGGATTGTGTTTATGAATGAAATGATATACCCGTATTTTTTCACTGTTTCAGTGAAATTAAAGTATTTTTTTATCATATACTATGGCGTATTTCTGCGTAGCATCGCATCTTTATTGTTTTAGGCATTAAAAAATATTTTTTCATGCGGAAATGTATGGGAGAGTGCTCACTCAAGCGAACTTCCATTGTCAAAAAACCTAGGAGTTATGTTTGAAGCTAAACTGTAATTTCATACTTAGGCACTGTCCGTGACAATGCGCGCAAAATGTTGGGATTTGTTCTCCGAACAGCTAAGGTGTTCTTGAATACTCGTGTTCTTAGGTTTCTTTATAACTCATTAGTGCGAAGCAGACTTGAATGTGGATCTCTGATCTGGGCGCCCCACGAGTTGAAGTACGCTGTTATGCTAGAGATGGTTCAGAAGAAATTTCTGAGGTACTTTAAGCAGTACATATATTATCCCTGGTTATACCTGTCAGACTTCATACTGGGAACGCTTGGCTACAGTAGTTTGGAGAAAATAATAAATTAATATTTGCTCATATATTTTTTCTGATCGACCCGTGGTATTAATATCAATATTATTAATGCAGAGTATTTTTCTTTATGTTCCTAATGACTACCTTCTTAGACATAGGCGGCTTGAGCTGTTTTATTTTCTTGCTTGCAGAACCAGCCTACCAATGGCAATGCTAGTAGGAGGTACAGTTTCTTTACTGAACTGTATCTCTTCAGATATCGACATCTTTCATGTTACTAAAAGAGAGTTCAGTGAAGAAAGCTTCCTTTTACTCTAATTGCTGGGTATATTTTTTTTACCATTTTTTCACATTCAAATTGTATTGCTAATTTTTTTCATGTTATGTATACCTTGAATTGTATTTTTTGATTAATAGAGTTATGTGCATTAGTACGTTAACGTATTAATAAATAAACTGAAATCTGATCATGATTGAAAATGCATTAAGGAATAAAGGCAAGGAAGGCAGTTACCCAAACATTTAGAAGGCGTTTTCTTCAGGCTAGCAACGTATCTATTCAATTATATGTCACGGCTTTCAATGGTCAATAACACATTATTACCATAAAATAATTAAAAATAGCTAATTAAATACCTTATTGCATGACTTGTGAGGCATAAAGTCGCTGGATCCAGAGCACTCCACTTGGTTATCTTCTGGAATAGTCTATAATAGGAATAAAAAAGAAAGCGCTTTATTCTTTAAACTATTGTTATGTCATAAAAAAAAACTAGCTACAAAAATATAAAATATTTAAAGTCTGGTCGAATTTTTTGTTATTTCGATTTTTTTAAGACATTGGTATAAAATAATAATCAGACTGCATCAAAATGTAGGCAAAATGCAACTGGCAATCAGGAATTGAAAAAAAAAGATTAACTTGCACGGCAGTATTCGGAAACTGTTTTTAATTTTCCCTTTTAACTATCAATAAATCATTTTCCAGTTTTGGTCTCCACCAGTACTACTCTCCAGTAGTACCCTCAACTGGCCAGTTTTTATCTCTCATTCATACCTCCACATCGGTGGCTGGTGCCTTGGTGGTGGTAGGTGTCTCAGTGGACGGTGATGGCCCAACCGTGGTGGGGCGAGGGGTGACAGTGGTGGGGCGGGGGGCAGTCGTGGTGGGTCGGGGGGCGACCGTGGTGGGCTTCGGAGGGGGCACGTCCCCTTCCGCGGGGTCGGCAGGGGTGGTGGGGGGTCGAGCCCATTCCGGCTAGATAATTAAACGAGAGAAATGGCATTATGCTTTGTTTATTCTGTTTGAAATTTGAAAAAAAAAATATTCAGAGCAAAAATGTCTTTTCAATTTTTTTATAACAAGAAATAATACTGTATCTTTACCCTTGGAGTTGTAGTCCCAGTGGGAGTAGGTACAGCATACTGCGACATGCTGCTGTGCATAATCTTGATGAGGGGGTTGGAGACTCCGCACAATCCTCTGAAGTCATCCATGTCTATGGCCCAAGTCATGGCTCCCAGGTAGCCCTTGCTGCGGATCCAGTCCATCTTGATCTGAACACTCTGGGGGTCTTCATATCCCACCCACTGAGTTCCTAGGGAGAGAAATGACAATTTAAAAAAAAAAACACAATACATACCAAATATGTGGTAAGAGAACACCGTCCTCGGGCCCTGTTCGCATCTCAGTGGGGAGTTGAGCCTAATATGAAACAAGTGTGTGACGTCTGGAACAACCATTTCCATGGTGTCCTTAATCGCCCACCCCCCTCGGACCTTTTCGATATTCCGGTAGAAGCCGCTCAAATAAATGTTCCTAGAGCAGTCAATATCCTCGACCATTCTCCGACCATCGATGAAATCGTTTGGGTGGCGAAATGTCCAAAGAATGGGAAAGCGCCGAGGGAAGATGGAATTCATCCCAAACTGTTAAAAAGTAGTTCGGATGCAATTGTTCAACCTCTACAGACTTTTTTATCAAAAGTTTGGGATGCATAACGTTGTCCGAGAGATTGGATTAATAGGATGATCATTGGACTTCACAAAAAGGTACTTGGCAACCCGCCTAAAGAGATACTGTATATATATATAGTAAATATTTTAAACTTCTAACTCTAAACTAATTGATTTTTGGTCCTAAATAACCCATCAAATATTATTCTATATAATATGTATTTAATTAAGGCAGACATAGGAAACTCCAATCAACGTGTATTTTCAAATTAATTGTATAAAAATATAATGGAAATACTAATACTGCTGACAAGCCGGTCTTGCGGTTTAGTATATTTTTTTATTTTTAATACATGTATCTATTCTAATAAATAGAGTAAAAAAATACCTTTGTAGGCATAAGGGCACTTTCCAACATCATCCCATTTTTTGGTCCAAGCACTTCCATCTTTGTCTACTTCCATGCAAATCTGTGGACCATTTAAAAACATTTAATGGAATTCAATTGTCATAAATTAAAAACACCAAATTTAATAGGTCAAATAAAGTATTTTGGCTACCACAAGATGGTTTGATTTAAAGTATTGTTATTATTTTATTCATATTTATTCCATTATGAATTATATTGAATAATAAAAAAATATGACCTTACTGGGGTTACCCGTGCCAAAGACATTCATACAAAGATGATTACAAAAATCATAGTGATTTTTGTAAGTATATACACGGTTGCTTTTTGTACAAACTAAACGATATTGTAAGTGAATAAAAAACTATTATGAAATTACAACTCTTTTTTTGTAAGCACATATCGCTTTAAAAAGGAAATAAGGGTTGATTATGTAGCCGTTAGTAATGAAGAGTTATCATTTTAATATGTGACCTTACAATTATAATAAACCAGCAGTTCACAATGGAGTTCTAGTGCCAACTCTAATGTATGGGAGCGAAGTATGGAATTGGAAAAATTATGATGAAAGTAGGTTAAATGCTGTCGAAATGCGATCCCTCAGGCAAATTTGCGGTAAAACGATGCATGATAGGTGCACAAATGTCGAGATCCGTGAACTGTGTAAGGCTGAGATATGCATTATCGACAGAATAAAAAAAGGGGTGCTGCGTTGGTTTGGACCTGTAGAGCGAATGGACAACGAAAGAACGGCTAAAAGGATCTACGATGTGAATGGCCGAGAAAGATATGGCATGATCAAGTCCATCAAATACTTGAAGATGGACATGTCAAAAGTAGATAATCGGCGTGCGTGCATGAGAATATGTATGAATGTATAGAAAGCGAGTCTGTATGCAAAGATAGAGTGATATGGGGTTCTATCCTCTCTGCCTACCCCTACGGAGAAACGGCGTGATGGTTTGTTTGTTTGTGTAAAATAAATATGTTTCACAGGTCGCAATGACGTCAGGAGTTTCAATAGCACTGACCCCCACCTCTATGAATATGTTATCTAGTTTTGCCCACTAATAATTTAGAATGAGGAAGTTCAGTGGATTTTTCTGAATTTTTTATTTGTTAAAAGACTGTTAAACTAAGTCAAAATTTTTTTTTAAAATTTTTTATATATTGTATTATCGGCGCTACGATTTTTCAAAGTTTTGTATTTCTGAAATAACTCCGCATGTAACGTCAGAGGTTCATTTCCGCTTATTCTCATTCAGTTCTTCCCATTGGTCCAGAAGCGACAAGCAGACCGGAAATCTTCCATAGCTCTCAGATCATAGGTTGATTCACATGAACCAGTGACGTCATTTAAAGTAGTGCGTTTTTATCAAAATATTTTTTATTATTTTTTCTGTACATTTTCAAAAAACTTTGTTTTACAATTTAATGCTCTAATTTTTACCCCGCGTAAGAAAACATTTTTTGTATCCAATTTCCCGTAGGGCTGAAGTTCCTCATTATTAACCAGAGACCAGGTTTAGTTGTGACTGACACGGTCTAACTGGTGGGCGACTAAACAGAATCTTATGTTACATACCGTGTGAGAGTTGATATTTTCCATTACGGATTTATGTTTACAGTTATGAGAATAAACAAAATTGTCAAAATGAATTTATTTATTATAATTGAAGTGCAGTTTCGCTAAGAAATATTGATAGAAAAACATAATCTACATCATAATATTTAAATTATTTTATAATTTTACCACTTCCATTCCATTTAAATAAGGAAGTTCAGTGCCAAGGAAAAGTGGATATGAAATTTATTTTTCTTATAAGCAGTAAAAATTAGAGCATTCAATTGTATGGCGAAATTTCTCAAAAATGTATGAAAACATTAACCAGCTACTTTAAACTACGTCACAAGTTCTTATGAATGAACCAATCATTTACAGCGTTGTTATGTGTTGTGATAGATTTACAGTTCCGGTTAGCCATTTTTTTCAATGTTTAGTGTGTTTTGACGGTACTGGGCTCTACTTTAAAATATAAGCCCAACGCACCGACGACAACTTGTGACTTCACGGGCAGAGTAATTTCAAAATAACAAAACTTGAAAAAATCTTAGCGATGATAATTCGATCCGTAAAAATGTAAAAAAAAAAAATTGCCTTAGTTTGAGTCTATTAACAAATGTTTTTTTTTAAATTAACCACTGAATTTTCTCATTGGGCGTTGGCATAAAACGGAATACATTTACTTAATTTAATTTTTATTTAATTAATCACTCTTTAAATGTGCGTTTGTTATTGCAACAAGCGAATAGCAGAAACATTTTTATCTATTTTATCTTTTAAAATTCAATTTTTATTGTTATTTTGATTTATTTTTGGTTAAGATATTGCTAGTGGCAATAAGTCCACCGTTTAACCATGTATACCTTTGTTTTATTTTGTATTTATCACATTGTATATTATGGTTAGTAAAGATTTATAATTATTATTGTTGGAAAGAAGTACAAATAGTAACCTCATAGTAAGACCAGAATCCGGTGGCATTAGTGTAGGGGGCTGGTTCCCCTCCCCCGGCTTCCTTGTTGATGTACGTCCCCAGGTCATAATTGGTATTGCCCTGAGCGAGAGTGAAGGAGCGTCCGTAGAAAGGTACTCCGACCACTAGCTTGTCAGGAGAGCACCCCATATCTACCCATAGTTGCAGGCCGTCATTCTAGTAACACAGCAAGTAAAAATATCATCATCCCAACCTAATGGAGTATCTTTAACCAAATGCAGCATATCTCATTCATCTGTTGCATAAAAATTATTTAAACTTGAAGATATAAAAAAAAGATGTATTTTTATTGTGCTAATGGAATTTATATATTTTTTAAGTATTTAAAAATGCACTTGTCGGCCCTAGTACCTACAGGGTGGGGTAGTGACCCTAGTTAGACTAACAATGATACTTTTGATATATATAAAAGGCAATGTTCGTATGTGTGTCCTAGATGGGCTGAATAACCATTGGACCGATTTACACGCGGTTTTCAGCGGAATATAGATCTTTGCCACGAGTATATTTATAGCTCTTAATATCGTCATTTTATTAAGTAGAAAAAAAGTGAGAAGGGTAAAAAAGTTTGTTTTTGAATGTTTACAAACGAATTTCGTTTTTTTTAAAAACTAAAGCTTAAATTAAAGCCTATGCATTTACTGCGACTCACTAGAAAATGTAAAAATTGTAAACAGGACCTGGGCTGCTATTCCGAACGCTCTCGGGCCCGTAGGAAACACTTTTATCTTGCGTATTTTGTATGTAAACACGAGACAAAAGCTTTTTCTACAGCCGCTAGTGTTTGTAATAGCAGCCCAGAGAGGTTAAGGAATGTGAGACATATATTGGCAAACATTGCAATTTTTTTCTTATTTTTGATCTAAAAGTATAATCAATAGAAATAAAATAAAAATGTACATACACATCATTTCATAGTATGGTCATACATGCACATGACAAATATATTATTGAAAGTATGGGTATATAAATACACAATTTATTAATGTATATTACAATTGCCTTATTTTGTGATTTTGTTGTTATATTCCACAACATACTATTTTAATACTACTGTTTGAAATGTTACAATTTGAGGTAAGGCATATTGAACACAAGCGCTCTGGTGACAGACTGTACTGGCTTCAGTTAATGAAATGAGATTGTGAATATTTATTGTAAATAAAGAGTTATTTATGTGATTTTCTTACCACATTGAGTTTTTCGTATGCCCATTGGTCATGTGGTCTCTTGTATAGGGGGCTGTGGACATCAGCAAAACCAGCCCAGTTTCCTCTCAAATCATAGGACATCACATGTATAGCATCAAGGAGTCTGTTAATGGGAAAACATATTATTAATATTGGAAAATAGTGAGCAAGACAAACATTTGACTGCCATTAGAAAAAACATAACTTTTCATGCTTTATAAAAACCTTATTTATTCCGTTCATGTTGCTTCATTATAGAACCATGATAAATTATCTTCAATCTAAATGATAATTTATTTAGATATTTTTTACTCCACCTTTTTTCCGTTTTCAAATAAAATGCCATTAGAAAATTGCTTACTATCTTTTTGTTTTTAAAACTCATAAAATAATAACATTTAATAAATTAGTATATATTAGTTGATATGAAAAAGAAAAATGCAATATGGCATGTCGAAAATTTTAAATTAAAAAACAAAAAAATTAAATCAGAGGTTAGTTGTAAAAATAATTGCAGAAAATATCGTAAATTCTGACCATAAAATATAAATAAATTTATAAATTTGTTGACATTTTTATTGTCTAATAAGAAAAATGTACATTTTATGTTTCAGGTTTTTTGTTGATTACACATGTATTTATTTAAAGGGGTGTTTTTACAATATAATATTTCTTAGTTCCTGGACTGGTACCTGAAGCGTAAGACTGATCATCTTGCCTTCATGAAACAAAAATAATCAAGATACGCTGCGATTGCAGTAAAATGCAGTGCCCTATGCACCATTAATTACGGAAAGGGAATGATGATGATGATGATGATGATACATATATTTGATAAACAACTGTTGTTTTAGAAACGTGGTGAATAAAATTTGTTTGAAAAGAGCGTAATATTCAGTTAGTGATGCACATTTTCATAGCAGGTTCAATGTATCTTTTAAATTATATATATAACATTAAAATACAATAATAGTCAATATTATAATCGATGTTTGAAGAAATGTTACAGCCTCTTCGCATATAAATCAACAAATCCTGTTTTCTGCAAGATGAGGATTGGTTATTTGCATAAAGGTAAAAAATACACAGGTGAAAAACAAAATGATTTATTTTTAAGAAACAGAATGTTTAACAGTTATTGCGATTGGATGAGAAAGATAATTTAAAAAATGATCTCATAACAGGTTATTTCAACAAGTAATTTTGAACGAAGACGTAGACGAAGAACTAAAACTAGTAAAAAATTGTAGTCAACATGGACATAATACGAGAATATCAGACAAATACCATATACAACTTTCTAAAACAAGACAAGGACAATCAAGACTAATGAACCAGGGACTGAAATTATATAATAAACTACCAGACAAAACTAAACAAAAGACTCAGACAAACTTTTCAAAAGACGTAAAAAATATTATCTTGAACAACAGAGTATAAATTAAAAATGTATATATTATTTTATGTAATATGAATGTAATAATCCGTAAGGGTTTATAAATAAATTTTCAAATAAAAAAAAACTTTTTTTGTAATAACACAAAACACGCATTTTCAGAAACTTATACATGAATTAAATATATTTACATATAACATTATTCTCACTATGCCTCTAGGAGGGTTTTAAATGATTTGAGAAAAATAAATATGAGAATATTTATATTTATGTTTCTGATCCTATAGAATATTTGTTGTGATGTACTCGTATGTCTGTGTTAACTAATTACTCATCTCAAATCAACACAGGACTTTTGGTCCTAGGGAGTTGGGATTTATGTCGGAAAAAATGTTTAGTAAGCAAACTGTTTGTAAGTAAATAAATAAATTTAAAAAAGTAGTTGAATTAAGATAAGATTACTTAACAACTGGTGTTAAAGATGTTACGGAACACATACGCTTGCCCGCCTAATTAAACAGGTTTGATGTTTTAAAATAATAAAGTATGTAAAATACTTGCAAATCAAATTGCGAAAAAATATAAAATACCTTTGCACGTTTGGACCAAAAAAATGTAATGTTAACTCTGTCTTGTTTTCTAACCTGTCTTGTTCTCTACCCTTTTTCTTCCCATATCCTGCCATGCCTCATATTATATTTTCTCCCTACCCTGTCTTGTCCTATACCCTGTTTTGCCTTGTTTTGTCCCGTACCCCGTCTTGCCTCCCCACCCCCCAACCGCCAACTGCTTGGTATTTTCATATTTCCAACTTACTCGCACAGTTCGGGGACGTGGTAGCCCTCCTGCAGCCGGAACTTGGCTAGGGGGACCGCCATGGTGATCTCCCAGCCGCGGGCCTGGCGCTCGAAGGCCCTGCGCAGCTCCTCCACGAAGTAGAGGAAGCGGTCCTTGTCGCCGAACGAGCCCCCGCGGTCTGCCGCCCCGGGGTACTCCCAGTCAAGGTCGAAACCGTCAAATTTGTATTTGTTCATGAAACCTAAAAAAACCCAGTTATTTTAAATTTATTTTATTTTATTAATAAATTTCATGAAAGGTACATATTTAAAAAAAAATTCTATACATATCTACTTTTACACATCTAGTAAATGTTATCACTGTAACTCTACAAAAAAGAAACTAACTCTTGTGCTTGGAGAGTGACTTACACTGTTGTAGTTGTTTATTATAAGAGTTTATATAATTTTAAATACGAGTACATGAGAAACAAATAAAAACATACGATATATAAAGAAAAAACATAAAACAATAATACATTCATACTAATTAAAATTTAATGTAGTTTTATGCATGTAAGAAAACATTTTTAATATCCAATTTCCCGTCGCACTGAACTTTCTAATTATTTAGTAGTTACAAGTAGCCGGTTTGATTATTATTATTGGCTTTGCTTGATAAATATTTTTAGCTGGTATAAAAAAATGTTTGCA
Organism: Micrasema longulum; assembly: GCF_059751315.1. Classification (NCBI taxonomy): domain Eukaryota; kingdom Metazoa; phylum Arthropoda; class Insecta; order Trichoptera; family Brachycentridae; genus Micrasema; species Micrasema longulum. The sequence goes on from NW_028277744.1 coordinate 1,678,173, forward strand.
TTAAAAAACGGATTCTTCTAAATAATGCTTACCTACGATGCTTCTGATAAACTTGGTTCTCTTAACCTTATCAGCTACCATGGCGGAGTATTTTTCGCCTCCCTCAGCCCAACCACCCACAGCGATCTGAAGCTTGAGGCTTGGATACTTGGAGCGAATGGATGTGAAGTTGGAGAACCCATTATTTTGAACGTCGAGCTAAAAAAAGAAATCGATTTATCTGAAAATGTTCCGGTTCAATAAAGTTTTTTCATCAACATTCCCTTTCCAAAACCTAGTGGTGCATAGGGCACATTAGTCCAACAATTTAGCGTATCTTGATCATTTTTGAAACATGAAGGTAAGATGAAGTACCAGTCCGGGGACTAAGGAATATTCAGTATCAAACAGGTCGGGAATCAAACCTGAGACCTCTTTTATGGCAAGCAAACGCGCTGAACATTATACCACGAGGTCGACAAAAAGTTTTTTATACTTTATTAATCACATACCCTCTCCATGTATGTCTGTAATACACAAAAAAATACATTTTCGACGGTTTTACTCTTCGAAGAAATATTTTTATATATCCAATATAATCATTTACTACATCATCAATTCCCTTTCCGGATCCAGGGGTGCATATGGCACTGCACTGGTAAACCGAATACATCGTTGTTACATGAAGGTGAAAGCATATTTTAGTGTTTGCATGTTGGTGTAGTGAGTGTCCTGACGAAGAGACGGGTACGTCTCGAAGACATAAAAAAGTCGGTAAGTGGTTATATACTAAAATTTGCTATCATTATTTAAAATGTTTGGCCAAAAAGTTAATGCTTTGAACATAAATAATATAATATGTATGAAATGTCAATAAAAAAAAAATATTTTTTTAAAAATTGTAAATAATGTGTAGTAAATAATAAAAAAAATTTTTAGCTCTCAATAGTAGATGATACATTAGATTAGATTTAGATTTATTTATTTATGACAAAATACAAGGTTTTTAAACTTTACATATTACATTACATCACATATTTTATTTGTACGAAATATTCCCAATCAGCAAAAGTGCTGGTATGAGGGGATATTATATATAATAACACAATAGTTTAAATAAAAACATTTAAATTGAAACACCAGTTGCAGCGTTGTCTTGTTTGTAACCTAGTTTTAGAAATTCGCAAAAAAATAATATAAATTATTAATCGGATGTTTTGAAATGATTGCAATTATTTTACTTACTTCTGGATCAATAACTAGCACTTCCCAGTTGGAATCGTCCACTCCGATAAAGGAGTAAACTAAATGTGTGCACAGCTCTGCTGGAACATCTTCTAGTCCGTACCTTCCTACTCCGGGCCTGTACACGGCCCAGTTACTAAAGTAGCAAACTATTCGAGCTGGCTTGTCTCCTGGAAAGTCATTTTAAAAATAAAATTGTTTTATAATATTAAATTATTTTATTAATTTTTGAAATTTGTCTAAGAAGACTGCTCTTTAATTCAAAGTTTGTAGGTTTTTGTGATGTTATTTAATCATTTAGATTATCGTATTCTACGGACGATAAGACACATCGGACCATAAGACGCACCCCAATTTTGTTGAATTTTCAGAGTAAAAAATGCGTCTTATGGTCCGAAAAATACGATAAATATCGCTAAAGCACATCAAATAAAATTATTTCTCTATCTAGTAAAATAATAAAAATTTCCTTTTTTTTACTGTTAATATTGCTTTAATATTTTTTTAACAACCTTTAGTTCAAAATATTATCTTAATATTGCTTTTTCTAATTTTCAAGATAACTGGAAATACTGTTTTTTTTTCTTTTAATTACTGTGAGCACGTTTTTATATTTTTAAACTACTTTTAATTTCTTTCAGAATTGCTTTTTAAAATAATATGATGGATTTCTTTTCTTACCCTGATATGTTATTATTTTTAAAGTTATTTTTATATTAACTTGAATTCTTTTTCTTTTATTTATTTAATTGTTGCATCACGTCTGTTTTAAAAAAAATTATTTACATATATTTATATATATTTCTCCTTTTTAAAAAAGGGTTTTTTTTTTGCTTTTGAGCATGTTTTTTATACTTATTTATTTGCAATCTTACTTTTTAATTAATTTTAGTATTTTTTTTTCTTTTCATTTTCAACATTATTTCCACTTAAATTCCATGTAAATACTGCCTAAATGCTTTTAACATAACTTTTTTACATTGATTTGAATTTTGATTTAATTCTTCAACTACTTTCAGTTATGTTTTTTTCCCCTTAAAATATTTTTTCACTCGAAAAAAAGTATTACCATAGCAATACAGAAAATTCACTGGTCCATTAGAATTAAGTATTATTTTGTATACTATAAAACTATGCCATTTGTAAGTTTCCCGAATAAAAGAAAAAAAAATTACAACACGGTTACTTATAACTAAATGAAAATCACCCCAAAATTTGTTCAAAGGAGCAAAGATTACTACTTCTCTGCTAAACTTTTTAAAAAGCTTCCCCGTAAAATTAAGTTAACAGATAATACAAAACCGGCGGCCTCCGTAGTGTAGTGGTCAAGACGCGTGACTCACACACGGAAGGTTCCGGGTTTGATTCCCGGAGAGAACACAAAAATTTAATGAGAAAATTACATCCGAGATCTTGCTATTTTCGTGATTGCTGTAACCAAGTTTGTCTGTATTATCCTTTAAATTGCTAGGGCATAAAGTTTTTTTTTGTTTATATATATTCATATGACATGACACACCCCGTATTAAAATAATGTGCGTCGTGTCTCGATTATTAGCTGGGAATTTGAATTGATAACCCAACTAACATTTTTCTACGGTAACCCAAAAAGTCACATTATTATAATGTATCATTTACCTCGACTAAACTTATTTTTACTGAATTGAATGGAGATAAACGATACGTCAAAAATTATACACTGATGTTGAAATCATATCTTATGATGATTTTAATTTTACTACCTTTGTTTGGCAAATAAAGGCGCGTCCGTATGACAATCTTTTTCATTCCACCGACATTGATTTCTAGATTGTATTTTTTAATGTTTATTTTTAAATTATTATGAAAATAAAACTTTGTTATCAGTGTTACACAATTTTATTCTTTTACAAGAACACAACTATAGTTTCGGGAGAGCACTCCTCCCATCGACGGGTGATATAAAACTAATATAATAAACACTTATTATTTTTTTATCTATCTTTTAAATAAAAAAAATCTCTGTACAATTGGATATATGAAGTCTATTTTATATCATGAAGATTTTTGTTTCAATATTTGAGTTTGTCCAAATGTTTGTAGACAAAAGACTGGATATCACGTTTGATAATTAGAAATCCTTCTTAGTTTGATCACGTTTTGGCAAATAAAGAATGTGATTTTTCTCAAGCCTGGGTGTTCTGCGATGTAATTCACCACTGTAATTGGGCCGGGCCTCCTGGCCTGTTGTGGTACAAACAAAAAAAAACCTATCAAAAATTTTCTGAGGCGAATTAGCATAAAAGGAATAAAAAATATTTGAGCGACAAATGAACATTGCAAAAATTTTGAACACTGTACGAGTGTACAGTCCTCCAAGAACAGATTTCTCCAATAAAAAGAACATTAAAATTAATTTTGTATATTTGTTTTTCATATTGTATCTAAAATAATAACAACAATAAAACTTCAACAAAAGTCTTTAAATGCGGCCTCTATTATTTGAACTTGAACGTACAAATTTATTGAATAAAAAAAGTGAATAATTTATTCCTTCTATTTAGGAATCTAGGCCGATGAAAATAATGCAAAACAGTTTTTTTTACCTGATACCGAAGTCGCGACGATGGCTAATACAACTAACGGTAGATATGAACATAAACCCATCTTGAGTTCTGAAACAAATAAATTAGGTATTAATAACGATTACTTTAACATAAACAATGTTTATTAGTGTATTAGCACTTTGTATCCCGGAGCCGTGTAAACACGTGATTATATAACCATGCGTTGTGTCCCGGTCCCGTGTTTTCACGTGGTTTACCAGTTGTCTAAAAAAGTGCATTTTATTGACATCTGGTAACTTTTATTAGTACTTTTTTGCTGCTGGTAAACTACGTGAAAACACGGGACCGAGACACAACGCGGGGGTTTATAATCACGTGTTTACACGGCTCCGGGATATAAAGCACAAAAAAGGAGTGAGACCCGGTGTATGTGCGAACATTGCAATGTGGTTCTTCAGAAAGGCCAATGTTGAAAAAACCATCAGACAAAAATGACTTAAAAATTGTTTCAAAATAATATGATAAGTGTCAATTGATTTAACCCAGTATTTTCATAATTATGACACTTTTAAGAAACACTTCACAAAGCATGAAATTTCACAAAAATGGGCCGGGCACAGGGTAAATTCTATATGTATTCGGCCGGTGCTCAAAGTGTAAAACGAAACAAACAGTTCTTCAATGTCTCTAAATGTTTTGTCATGTCGTATACAAGAGCGTCCATAACAATTTACTTCCGTTATATCATGGATGGAGTAAAGCTTGAACGAGCATCGACGTCCAGGGATCTCGGGGTGCTGTTTGACGATAAGTTATCATTTAATCTACATATAATATCATTACGTAGTAACTCCCTTAAAATGCTTGGATTTGTTCTTCGAAATGCTAAGATTTTTCCAAATATTCTGGTTCTGAAAACATTGTATAATCCCTTGATCAGAAGTCGCTTGTAATTTAGTTCCATCATTTGGTCGCCAAATTAAACCACGTATTCCTTAATGATAGAGAGGGTGCAGCGTTCTGCGTTATCAGGGAGTATGGATTTTACCCGTGGCTTTTCTTAACTGACTTCTTACTAGGAATGCTGGACTACCAATCATTGTTGGGGAGAAGGAATATTCATTTGAGTGTTCACTTTTTACAACTCATTGGTGGTCGCATACATAATTCTGATGTTCTGAATAAATTCGGTCTATTTGTCCCTGATAATTATCTTCGACAAAGGCAACACAGGTTATTCTACCTACCACGATGCAGAATCAACCTGCCAATGGTTATGCCGGTAGGGAGAGCAATCGTGTTATTTAATCGTATCGCCTCGGATATCGATATATTTCATGATAGTGGAATTTTTCTTAGGAGGGCAATATGTATGTCCATTTTACATGTTTTTTTTCTTCTCTTTTCTATTTAATAAATCTGAAATGTATATTTTTTAATGTGTTGAGAATTAATTGGAAACTCTGTAATGTTCTCAAAGTAAGTAAAAATAAATAAATGCATGAAATGAATGAAGTATACTTTATGAAATTGAACGTAAGAATTTTTAAGATATTGCTTGATTTGGTGTTTATTTTGTAGAACTAAATATTTTAACTTATAATATTAGAAATCAAACACTGATTTGAGTCTACTGAACACTTTATTTTATTTTTACAAATATAAAATACAAAAACAAAAATTTCGTTAAACTTGATAATTAATAGATGAATTATGTTACAATTGCAGTAGACTCAAATCAGTGTTTGATTTCTGATATTATAAGTTTATTTTTAAGATGTCAAATTAATTTACTTATTTTCATCAGCAGTTACCAATTGCAATAGGTGTTTTTTTATCGTGATAAAACATTCGATTGGTAATATACCGAATCTTGTCAAATTAATGTGGTTTTTTTTTCAAATGTGCTCTAACAGTACTGAAATTAATAATGAAACATCGTACACTTGAACCAAGCTTGCCGATTGCGAAAATTTATTTAAAAAAATCAGTATTCAATTAATAAAAAGATAGGACTCTTCGTGAAACCATGAATTTCCTGTGTGACGAGTTTGGTGACATTATTTCAAGAAATGGACCTGTTGATTCCACGATCCTGTGATCTGACGCCATTGAATGATTTCTTATGGGACTATGTAAAGCCCATAGTCTATGGAAACAAACCAATGAATCATGAAGCAATGGAAGCCACGCAGGATTTATTGCGAAAAGTGGCAAAAAATCGTATCGAAAAAATGCGCTACGTAATTATTGAAAGTCGCGGAGGACATCATTTATCAGATATCATTATCATTCATTCAACAAACACATTCTAGCAAATATTTGATTCTTTTATTTGAATTGAAAGTTTTGTCACGCTTAAAAAACACCCTTAGATAGAATCACACCCAAAGTAATTTCGGGGTATTTGCTGTAAGCAAATATTCAAATGAATTAATAATTCAACATTTGTACTGTAGAGGGTGTACATTAAATAATTTTAACCAACGCCATTCACGTCACGTAATAGTTTAAGTGAGATTTAAGCTTTAATTTTATATAGGTTCAAAGTGCTTACAGTGTCAATATTAAATTATTAGTAGGTATCTTTATAAACATTGCTTATGATCGTTTAGACTTAAACCATCCATAGTGTATGTAAACACAACATCTATTTTAAATATTTTTTCATTATAAAAATAGTTTTTTACAATAGAGAGGAAAAAAAAACTAAAAGAGAGGAAATATTGAAGGCTATCTTAGTCATATCTATGTATTGAGGTTTCTGCTCTTTGACTCCACAAACGTCAACAGATGAAAGAGTAGAAGAAATGTGAATGTTTAAACATAAGCAGAATGGTGAATTTTACAAATTATGTAAAGTGGCCACTTGAATCAGTCAATGACACGTCACTAGTCATGTAAATAACTAAAGTTTCACACTCCCTTCCCAAAGTTATTGTTATTATAATTATTATACTGTTATTAAAAGTTTATATTAGTTCTTAAGATGTTATGAACTAACTTAATAAAACATAAATAAATAATAATGTTTTCCCCCTCTGTTGCAAAAAATGTCTTAAAAATAGTGACCGACCGAAAGAACATTTTCAGCCGACAGCGAAACCGAATTTTGTCTTCTGTTCTAGTTTCGGCCGAAACTAAAACCAAAACTTATTGAAATATATTAAAAGTTACTTAAAAACGCCCAAAATTAGGCGTTTTTATTGTTTCACCGTGCGAGTTCATTAAAATACACAATTTAATAAAGCGCATAAATTTAATGATTAAATTAGTTTATTCAACAATGTTTTGAGTATGTTCAAATGCTTGCAGACTGGCTGGCATATTCGAATTTAATGCAACAGAGAAGGAAAACATGTTTGAGAAGGAAATATGGAAGTCAATGCATTTACAGGGCTTATGACCTGTCATTGGCTGGTTTAAGTGACCACATTACACACTGTGTAACATTCACCATTCTGCCCATGTATAAACATCCGCATTTCCCCAACTCTTCCATCTGTTGACTTTTGTGAAGTAAAAGAGCTGAAACCTTTATAATGTAGGTGAGATACATCCGGCTGAACCAATTCACCTACTAGGCAACGCCTGAAAATAATTTTCCAATTGTTATACTTTTTCTTTAACCAGGTAGTTAATTCAAAAATGTTTTACGTATGTTCAAATGCTTGCAGACTGGCTGGATTTCCTCCCTAGGGAGTTTCCTTTTCAATATATTCTCTTCTCAAAATTGTTTTCTCTGTTGCAACAAATTTAAATAATATTATTTTTAGCACGTTTTGTTTTTTTGTTACGTTATATATAAAACTTATGTGTAACAGTTCTTCAATATACGCTATAGGAACTTAAAATTATTAACTATAAAGGAATTACAAAAACATAAATACGAAAGATCTTAGAAGTTAAAGAGTCACGTGCCATACGATGCACGCGAGTACAGCCGAACGTAATCCGACACATCCCAACCGCAGGTTTTTGCTGAGCCAAAGTTTCGGACAATTTTTGGCCGTAACCGCGGCCGAAACTCGTCTCCGGCCGTTCACTACTTAATAACTCCCTAAGGAGGGAAATCCAACCTGCCTACAAACATTTTGACATACTCAAAATATTGTTCGTGCTTCAAATAAAAATTATATAATTTATTTTTATTTTTAAATATACTGTTCTGTGTGTAAAATATAACTAGAATCCCTAACTAGCGTTTTAGATTCAATGGATAACTCTCAGGTAAACATCCCGAAAAAGGTAAATGAGTTAAGATAAATCCGCCTCGTAGTTAAGTGGTTGGCGCGTTTGCCTTTCGTGCTTGAGGTCCCGGATTCGATCCCTGGCATAGTCGACGTAAATGACTTGTTTTAAAGGTGCTTTTACATTGCAGAATTGCACTGCCATGGTCTGGCACTGGAAGTGTAAGATTGATCACCTTACTTTTCGTGTAACAAAAACGATCCATATACGCTGCAGTTGGAACTACAATGCAGTGCCTTATGCACCACCGGGTGCGGATATAGAAATGATGATAATGAAAATTTTTATGAATCGTATTTATCAAAGATATTTTACTGGTGAAATTCTGTAAAATTATTTAATATTTTTGTTACTTACATAATTAACGCCTAGTTATGTTATAAATATTTATTATAGCAAAATAAGTGTAAAACCAGACGTCCCAAATTAAAATGCATTGTGGCATTTGTTTGATACGCCTTTATAGTGTTTGTTATCATGATCTATTTCGAAATAAAATAAAATTATTCTTGGAAAACTTCGTTAGATTATGTCTTAGTGAGAATATTGAAAAAGTAAACAGAGTGGAGAACACGTGTCTTATTAAGCCATGTGACATATTACATAAATTGTGCAACGCGGTCACGTGGGACGAAGGGCGAACCATGAATGCGAATTTCACCCTCAACACAGTTCACTTTCAGTTTTATGTATAAATAGAAATTGAAAATATGTCACAAACGCAAAATGATTCTAAGGAAATAAATAATCATTTTAAGACATCACTACCCTTTAAAAAAAATCTGTCAAAATATTTATAATCAACAGTATAAATCAAATATTTATTAAATATTTCATTGGAGAGACGTAGAACTCAGATGGACCTTATATGCATTTTCAAAATACTTAATGCTTTAAGTGATGTCCCATCATTGTTGCAATCAATTTCTTTTCATGTTCCCAACCGTGTCACCAGAAGTCAAAATCTGCTATTTATAAAATTTTCTAAGAGCAACTTTGGTTTTTATGCCCCAATGTCCAGAATGTGTAGATTAGTCAATTCATCACACGACTTGGAATTTTTTGGGATAGATCTTTCGGCTTTTCGTAGATCTCTTCGCAACTAAACAGTGTGGGATGAAGTTGGATTGGCATGGTTTAGCTCAAAGTTTTAGGTCTTTCGTTTTTTTGAATAGGTTGTATACAATTATTGTTTTGCCCTTGTTTGTCTTTGCTTAATAGTTTTATGTTCTTTTTGTTCAGTTTCTTGCATTTATGTTTCTTCATGTAACTGTTGTAATTGGCTTAGGCCGTATATATAATAAATAAATAAATATGTAAAAAGTGTTTTCGGGGTTTTCCCAGTGGGAATATTTTTTTTTATGTTTGAAGCACTTATTTTGTGGAACATTATTATTTAATATGTTAAAATAAAATAATATCACTTTGTTTTTATGTACCACTTATATTTTTGTAATTTGATAACCAACTAGTTTCGGCAATACTATGCTTTCTTCAGGGTTAATTACAACTAAACTTGTTGGTTTTCAAATTATAAAAATACAAGTGGTATATAAAAACAAGGTGATTTTATTTTATTTTAATATACTAGAGAAATACACTATTCATTCACTTATATAATGCATTCTGGTGAAATATTTAATAAATTAATAATTTAAAAATATATATGAAAAGAGAAGTAGGTATCATACTTCTCTTCCTACTTGCTTATCATTATTAATTTTATTTTGTCGTAAAAATGATGAAACATTTATTATACAAACTTAGTTTAGTTTGGTATATTCTTTACATAGGATTAATTGAATAACTTATAAACGTCAATTAATTACAACTTGTATAATACAACTAACAATCAGTAAATTTAACTAAAAAAACTAATCAATTCAAATCAACAACACAATTAAAATCAACAAACTAAAATCAATAAACACGAATCTAATTCCAAGTTTTGTCTTGCAAATATTCTTCGACTCTATAGTTGCTCTTTCTAAACAGCATATGTTTGACAAACTCTTTCAAATATTTTTTTTGACAAAGCCTGAATTTCAAGAGGTTCCTTGCTGTAAAATCGTATGGAGTTTGAGGCAAAATAATTACAAATTTATTTAAGTCTTGTAGAGGGCACATCAAGTTTATCTTTATTTCTTGTATTAAACCTATAAAAATCTCTATTCCTTTTAAAATTATAAGTATTTTTGTGTACATAATCGTATTAAGTTGTGACTGTCAATCTCTAAGTGATTCTTTGGGATTCGCATTGTAAATTGCATGAAATTAAATATTCTTATATATTTTTCATTAAAATATAAGTATTATTTTCTAAATTAATTTCTATCTCTCATGAGACATTCTGGCAATAAATAAAAGCAGGTTTGAGTAAACAAGAACTTTTTCATAACATCATAATTTTTTACCCTACATTTGCTGACCAAAGGCCGTATATTTTGATTATCTGTTAAACGAAGGTAAGGTGACCAGTCTTACACTTCAGGAACAATAAAACAGTGCAGCTTAAACAATCTCTAAAATCAATATTTCACGTCCACACTTCCAGAAATCGAACCCAAGACATAGTGTGGTACAGACCGCGTATATGTACAAAAAGTATTTGTTATTATTTATTACAAGTTATGTATACAGTATTGATTAAAACGGAAATCAATAGAAGGTAAATGAACTATTTATATTTTACCATAGGATTCGCCCGGTCATAAAAATGTAGTCAACCTAACAAAAAAAAGATTGACATATTAAATTTCTTTTGTAATTTTGTATTATACATATTATCAAGTTGTTGCGTTGTCATCAAGTCATGATTCTGGTATGAATCATGAGTGTCTTTATTCTGGGAGTTATAAAAACCTTTTATGATACGTGGTATATTTTATGTACCCTACGTATATATCATAAAACAACAGATAAAAATTCACGTACTAGAAACCTTTGTAAAAGAAAATTAGAACTGAAAACGTTAGGAAAATTTTCAACAAATAATTTTATTCTTACCCTTATACGGACCGTAGTGAATTGGGGCGCTGTATTAGTACCGACTCGTATCTGGATTATTTTTTATTTATTTATTCCAAACATTAAGTACGAAGAATAAGTACTTAGCTGGATTTATTGCTAAAAGCAATGTCTTCCAGCCAATCAAAAAACAGACTGGTCAAAATTTTGTACTAAAAAACCAAAAATATACACACATGTGTTAAAAATAATAAAAAACCCTAATTAATTCAAAATAACAGCTGTTTTTTTTTATTGGGATATAAGGCTTGTACTTATTAACATTAAATGAAAATTTTAAAAAGTACATTTTGTTATACATATTAAATGATGGGTAATGTGGGATCAGATAATGAGTTTGGAAGGAGAGAGAAAAATGAACCAAGGAAAGAAAAGGTATAAAAAAATATGTTTGAAAAGAAAAAAAAGCAGTAAAAATTCAGAGAGTTCAGGATTCTGGGGATATATAATGATGTTTCAGATGTTTCTTGAAGGTGGTTAAAGAAGGTGCATTTTTTATATGAAGAGGTAGCTCATTCCAAAGTCTAGCAGCTTGGACGGAATTCAACCATAAACAAGTACCTACTTAAATTTAATATTGACAATTTTTAGTTTTGAAATTCAATCACAAACAAGTTCCTAGGTACCTACTTATCAAAAAAAAAGTATTTTTCTAAGGCAAGCCAACGTTCGGGCAGGACAACGTCTGTCGGGTCAGCTAGTAATATTATATATTCTAGAATAAAAACACCCTTTTAAATATGCTTTTCATGTCAACAACGTCGGGAATCAAACTCACTTCCTCTTGAATGGTAGGCGAACGCGCTAACCGTTTGACCACGAGGTGAATAAATACATAAATAAACCCAAATAAAAAACGATTTTTCGAAGTGGAAAATATTTTTAGTATAGTTTCGTAGTTAATAAATATTTATTTATGCATTTCATAATAGCATCAAAACGTTATACAAACAAACGTAATGAATCCGAGGAATCAAATTGTGTGCTCTGTTTTGCCCTAAAAAGAATAAAACATTTCGTAATAACTCAAACGCAAGCGATTTGCGTACTTAATGTAGTCACTACTGCCAAAGTGGTACAACATAATCCTAACATCTAGTAAGCCCTTTAATGCTTTATGGCACCATAAAGACGTACATGCTACTTATCTTTGTGCATGAGAATTTCTTCATAATAACGTGTACTGGTGGTTTAACTTAAGCTGGTGCGTTCAGAAAACTTACACTAACGCATTTAAAATCTACAGAATGTTGATTAAAAAAAAAACGAATTAAATTTTAACCAAATGTGCTACCTTTTAAAAAAATTCGGTGTTAGATTATATGGTTTTGTATATAACAAAAATACAATGGGTACAAGAAAATGTAATATTAATTGACTAAAAGACTTTGTTTCATTATTTTTAATTTTTCAAATCACTTTTTTAAATGTTGCATTTTACTAATTATAGTACTTCCAAGAACAAGGGGTAATTTAAATTTTAAAATATGTTTTTTTTTATAGTCAATTACTCTAGAACTAAAATGCAAAGTTGTGAAGATTGTTTTAAGTAAATAAATAAAGATTTATTGTTTATCAATAAGTGTGTATCCTTTTTTTTTCCGATATAATTTTTACTGTGCATTTTTCTCTTTTAATTATTATTATGATGGACACAAAATATTAAATAAAAAACATGCTTGTTTAAAAATAAATACTCGTAAATATATGACATTTTCTTGAATAATTGTTTTTTTTCCTCTCTAATCCAAAAGAGATTTTTAAAAACATTTTTTATAACAATATGTAACAGCAAGATTTTTTAAATTAGTATTCTGTACATTAAAAATGTTTTTGTATAAGTTTTGTGAAAGCGCCATCACCACATAATCGACCTATTCATGATTCGATTAAATGAAAATACCTACATATTTATTAAAGAGTGTTTTTAATCCATAACTTGATACTCGTATATATTATATTTTTACTATTAAGAATCGCAGCGAAATTCAGACGAACGCAGAAGCATCCTGTGAATATTGTAGTACCATATCAATACCAACTAATAAAGCAATAGTTGTCTATGTCACACTCATAAGCGCTTCTGAGTGCGAGAGAGACAGAGATTATTTTCATAATGCGTATGCCGTGCGATGTCAAACCATGGGCTTATTCACGGATACTACACAATGTGTATGTGTAAGTATAGCGCACGCGCCAGCTTATAAAAATCCACCAGTACACCTACAAATTTAAATAAAGTCTATTCATTAAATATAATGAGATCATAAAAAATGTATGATTTGCTCCCATTTTCTTTTAAAATTGTATATAATACATCTTTAGATATTTAAAATAAAAAAATCTGCAGTGTCAGTGGGTAGAAACGACTTACATTTTATGCATATTAGTACGTGTCGGTCGCATGGTGTAAGAGAGGTCTCGGGTTCGATTTCCGGCATGGTCAAGATACGCTACGATTGGTATGCCTATTAGGTGAAGTAAAGAAATAATAACGGTGACGAAGTATTTGAAAGGAATACTCTACAGTTAAAATAATGAATTATTGTGAAAATAAAATAAAAATGTACCTTACTATGTATTTTTAATAAATTATGTAGTAATTAATAATTAAAAATAGTTGACAAAAATGAAAAGTTAAAATAATTTTTATTATATAAACAAGCAAGTAATAAGTAAAATAAATCAAAATGATATTTTTAGTCTTTGTTAACCAAATGCAGTATATTTTTATCATTTTTTACATGAAGGTAATGTAATCAGCCTTACGTTTCAGGCGCCAGTCCAGGAATTGAACTCGGGGGCTCAAACACGGTAGGCGTACGCGCCAACTATAACTCCACATACTCGAAAACCATTTTAAGACCCAAGGGTCTCGGTTTAAATGTAACTAAAAAAATCTTGCCTTTGAGAATTCGCGACTTTAATTGAATTGAATTCTACCGCTTCCATTGCCCCTTTCACCGAGAGTTTGGCAACTTGTATGGAAGGCTTATGCCGGATATTGTCATTCCTTTCATAATAAACACAAAACAATTACAAGAACAGTAGGAAAAAAACTATGAACATTTCCCGTACAATCCTTTTCTACTACGGTACTTATTTTATATTTAATAACATAAATTTAGATTATGGTGATTATTATTTTGTAAAGTTAATTAACTCCACCGGCGCGACACCCTTCATACCGGTAACCAAAAGATTAATTCCATAACTATGCAATTACAACTGTATTAACCCATTGCTCTCTGACGATAAAAAATTGTCAAAAGTAACTAATTACGATTTTGAAGTAATTAATTTAAAAAAATGACTTCTGGGGATCAGTTTTGTATAGTGCTGTCTCTTGTTTGATTGTGTAAAATCGCTACCATTTTACAAATCTCAATATTATAATTATGATTGCAAGTAAGTTCCTATTTAAAAATATTTTATATTAAAAATAGATTATAATGCGGATTATTAATCAATTTTTTGAAAATATACCGTATTGAAAAAATGACAACTTTTAATATTGCTAATCTCTGAAGGTACAAATTGTACAACAATTTTATTATATAAAGAGTTTTGGAAAAAAAAAACAAGAAAAATAATACGTAATCGTTTTCAAGCTATAAATAACATAAATCAAAAAGAAAAATCTCAAAAACTCTACTAAATCTATGTTCAGAGAACACAAGGTTTATCTATGTAGCAACGGTGAAAGGATTTTTATTATTTTTTATTTTATTTTTGCACCACAACAGGCCAGGAGGCACAATTACAGTGGTGAATTACATCACACAACACCCAGGCTTGAGAAAAATCACATTTTTAAAATTTTTGTTTTCTCACTGGGAATCGAACCCGGAACCTTCCGTTACGATTGTTACCTATTACATTATTTGACATTTAAGCACCAAGCAAGAGTTCGAAAGGCAACACCACTTCTCTTTGAAACACAGATATAACAGGAAAAAAATACATTTCGTGATTTTGATGTCGTCGGGAATTGAACTCCCAGCCTAAAAAACAAGAAGCTCTAATAGCCACTGTACGGGCCAAATAATCTATGAATAAATCGTGGGCATACAAGAGAAATTGACCAAGTGACAAAATCAAAAATGTTCAGGGGAGCCATTTAGTGTTTTTCTAGAGTTCAATTGCTTCTCAAAGATCAGATTTTTCCAGTCGGTGGTTTGTAATTTTACATTATATGTGCGGTACTTTCATCTTTAATGTGAAGTATACACATATTTAAAAAACATTATCACATTTATCTAAAAAAATATATTAAAAAACTAAGTCAATTTTACCGGTAAAATTTGCCATGAAATTTGGCAGATAATCATTTTTGTTTCGTTCATTGAGGGGAGGTAATATTTTATTTTATAACTATAAATTATGTTTTTGGGATTTTTTATATCAATTATCCATTTTCTTATATTTATGAAGGTGAAATAAACACAGAAATACAAAAAAAATGAAAAAGAACAAATAATTGAGAATTGTTACGTAATAATCAAAAAAATAAATTGTATCAATGAACTTTTTATAAAAAAACTGTATCTGTCAAATACAAAACGTAAACTAACTTACTAACTACTTACTTTAACTAAGTCTTCACTGGTGATATCACCTACAAGTAAAATTGACTAACTTTTACTTAGTCAATTCTTCGGATCTTAAATTTACTAATAAACGTGACGTGTGTTGGTCAGTTTTACTTATCAAAAAACTGTAAGCTTCTATCAAATGGTCACATATTTTACAAATTAAATTCTTTTTAGAGTGTCGGATCGACTTGGCATTTTTACTAGTCAAGCATTATGCTTATACGATGTCAAAAAGCCAATAATCTCAATTTCGTCATTTTTGCAAAAAGTCACTTTTACTTGTATAACCACGAAATAAATATAAAAAAATGTGTACTCACAATATTTGGTTATAACACGAACCGTATCACTTAAACCATGCTTCACAAAATGTTATATTTATAACGGCTTTCTGTTGTAGAATATTTAAAGTAAGACAAAATCTTCATAGACTAGTAAAAGGAATTTTATCACGATATTACAGAATATGTTGATCGATATTTTAACATCGATGGAGATTAAAGAAATGAATTTCACAGGTGTTTTTTAATAGGGTTTATGACTTGTTTTTGTTTGATTTTAATGATTACCTTATTTTAATAGTAAAAAATAAAACTAGACAAATTAAAAAAAAAAAAAACGCAAATAATTACTTGAATATAGGCAGAATAATTAATCGGTGATCATTGAAACAGATGACAGATTATTTTTCCCTTAAATCCCTTTTCAAAAAAGTCGTCTATGTTGACTTTTCAATCTTACAGTAGATAAAACAAGACTACTCGGTGAAGAGATTAAGGTAAGCCGGTCCAGTAGTCTCAAGATCTGAGTGCACACGAAGCGATATTAGTCCGGAGTAAGTAAGGCGACAGTGTGGGTAGTAATTATCCCATCTGTAGATGAATCTCATGAATGATTATCTGTTCGGAACAAGACAAGTTTCGGAGATATTCGCCGTAACGGTATACCGGTGTAACAGATAAAGGTTCGACGTCTGCGGGGACCGGTTTGCAGATTGGGTTCTGGATTCGGGTAAATGACCGGACGTATTGTATTGTAATCAGAACGGGTTGACAAAATTGCGATGGGTGCAATATGAGTGTGGCCGTATTATACGAATCGGAAATATGAACGAGAAATTGGTTGGCAATTGGAAATTCAATCGGAATCGTTGTCAACATTATTTTGAATATATCTAAATGTTTACGTAACTACAGATACTGAATTAAACCCTCTTGGGAATAAATCAAAATACCATACCTTACCGTAATTTGCATAATAATTACCAATGCTGTCTCTACCGTAGGAAATTTTAGAACCAACGTCGGATTCTTCTAACCTCTGCCAAGGATCCTAAGAACAGTTTAAAAATTTCCTTAAACAGCATTGCCGATGTGTTTCTACAGCAAAGGCAAGCTTTGAAGAAGAAAGCGGTGTCATCACTCTTGGGGTGATTGGGGTGACAAAATACGCGAGATAAAAGTGTTTTTTACGCGAGTGCGTTTCAGTATAGCACCGCTGGCTTAAAAATGACACGCTTACCATGTCTGCCTAGATCGTTCTATTACCATACCTAATGTAAATAGCTTTGTCTTCAAAGGTGGCAAAAATTACAATAATCTCCCCAATGAACTAAAAACTATTAAAACTAATATATCCATAAATAAATTCAAAGTATTTCTAAAGACATTTTTTGAACAAGTGTAAAAACTGCATTAATTATTAATAAGTATGAATGTAGTATTATTTTCTGTTTTTCTTTCTATATCCCAATTTTTATTTTTTCTTATGTACTTGTATATTCAACATTATATAAACTCTAATAAATAAATAACTGTAACAGTGTAAGTCACTTTTCCAAGCACAAGAGTTAGTCTCTTTTTTTTGGAGTGTTACAGTTTTAACATTTATTAGATGTATTAAAGTAGATTTGTATAGAAGAAAGAAAAAATGTACCATTCATGAAATTTATTAATAAAAAAATAGTTTAGATTCTTTAGGATAAGTTTAATTGATGCATTAATATAAACTCTTGACGCCAATCCACGAGGAATCCCATTAGCCTAAACCTGGGGTAGACCGACAAGGGCATACCGAAACACATGTAATAAATAAACAAGGACAAACGAACGCTATTTTGATTTGTGTAATATAATCCAAACCAAGTTCTTTTTTTGAAAGCCATGGTACGTAATTGGTTAATGATTTCTGAACGATGCTCTTGGGATGAAATTCATACAAGAATTAAGCAGTAGAAGTAATAAAAATAAATTAAATGTATCTAATGATTGCGGCTACTTCCTTGAATATACCGAAAAATACGCTCAGAAAAAGGTCTTACTCCGAACTTTGTGGATCCTACAATTAAAAGTACATCTAGGGTGAAAAGTGGGTCTAGTGCACTGAATACTCGAAGTGGTACTATAAGGACTGTGATCCCAATGGGGAGTATCTACAGTTTAGGTGGAATCAGTGTGAAAATAATATTTAAAATTAGATGTTCGACGGGGCAAACCGACATTTTAAGCTAGAATGATGAACAAAATTAAACCTGACATGTTTTTCTTTGTTTTGAGTTCCAAAACTTGTTATAATAAATTGAATTATGAAAACAAATCCACAAAACTACACACACAAAACCGTATAAAAAAGAATGTTTTAAATTTAATTTAATTAAGTTTAAACAATTTATTTGAGAACGTTTTAAGATGAATATTTGTTTAAAAAATTCCATACCACTGGTAATTTTTTTGGCTAAAGAATGGAATATAGCCAGATAAAAAGATCCACCGTAGACTAAAATGAAAAGAGAAGATGCAGTTCGTTGCAAGAAGTTCCCCAGAATTGAAACCAGAATAAATTATACGGTTGAGTTTAATTTTTAAAATATTTTTCCTATTTTCTCTGCCGGCAAACTGATTGTTTATCTAATCATAAATCTGTATAGTGCAATTAAATATCGATTGATTATAATGTATGAAATATTTCAGATACCAAAATGATTCACTGAAGTTTTTCGTAAATATTGTTTTTCAATACGAGTATGAACAAGAAACTACATGACGCGTACACAAATGTATACAGTTCATCGTATAATAATTTCTAGAACAAGAGGATATATTTATGTAAAAATGTCATTCAGCAAACAATGGAGTAAAAAATACGAATGTATAAATAAATGAGTGCTCTTCTATTATTAAAAAAATCTACACCCATAGCTAGAGGAAAAAAAAATGTATTTCTATGTTGGACTTATGTGCCGCGTGTCTAGATGATTATTGGATGATGAATTATTTTAACAAAATAACATATTTTTTTTGCATTGAAAAAGATATTAAATAAAAGATTATTTTTGGTAGCGTAAAATGATAATTTAATAAAAACGAAATTACAAGTAAAGACCAGTAGAAGATGACAGCCTCATTGTGCAGTGGTCAGCGGGTTTGGCTACCAAGCACAAGGTTCTGTTCCCAGCAAGGTCAAAACAATATATTTATTTATGAGAACAATCCAGTTTGTTAGTGAAAATTCTTGGTGGAAGTTCATTATAATTTATTGAAGAAATAAAAGATGAGTAATATTTAAATCCACAAATTTGGAATATACATCACGTTCACCGGGATTGGATAATAAAAACTTGATAAAAGAAGAGCCAAAATAATATGTATTTAAACTCAAATAAAATAACATTCAACAATATGTTGAGTTTGTCCAAATTTTTGTAGACAAAGACTGGATTCAACTCCCTGGGGAGCTGTTAATATAAAAATATGACAACAGAGAAGAAGAACATTTTACAGAAAGTAATATAGAAGTCCAGGCATCTACAGGGCTTATGACCTGTCATTGGCTGGTTTAAGTGTCCACTTTACACACTGTGTAACATTCACCATTCTGCCCAAATTTGAACATCTGTGTTCCTTCAATTCTTACATCTGTTGATGTTTGTGAAGTTAAAGAGCTGAAACCTTTATTTATGCGGGTGAGATTCATCTAATTGAATTATTTCATTTACATTCAAGGTGAAAAAATTCAATTAAATAACGAAAATGGTGAATGTTTTACAGTGTGTAAAGTGGCCACTCAAATCAGCCAATGACAGGTCATAAGCCCTGTAGATGCCTAGACTTCAATATTACCTTCTGTAAAATGTTCTTCATCTCTGTTGTAATATACTAAAATAACATTATACAAACTCTCGTATTTACCCAGTACATTTTGTAAAATGGTAATTTAGACAAAAAGAATAAAAATTAATTACTACTCGTATTATATAAGTTTTCATTCTTTAACATTACTGGTTTTGTTCAAATAAATGTACCAGTCTCGAAGATGTCGCAAAAGCGATAAAACCGATCAATGGTTATTTAGAACTTATAAATTTAAGTATCACTAGTATTTAATTATCATAATGAATTTATATGTAAGGGTTTTGATATGAAAATGTATTTTAAATGGTGTTTTACATGATAATATTTCACAGTCCCTGGACTGGCGCCTAAAACGTAAGACCTATCTCTTCCATTTGTATACCCCATAAAGAATCTTTTCAACGAAATTAAAATATTTTTCAATGTTTACAATTTTATTGAGAATTGTAAGTATTTCAAATAATCAAAAATTTTAAATGAAAAATTCGCGTAGTAAAAATCATCTTAAATCGAACCTCGTTCCTAATTACTCGAGCTCGCCGTGCTACCACAAAACCACAACTGGCCTATTTTCACAAATGACGTAATTATTTGCATGTTTTTATCATAAGAAGTCAGTATTATAATTTGGATTGAAATATTTTACGTGTATATTTTCTTATACAGTAAAAACTAATCTTACAATTTTATAACATGTTCCCAAATCAATGGAAAAAATCATTCTATCGACGCTCAACTCTGGAAAATTTAAAGCAAAATATCACATGGTAAGTTAATTGATTTTTATGGTGTATTTTTTTTCAAAGTATTCCAACTCTAGAGGGCATTTTCAACAAATTGTAAATAATTCACTTTAGAAAATGGGAATCAAGTAGATTTAAATAACAAATTAGATTTAAGCCCCACTCTACAGTGGGGCTTAAACCTCGGACCCCAATCCGAAAATCCGCAACACTAGTCACTGGACTACAATCCAATTTTGTTTTTCTTTGATTAAATAACCGATTTGTTCATTTCAAAATCAGACCTAATGGTGCATAGAGCACTACATTAGTACACCAAATGCGTCTCAATTATCGTTACATGAAGATTAGGTAATCAATATTACTTTTTGATTAATTTATTTATTTAAGTGAGCACAACGTGTAATTAGGCGTTATCATATATTATTTAACGTGAGATACAAGAAAAAATATTGGATAATGATAATGTTTAGTTTTTAATATCGTACTTATACGATTTGGCTATTCATAGTTCAAACAATAATAATGTTTAGTGTTACAGAAAATTTGATAAAAAAATAAATTCTTTCACGCGGTAAATGTTAGAGCATTTAATTGTACGGTAAATTTTCTCTAAAATATATGAAAAAAAAATGGTTTACAGAAAGATGCAGCACTTTGAAACGTCACAGGTTCTTTGAACAATAAGCGATCAATTATACGAGTAGCATTGTTATGTGATAGATTTCCGGTTTCCGGTTTCCGAGTAGCCATTTTCACAGCGTTTAGTGTATTATGATCGCTACGGGGGTTAAGGATACGTTTTTTTTGTAATAAATATATTTGTATGAATAAATAAATATAAAAAAAACATTAAAAAATATAACTCAAAGGAATTATTCGTGATTTTAACTAAGCGCGCCTTACAAGTCAATTAAGTCTTTAATATTGTAATAAAACCTATATTTATATTGATTATAACAATAAAATACTAGTGATTTACAAGTTATAAATGATCAGTGACTTAATAATAATTTAAGATAAAGCAATATTTTAAAAATCAATAATTTAAAAATAGCTTATTACTCAATTGTACAATCTTTGTTACAATATGGTATTGTAGGGTAGGGTGGTTCATACGCCAATATATTAAACCCTCTTAAAATAGTACAAAGATTAATTACTCAAGTAATTCTAAAGAAATCCTCAACATTCAACACGGAAAGTATATTTAAAATATTTAAGGTTCATACAGTAGACACTCTTTATAAAAAAATATATTATTCAAACATATAAAAAATAAAAGAATTTGAGATGAATAAGTCACTCAGATACCAATATAATAATAAAATTCTTAAATTCCACACAAGTTATGGTCCAAATAGCTTTGTCTTCAAAGGTGTAAAAAATTATAATAATCTTCCCTATGAACTAAAAACTATTAAAAATAATATATCAATAAATAAATTTAAAGTCAATCAGAAATTTTTTGAACACGTGTAAAAACTACATTAAATTTAAATTAGTATGAATGTATTATTGTTTTATGTTTTTTCTTTATATATCTTAAGTTTTTTTTTTCTCATGTACTCGTATTTAAAATTGTATAAACTCTTATAATAAACAATAAAAAATAAACAATAAACAACTACAACAGTGTAAGTCACACTCCAAGCACAAGAATTAGTATCTTTTTTGGAGAGTTACAGTGATAACATTTCCTAGATGTGTAAAAGTAGATATGTACAGAATTTTTTTAAAAGCTAAAATTTATTAATAAAAAATATAAAAAAATTCTAATTCACAATAAAATTGTAAATATTAGGTATTCATGAAAACAGCCAAAAATATTTCGAGTTCTTCCAAAGGATTTTTTATGGGATGTACAAATGGAAGAGAGAGATCTTTCGCTTTAGGTATTGTGAAATAGTCCAGGGATTGTATCCAGGGATTCAAACAGTCCAGGGATTGTGAAATATTCTAAAGTAAAACACCCTTTCAAATAAACATTTCATGTCAACCAAGTCGTAAATCGTACTCGAGACCTCTTGCACGATAAGCAAATCGCGCTGACCATTAGATTACGAGGAAGACAACAACATGTAATTTATTGGTTTATCTGCATATTTTAATATTTTTTACTGTTTGTTAACCAAATAAATAAACAGTGTTTTCATTGTAAATCGATTTAAACAAATCAACGAGAAACATAAATTTAGGCATTATATTGAAGTAGTTTAATAATAATCATAATCATTTATCTGTACCCGAAAGTGAATATGGCATTATATTCGCACACCGAATGCGGAGTATTTGAGACATATTTTACATGAAGGTAATATAATTTTATCGTAATAATATTTTTTTTTTGCACCACAACAGGCCAGGAGGCCCAAATACAGTGATGAATTACATCACAAAACACCCAGGCATGATTTTTCAATCTCATTTGATTTTTGTGTTTTCATCGGGAATCGAACCCAGAACCTTCCGTGTGTGAGACAAGTGCCGTAACCACTTCACCACGGAGGCCGCCAATATATGATTTTGTTATGAATAAGGCATGTTTCAAAATTATATAAAATTTTCCCTCGGCACGGGACACCCAGTGAAGGAACATTATATTTGATGTAAAAAAGAAATACATACATTGTGAAAGTATAAATAAAATAAAATAAGTATTAGTCTTTCGCTTCAGGTGCAAGTATAGAAATAATTAATTATTTCGGAACAAAACCACATTTCAACTCAATGCTATTTAAATCTTCCCAGGAATCGAATCTGTGGTTAAAATCGTTCTTATTTAAATTTTAATTATACGATGAATAATCAAAAAGTTATTGCTTCAAACTTTCCTCGACAAAGCACATCATTTTTCAGCTATTCCTTTTCCGTTCGAGGTGGCAGACTTTGGAATGAGCTACCTCTTCATATAAAAAAATGCACCTTCTCTAGCGAACTTCAAGAAGCGCCTGAAACATTACTTTATACCCTCAGAATCCTGCACTCCCTGTACTTTACTGTTTTTTAAAAAATATATTTTTATTGCCTTTCTTTCCTTATTTCCAATTTATCTCTCCTTCCAAACTCATTATCTGATTCCACTTTCCTTATCCTTTAATATGTATAACATAACGTACTTTTTAAAAGTGAGTATGTGCAAACTTTATCTCCCAATAAAAAAACAGCTACTATTTTTAATTAATTAGGTTTTTTCTTTATTTATCTTTTTGATGTATTATATTTCCGTTTTTAGTGCACATTTTTGACCAACTCTTCTTTCGACCAGTCCGGTTTTTGGTTGGCTGGAAGATATTGCTTTAAGGAATACGTACCAAGTACTTATTTTTTGTACATGAAGTTTTCAATAAAAATAAATATGCAATTTCGTAACTGTATTATAATGCATTTACTTACAAAATATATATAAACCGCATTTTTTTTCGATTGTAGTATTATGAATATCAATATAAGATTATAAAGTTTAAAAATATTGCTCATAATAAAGGCTTTCTTAAATCTCTTTATGATGATGAGAATAAAAAAATAACAAACGAAATTATCATACCTGAGTTCTAACCTCACCTTAAATTATGCATGTATTTTGACAAAATGTAAACATATTTTAACATCGTATACACACTTGTCAAATGCATGGTTGCGTGAATACAAATTCAAAAATTAATCTATCAAACAGATCTGATAACACATCTAAACGTTTCACCAACACAAACTGAAGTTTCACTTAAGTGCCTCTAGACACGATGAAGCTGTTTATAATATTATAACTTATGAATTATCGATAAAAATAAATCAGCGAAAAACTACAAAATTAAATCCCGCCGAAGATAAGCGTCACAAAAAGAAAATTTGCATGTTCAAATATCTATGGAATTCGTTTGAAAAACCAATGTCGTTCAGTGTAGAAAATATGTAGGCAGCTAACCTCAAATTCTCCGGTAGGTACTTACGAACTAGACACACTCGACATAACCTCACGTAGGAAATTCAAATATTTGAAGAACTCGTACACCGACGTTACGTTTGAATAATATGGAACGCAACGTGCGCTGTGTTTTAAAAATGTTTGTATTTGCAACTCAATGCAAGTTCCTTTGTACAAAAAATAGTATTATAATTTAGTTATGACAATTTTAACACTTACATCTCTTAACACGCGCCCAGCACGAGAGCCACTGAAGAATAACGCAAAAATTTCTCGGGCCCTTACCTTTTATATAACCAAATCAATATATATACAAAATATCGCTTTGTATCGAACGAAATCTAAAAAAAAGAACGGCATTCGAATGCGTGAGAGAGATGACAAATATGGGTACAATGGGAAAAAAAGAAGAGGCATGTTTGGATAACTGATATTCTTTCATAAAATGTAAATTTGAGAAAATAAGTTATCGGTGAACTCAGAAAACATATAAAAAAGTAGTTGAGCGGATTATATACCGGTTTATGGTATACCTAATAAGATTTTTTTAGAAACTAAATTTATTTTGATCTTTTTAATTACCGAAGATTCAATGATAATACGAAGATAAATGGATTGAAAATATTCTTATTTCTATTAAATAAACTCCTTGCATTACTGCGACCTGTTTAAATCTGTTATGATAGGCCCTCATAAATTGATGAAGAAGTTCAGTGCTACGGGAAATGGGATATGATTTTTTTTTCTTACTCGCGGAAAAAATTGGAACATTTAATTGTACTGCGAAGTTTCTCAAAAAAAGGAATGAAAAAAATAATAATCATGAAATATGAACGACGTCACAAGTTCACTTGGATAAACCAATAAAAGAGTGTTGTGATAGATTTCTGGTTTTCGGAAAGCCAACTCATCAATCAGCAGATCTCTCTGACGAGAATTTGTCACGTCACGTATGGAGTAATTTCAGAATTACAAAACTCTAAAAAATCATGACGCTGATAATACTAGGTATACATAAAAATATTAAAACCATGCTTTAGGTTAGTTTGACAGTCTATGAACAAATAAAACAATTTGAAAACAACACTGCACTTTTTTATTGCAGTGCACCTAGAGAGGAGTTTGATGGTGTAGTTTGGAAATATTAACCTAAAGATTAAAAACACCTTTAAATTTAAAATGTTGACCTATGTAAAGTTGAAGATTTCAATTATGTTGACTGTACATCGCTGGGTAAGTACTTATATTATTCATCGTCAATATTTTCTTTCGTGAGGTGGTACGCCAAGAAAATTTGCTTGATAATTATTATTTTAATTAGCAAGCATTAGTTTATGGTTAAATCAGTATCTTTCTTCGTTAAAAAAATACTTTTGCAAAATGGTGTCTAAAATCACTAGCAAATGAGTTTAGGCATAAGATGAATAAATTATAAGAAAATAAATTTAACGCGTTTTTTATAATTTCACAGCCGTTAATATAAAAATATCCTGTAATCTAATTGAAAACATTAAACAATCCGATTCTTTCTTACAAAAATACAGTGAATATGTAAATGTTCCGTCTGATATAATTTTTCTTATTTTTTCAATAATTTATTATAAGAACGTTAATAAATTTAATTTTATATTGTTTTTTTAATTTTATTTCAGAAAACGACAGCCATTACAACAAAATATATATTATTTACGAATTTATCGAAATTATAGGCCAATTTAGTTTTATGTATGCCAAAAACAAAAAAAAAACGAAAATGTTTTTGATATTAAAAAAACTGCGTAATTTGTTTTTTCTTTTTATATTTCGGTTCCATAAAGGGACTATATATTTTTTTAACGTTTATTTTGCTGTCAATATTTGGTACTGTTTGGTGTGCTTAAGATAAGAGAGAAATTCCCTGTAAAAACATATGTTTTTTTGTTTTATAAGGAATTTCTCGATTATTTGATGTTTGAATATTTTATAGTCTCTCCTCTTTTTATATTTTTAAATGGAGTATATAAATCTACCCAATGTCTCACAGCAGTCTCCTGCAATGGTCTCTTCCCTTAAACAAAATTCAAACCGAATGGCTTTCGTTTTGGAGAACTTAACAGGTTCATCCAGAACATTGAACACTCTCGGGGCCACAAAAGATAAATTTCTGTGAGCGAAAATCATACGTGTTTTGGTATTAATTGATTCAAATTACAGGAAAACCTCGAACGAGCATTCTGCTGGGATCTCTTCTTGTATCTGCATGACCATAAATGTGTCAATGACTCTTCAAAACAAAGCCTTATATCCAGAAAAAAACTATGTCCCAGATGAGAAAGTTAGGGGACATAGATGCGCAATCTTTGTATTATTTTTTGTACATTTTTACATTATGTCATTATAATGATATAATCACAAAGTTAGTGCTTTAAAATATTTTTTGTAAAATTATTGTATTCGAAGAGTCTTATACACTAGAGTGAGTAAGAGTATTTTTTTTTCTTTAAAGATAATGTTTAAATATTACTGTGACTCAAAGCGAAATTATGACAAAAGTCATATTTGTTAATACGTAAAGATTAATTAGCTTTATTTAACGTAGCACCTATTTGATTTATTTAATTTACAGGGATTAAATATGATATATATGCAAATTTCGTTCAGTTTGAGATAGTCGATGTTCAGTTTACTCGCACAAATAATGTAAATTGACTTCTCTAAACAATACCTTTGTTCCGTGAGGACAATATTTATATGGGAACAAAGACCCCCAAACCTCCAGGTATTTCAAATTGTTATAAAATATTTTAATTTATGCCAGAACCCTTATATTATAATGCGAATTATTCAAGCAAGGTTATTTTGCGACGAGTCACAGTAATGTTAAAACTTTTGTTAGATTCTAAGAAAATACCAATCCAACAATAAAAGAGAAATACATATTTTTATAACAATTTTAATTAATAAGGGTCTATGAAATACTGTTAGTAATTTTTTTTTGTACTTATTAGTATCTTGACGTCCTTATTCTCAAGGCCAAATATGTCACGTTTTTGTAGACATATTTTTTAATAATTTTATTTTGAAAGTTATGTATGAAAATATTTCTCCACAATATCCATACTGACTTTGAAAATACAACTAATTTTTCTAAATCCACTTCACATATTTTGTCTGTATTCGTAGTATGTGATATTTCCCTATTAAACTATGATTGTATCATATGAACGTTGCTCCATAAATTGGCTACGTATGTATATTATTGAAAAATGTATTATTATAAGCTCAGAGTAATAATGCTCTACTGCTTATAAAGCCGTTTAAACGGACAACACTTATTCTAGGATTATCGATCACGAAGTTCGCTACAACTTGCAGCAAAACAATGGGCCGTAGGTACTCAGGTCGAGAATTGCAAGCACAGCGACGAAACCGTTAGTTACTAAAAACCAAAACCAAACTACAAATTTCAACCGCATTTATTGAAGAAAAACGAAATGATATCTCTATAAGCGGGTCATTCATTATTACTCAAAGATTTTAAGTACTTTTGAAATACGTTTTTTTTTTCTATCCTGAGGTTGATCGATAAAATCTATGTGTGTCATATTGATAAAATCTCTATGGTGTTTTAATTGAGTATTTGTTTATTTTATGAGTTTGTGTTCATTTGATTAGAGTATTTATATGAGTTGCCAGTATAAAAAATGTAGGCAAATTCAGTACTTAACAGCGTAGAACAAAAGCGTTCCAAATTTTTGTTTCTGTTTTTAGTTTAACAACAAACGTGTAACGGACGATTTCGGTTTGCGCTTACAATTCTCGATCTGTGTACCTACGGCCCGTTGCATTGCTGTAAACTATATTGCTAACTTCGTGGTTGATAACCATATAACGTTTTTGTCTGTATGGGAGACTCTATTAGCCTGTGGCGTTTTATTGCTCTAAGGCCCAAGGCGTGGCAATTCAATAAAGCCAAATTAGAAAAGTGTTACCAGTATTTGGTTTCCTTGTTCAAATAGCATCTAAACAAAGTATTAGATTAAACAATAAGTTAATATAGATTAAAAACTTTGTTGAACTTTAATTATATTTGTGTATATGTCGTCGCAAAATTGGTAAATCAGCCACTAAATTTGAAGGCTAGGCTGTTAATTAAATGCCAGCATATGGCTAGGCCGTTCGTTGAATGAATTAAGAAAGCTCAACGTTCAACGTACTGGCTGGTTGAAAGCTAGCCCTTTGGAAACAAACGGCTTGAACCAAAAGCCGCCGGCTAAGGTAAGGGTAGGTTGAATTAAGTTAAGTAAAGATAAACATTTTTTTTTATTATTATCAATCTAACCTTAATTTAACCTAACTTCACATAACAAAATAAATTTAAAAATAGAACAATTTTATTTGTTGTATTAACATTAATGAGGCTTAGCGACGTTAAGTCCTTTCGTTTATCGTTGATTTTATTATTTAGGCTAAGCATCCGTTTGTCATTTAATTGAATGCCGGCTTTTAATGAACAGCCTAGCCACCCAATCGAGTGGCTACTATCACTAACTAACATAATCCATTAAATAATTAAGAAAAAAAATGCAACTTGATGCAAGGACAATTTGACTGTAGTATCTGTTGAAAAAACATTAATGAGTAAAGAAAATATGGAAAGAAAAATTTCAAAATATTACATAAAGTCCAGAATAATCAGTTAATTAATTAAATAGCTTTTCTATCATGAAACAATGATCTTGTTACTGATTTCTTCCTAGAGAATTGATTCACCATTAAATAATGAAGATAGCGTGCGAATTACTGTGCGCTAATGGTTTGACATAACGAACAAGGAATGTGTTATAATATAGTATTGATTGGAAAACATGGGAAAAATTACAAATCATGATGACTACAACAAAAAACACAATGCCACCGAGAACTTGCTTGTATTTCAATATTATTGTGAAAATATCAACACGAGAGGAGAGCACAATAGTATATTTTTAATTCTAAAAAGATCATTCTACGAAGACGTTATACGCATATAATGTTGTTTTTTTAACCTTCAAAACAGTTGACAAAATAGTAATTAAAAAAAGAGTAAACAATGCGTACAAAGAGTAAAGTAAAATTTACGAGACAAGACAGTAAAGTAATTAAGTATACCATTAAATGGTTTTTAATTATTATAATATTAAACTTACGCTATGGTTTCCAGGAATGCGGTGCCATTATCTAGCGACCGTAATATATGGTGATGCGTGGATGTAAAAAGACGGCCATCTTAACGGTGTCTAGAGATGTAAACTGAGAAATTTGTGGCATCTGGCGGCCGCGGCGTGATGGCTTATCTGTCAAAAAATTGCGTTGTAATGCAATCTGTCATCATATTTTTCAGTAATCTTATAGGATTTAGTAGTTGAGGGTTTGGTTGGAGTTCCTACCCCAGTTAGAGATGGACAGAGAAGACACGAGGTTGGTGTTTAATGCGTATTTATTACATGGCAAATAAGATACAGCACTTGGTTGTGTAGCACGAACGTAGCGGCGATGATAGGTAGAAGTAACTGCACTTGAACTACATGCTGGAGCTGAGCAAACTGCGCTGATCTTGTTGGGCTTACTGAACGAGCTGACTGATGTTTGCTGCGTCCTGTGGTCTCTTTATAGACCATGTTCCTTTGTTGTTCATTTCTTAATGGTAGGGATGATGTGAATGTACTGCAGGGCGACGATCCCATCTTTATGTGCAATATTGCTAGAGTTATAATATAAGTTTTATTGGATTCGATAGAAAATGATGACATTGCATCGTCAGTCATTAGTCTACTTCGGGTGAACTAATTTAACACGTGTGTCATCGACTATGGACTATGGACCCTACAATCTCATCAGATAGTTTGTCAGATTTATCCACAATTTCGAACAATTTCGAAGTCATGCGACATTCTCATGCACGAAAATCGTATAATTTTATTATTATTAATATTATATTTCAAGTGTTGCCCCGATATTTCTCCACTAATTTAGTTTTTACCGGGTTTTTCAGTATCTTTGCTCTTCACATTATAATAAAACTTTATGATTTGTTATAATCGACATTTATTTGATTTAGCTAGTCCGCATCACGTTTGCACTCACTTTGACAGTCAAAAATATTCGCCGTTACACAATAAAATCTGGAAGACTTTTCGCCCTGTAATGACGGCCGTCCTGCAAATGGCGGCACCGATGTTTGACGTTCTGCTCACAATCAACGCTATCTAAGAAACCAGCACCATTGGTTTGCACCGATGAACGTTTTAATGACATTATCCGCCGCCACGTGACGGCCGATAGATGACAGCACCGCTCTCCTAGGAAACCATAGCTTTAGTATCTGCCAGTAACACAAAAAAAAAATACTTTCTTACTTTTATGACAAAATAGGCAGAATGGTTTGCTTTATCATTTTTGAACATATATACTTTTTTAAACCTTAAAATTTTTCAAACTTATATACTTTTCTTGGTGTAAATAGCCCCTAATAAGTTAAGCTAGGTAGACTTTGAAATAATGAAATGCTGTTCCGAAGTCGTCACAGGACTAATTATGGCTTCCAGCTACCTCCATTTGTAAAATTATCAGACTTATAAACTTTAATTGGAACTAAGATAACGACTCCATAAACATTATGCAATAAATTTAATTATATTTAAAAGTAATAAAATATTGTCACTAGATACGAAAGTCTGGATATTTACATATGTATGATCTCAAATGATATTTTTACTAATGATTCTTATCATCTTAAATCCATCTATCAATAATTTTTTATTTGTTTATTATTTTAAAGGGAAATAGTTCTTATTATTTACTCAAATATTTAAATTTTCGGACCATTTCCTAAAAGTCGTAAATAACTTTTGCTGCAAAAATTGTAATCGAGTGATGGTAGAGTGAGATTTGAACCCGAGACCTTTGATCCTTGAGTCCACAATACAACCACGGGACCACGATTCGGTTCTAAAACCTTATTTTTTAATACACATTTTACCAACAATAAAAAAAAACGGAGAAGTGATAAAGATGTTAAAACTTGAAATAATTGTAAATGTTATACAGATCGCTAAAACAAGTCAATGACGGATACATTAAAAGAAAATAAAATATTAAAATTAGGCAACTTGAAAATCTAAGAAATTAAAAAATATATTCATTATCCAATCCAATCACCGTTGTTCAAGCGATGGCGCGATATGTTAAGACCACCATAAGTGCTGCAATATAAAATTTTATTTTATGTTTATATTTATGTTTATTGTTATATTTATGTTTATTGTTATATTTATGTTTATTGTTATATTTTTGTTTATATTTATATTTATGTTCATGTTTATATGTTCATATGGTAGAATTGGCTCTGCACTTTATAGCCATTTTACTGGAATAAAAATTTAAAAAAAATTTAATAAATAAATAAATAATTAAAAAAAAAAAAACGAAAAAATATTATTTCCTTGAGTCCACTCCTGTCTAGTTTTAAAGATCGTTCTTTATGTACAAAACATTTATGTTAATTAAAATTATCAAAACAATATGCAAAAATATTTTGAGTTTGTCCAAATGCTTCCAGACAAAATACTGGATTTCACCCCCTAGGGAGTCATTAAGATTAACAAATTAGAACAGGGATGGATAACATTTTAGAGAAAAGAATATGGATGATATACGGATTTTCAAACAAACGCTAAATGGTGAATATTACACAGTATGTGAAGTGGCCACTTAAACCAGCCAGTGGCAGATCATAACCCTGTAGCCTAGACTTCCATATTCACTTCTTTTAAATGTTATCCATCACTGTTGTAATTTGTTAATATCCAAAAAATTCACAGAGTTGACTTTGAATGCAAAAGATTGGAAATTTGGTCAGGTGGTTCACTTTACCTGTATCATCAGTAGCGCTACAGCCCGTTGTGGGCCCTGGTCTCCTCCATAATCTGTCTCCATTCCTCCCTGCATCCTGCGGCTTTTCTCTAGTTCGTCACGCCAATTGCTCTCTGTAATTTACTCATTATCCATCCATCTTAATTTTGATCTACTTCTGTTTCGTCTGCCTTCCAGAGAATTTAACTAAGGTTACGATTACTATTACTTAATCTGCAATGGGTTCAACCTGAAATATTCGTTTGTGTCCAGGAAATGAATTAATTGAAAATTAAAAACGACAGCTGAAATTCGGAGCCCCCTTGTTATTCCAATGAAAAAAAAACATTGTTAAAAAATAATTGTACGTAAATACTTAAAAAAAAAACCTTTTTAATATAAGAAGGTTACATTGAACGAAATGTTCAGGAAGCAAAGAAATGATTAAATTATAATTCTTCGATTTCCAAAACATTATAACTTTTGAACCAAATGAGATAATTTCCAACCTACAAAGAACTTTCAATGTTAAAAAATGTTTTTCTTTTCAGTGTATTTTATTATGTTTTAATCAGAAAACATACAGTCGTACAAAATAAGTATTAAAAACAAAAATTTTCATAGATAAAAAAAAACAATTATGTTTTCATTAAGACGAACAAATGTTAAAAAAATGATTCAACTTCTAGATATCATGACAATTGATCAAAGAATCAAATTCAATGTTGCCAATGAAATAAACAAAATTATTAAAGGAATAGTTCCGAGATATTTTCAAAATGAACTAAAAAATAATGAGTTCTTTCATAACTATGCAACAAGAAGATCTAAAAATATAAGACTGGAAAAGAAATCAAAAGCAATGTCCCAGAACTGCCTTATGTACAAGGGAATAAAACTATTTGAAGAAATGCCAGAAAACATAAAAAATGAAATTAATGTAAATACATTTAAAATTAAATGTAAAAAGTATATATGTGAAAAATATTAGGTAGTAAATAGTGTAAATAGTGAATATAATTAATGAAAATGTACATATGAAACAGTTAATATTATAAATTAGGATACTAAGTGTATAATAGTGACAAATAATGTTAGAATAAGTATAGATGTAAATATTGTGTTGTAAATATATATTAGACTATGTTACATAGAACTAAAAAAATAAATAAATAAAATTATGTAAAAGACACAAACTTTAAATGTGACAAAAAAAACTTAAGCGAGAAAAGAATAATTTAACATCTAAGATTTGCGTTTTCCATAAAGGTTATTATTGGTAACACATAAAAATACCGAATGCACACTCCGAGCCATCTATGCAGACATATTTCTATATGAACGCATCTTCCTGGGACTACTTATGTTTTTTGCATTTAAACAAAGTGGACTTCAGATTTTAATTTCAACTTAAAAAGTATTTTCACAACGAATGTAGATTTTGGTGTTTAATTCACATGTAAAATAGCTTATTGCGAAAGTTTATACATATTTAACCTCAAAGCGGCAAAAAATGGACTCCAGAGTTTTACCTCTAAGGTACAGATATATGTATATTACATGGTAAGAGGTTAGTAATCCGTTGAAAAAATAAATGCGTTGCCTCATTTTGGTCCATGTAAATTTGTTTGTTTTTTCGGCTGCACCATTTGTCATTGTCCTGTTGGGATTTTGTTTTATTTTATTTGTACTTAATCCCGTTCAGAGAGAAACGCTTCTCTGTAAGGAGGGGCAATAAACGCATTCGTTCTTCTTAACTACATCGATCTGCGATATTTCTTCCTTGACCGGTTCCCGCTGTTTGCTGAACACGTTATCCCATACTTAATTTTGGTTTATAATGCATAATATTATTATGAATCATGTTGTCCTGATTGAATCCATCCCATTGAAATAACCGTTGCAAATGCAATCCTTTTTTTAAACTCATGTATTAAAAATATTAAGTATGCAACTTGGTTATGCTTTAAATTTTGCAATACAGTAGCGCGCAAAGCTGCAGTTTGAAGCAAGACCAAAATTAAGAAGGATAATATTAAAATTGGTGATTGGCGGATTTGTATCGACGAATTTGTGAAAACCTGTAAAATAAACTTGACTTACTAGTACAAAAAGTACCATTGACCAGCCCAAATAATATTTTTTTTCCCTTAGATATTTCCTCACTAAATGATTTATAAGATACAGTTTTGGTGCTGCAATTTCAAAGAACCTTGATCACTTGTTATATATAAAGTGGCCAGATAATCAGTTTAAGCGTCAGGGGTGTTCGGGAAAGTTATAAAATGTTGCAATAAAAAAAAACACACTTTCAAACAAATGTTCCATTACGAATTTTCAATCACACTAGAAACCTTGGGCATAGTAGTAAAATTAAGTGCAAACAAAAATATTACTAGACCGTTTTATTAAAATTTACGATCTTTGAATTTTTTAGTTTAGATTTGACAAATACCAATTTCAGTACTGATGTCATTCATTGCAGCTTATTTTGTTGTAGCTGATGTTTTATTCTTATTTATATAAGGTAATAGTTCTTATCAAGGATTAACGATTGATTCTTATCAATGATGACGAAGAAACGAGCAGAACTATTGAAAAAAATATTTTTTGAAAATTATATTACGGAGTATTACATTTTTTTTTTTTTTTACTGTATTGTGATTTATTGGTTGTCTTCAGTATTTTCTTAAATTTGGACTAGTAGTTTATTGTATGATTTCAATCTCTGGTTTATCAGTCTTGTCTCGTTTCAGAATATTCCATGTGATATTGTTTTGACATTTTCGTGTGCTTAATACTATGTTTTTCAAAGTTTTAGTTCTTTGTATACAATTACATCAGTGGCTAATTTATGAATAAACTTTAAAGATCGTAGTTAAAAAAGTTTAATTACGTTTAACTGTTTAGTTTTTTAAAACTATTCTTTGGTTGGTGTTGGATGAACGTCAATATTTCATTTTGTTATCATGATTTTATTTATGTCATTTTGGTTTGCTGTCCATATAACATATTTTAGATTTTACATTCGCTTCAAACATACGATTTAAAAAAAAAATCGGAACAATCAATTTAATTTGAAAATTTCGTCGCTTTCTTCATGACATAATACATAATTATATATTATGTGCAAAAAAGTTTCAATATAACGAAGTTATCTACAAGTATGCATGAACTGTTTATTTAAGTACGGTATCAAAGATTGAAAGTCACGTGTTATAATGCATTATGGAAATAAGATAAGATTGATGATATTTTAATCCATGAAATTTGGTCAAGCAATGACCGTTATCATCGTCTCCTCGACATAATAAATCTCAAACAGGTTATACAGAAATTCAGAGTTAAAAACCCGTCTTTTATTTCGGGAACTAATAACTCAGTTTTCAAGGAGTTCAGCGTAACCGCTAGAGCTTCTGGATTTTATCTGTGCCATTTTTTTACTTATAACATGAATCCACACAAAATACTAAAAATAAGGCAGAAAAAAGCAAAAGGCAAAAAAATATTGATTTATAAATCGTATTTTAATATATTTAAAATAATTGGTACTGTATAATATGTGAGTAACCATTTCAACATTTTTTTTGTTTTTTTATTTATTTATTTACTTATTGTGGAAATCATAGTCTTTTTAAGAAATATAAGGTACAAGAAAACAATAAAAAAAAGTAGGATCAATTACAGATTTCATTTAAATTTATTATTAAAACAGAAGGAGAGAGGAAAAAATAAATACTTTAAAAATAAATGTTTTAAATATTAAATAAAAAGTAGGTAAAAGAGAGAAGACTTGGTAAAGTTCCAATTCTTTTTTCCTCCTCTTTCTCTTTGCTTCCATGAACATTTATATTTATTACTAAAAATTCACAACCAACAATAATTATTCGTTAGATACAGGTAGTAGATAAACTCGTATGTAAAAGTTAAGCAGGAGATAAATTTAAAATGTCTTTGAAAGATCTGATAAAATTTAGTATTTAGAGTGTAATATGTCGATGTCACTAAAACTTTCATTATAGGTAGTCTGTATTCTTCGAAGAGTTTTATTCTTCATATAATTGGTCATTGAACTCAAAATGTCGAAAAGTACAGAATGACGAGCGGACAGGGATTCGATATGAAAAGCTTCTAACAATTTCTGGGCCATCGATTAGGTTATAAAATTTTTTATAGATAAAGCTCATATCCAACATGATACGTCGAGTTGCGAGGCTTTGAATTTTATGAAGCATTATTTAAAAAAAAAATCTTCTTAGAAACCAGGTTTAAATATGTTCAATGTGATTCTTTTAAATATTATATTGAGGATTCCAAATCAGAGAACTAAACTCTTGAATACGACGTACATACGAAAAAAAGTTTTATAATGTGTCAGTTCTTGTAAAAGGTTTGGTCGATTGTACAACAAACCTTAACATTTTGTAAGCTTTTTCTACAGTATTTTTAACGTGTTTGTTATACATAAGTTTACTATCAAGTACAACACCTAGGTCTCGGACTTCCGAAGAAGAATCCACAATCAACTCGTTGATTTTATATGAATAACTTATTTTTTTGGAACGACCGCGGTAAAAAAAAATTTGCTGATCCGGTATTTTTGAAGATTTATACTTTCTTGATCATTCTTAATGGGAGGGTAAGCATAATTTCATATCATTGGCAAAACTACTGAATTGTGCGAACTTGAAACATTGACCGATATCATATAAATATTCGCTAGTAAAAATACTGATTTTCATACAAGCATAAAGAGAAAATGACTGGGAATATGAAGACACTGCTACTGGCAAAAAAACAGGTGCCCTCTAAGAATTGAAAAAGTTTTTGTTTTCTTAAAATCAATTCTTTAATATTTTAAATCCCAAAGGAATAATAGTTTTGTAGTGCGTTTGTGTTGCATCTAAACGCTAAAATCAAAGATTTTGAATTAAAATTAATCAAATCAAATTCTTCGAGTACTAAATTTGATATTTAACATCGTCTTCATTTTATAAAATAATATCTGCTGAATTTTTTTTCTTAAATCTTAATGAGATGATCACAACTATCAATCTGATACTTGACTATTGATACGGCCAAAACTAAATTAAAGTTTTTAGTAGACTGGCTTTTTGGACAGAAAAAAGATTAGTTTCATGCGTTATACATGAAAGCTGAAAAAAGATACCGCACACTTTTAAAGTATGGTTTGAAATACGATACTTTTTTTATAAAGCTCGGTAGTTAATATTGTAAGTTTGAAACCGACCCATACACCAACGTAATCAAAGGAAGGTTTATTGATAGATAAAAAAAATTAAATGGTTAAGTGCAGCTATAATAATCTATGAAAACCTTCATTAATATGATACTTTAAATAGGCATATGGATAAAGGGGTTGTAAAAAATAAAAAAGGTAAATAATAAAAAGGGAATTAAAAAAAAATACTTCGCTTCTATTCATTTTAACAAAAATTGAAAAAAATGAGAAGGGACACAACGCTTATGACCTACATCATGTTATTTGAATTAATCGTTTCATACATTGTGTGACATTTACCATTTTGCATATGTTTGAATACCCACCAGGTAATAGATAAACCTTTTTGATTGGACTTTAAGATGATTATTCTAATGCTTGTTATTATTCCAGGAAAACGTTTGTGTGCTAAATTAACACTTCAAATTGATGTCTCCGGGCAAACGGAGTCTACAGTTTTGTGTGTGAAAAATTACCAGAACTATGGACAGGTGTTTTTGACTCAATGGCTGCCCTCGGGTAAAAATTCTGAAAAGAGAAGTCGAGTGAAGATAAGTCCGCCTCGTAGTATAGTGACGGGCACATTGCCTACCATGCTTGAGGTATTGAGTTCGATTCCTTGGAGGGTGGACGTGAAATATTTGAGTGCAATATTTAACTGTTCCTTGACTAGTATCAGACTGACCACTTTACCTTTGGTGTGGTAAAAATGACTAAGATACGCAGCAAATAGAAGTACAAATGCAGTTCCCTTTGCACAACTGGGTGTGGGTAGTGAAATTATGGCGAATGACAGTAAGT
Organism: Micrasema longulum; assembly: GCF_059751315.1. Classification (NCBI taxonomy): domain Eukaryota; kingdom Metazoa; phylum Arthropoda; class Insecta; order Trichoptera; family Brachycentridae; genus Micrasema; species Micrasema longulum. The sequence continues at coordinate 1,716,529 of NW_028277744.1, forward strand.
AATTTTTCTAAATTCGCAAACCATCTAATGGAAAATAATCATCATTTTAATAAAGACATTGGATTAAACGTTCTACACGTTGAAAATTAAATATACATTTTTAAATTAGACAACTTGGAAATCTTAGAAATTAAAAAAAGCTTATTATAATAAGAAAAAATCAATAAAAATTATTTCCTTTGGTCCACTCCTGTCTAGTTTTAAAGATTAAATCCATCTTACTTCACACTTCCCATATTTACAATAACAACATGGCCAAAATACTTGATTTATTAGTTCCACGTGTTAAGAATTAATATTAAGTAAACGCTGTTAAAATAAAAAAGGATAATATTCATTACTAAATTATACCCTGATAAAGAAGCTTGAGTATTTTCATTTAATTTAATTTTTATTTATTAAGGAAAAACAACAGTTTTTATATAAGAATACGTAATATAAAAAATAGTACATACATCCAGTTAAAGTTTTTCACAAATATAATGAGAGAACATGTTACACAGTAAAGAGAAAAATAATATATTATATAAGACATAAGAAAAAAAAAGAGCTCGTAAGAAGGTTACGGGATGAGGAAATAGAGTGGAGAAGTGGAGGAGAGGGATTTTCATAATATAGTTGACCAATTAAAAATTTTGTTATTATAATAAAATAAACACAATTAAAGGAACATAAACTTATTACACACTGACAAATGTTTCAATTTACAATGTTTCAAAAAGTTTTTTTTTAAAGTCACAAAATTTAGTAGTAAAAATATCTAAATGGGGACAAAGTAAATTAAATTTGGAGCAGCTACGATAAATAAACGAGTTTTAAACATATTTTTTTTTGGGCAATGAATTATAAAAAAAAAAATCTTTAATTTTAGCAGTTAACCCTGAAAATGGCTCCTGCAATGGTATCCGAAATGTTGAAACAAATCCAACACACACGGTATCACCCAAAAAATAAACATTTTGATAACAGCGACCGTGAAAACCTTCGCACCTGTTTAAAAATGCTATATGTTTATTTTCAAGTAATTAATTAATTTATTTAAATGTATAGTTTGAGAATACATCGTATAGAGGCGGTATCACTGTCTGTCGTACCAGGAAAGGTGTCCGTTGACAAAGGCCATTAGGAATTCAGAGCATGTCGACCTGTGTGACTGGAGACCAGACCTGACGAAATCGCCATGCTAATGGTAAACTAATAGTCTTCAAGGTGAATTGAGGCATTAAACATCCACATGGAGCCAATGTCCGAGAATCTAACTCTTGCTCGATTGTTTGCTGATGACACTTGTCTTGTGGGTACTTGAATGGGACACATGCGTAAATTATATTTAATTTATTACTAATTCACAGTTCAATTTCTTTGCCCCCTCTTTCACAGTAGTAGTTACTCGATTGTAGAATAATCTGCCTACTAATGTCAGAGGCGCCCCGTCCCTTATCTACATTTAAATCAAGATTAAAATGTTATTATCTGACTATTTGAGCTTTTCCGTTTTTTGTTCGATTCCCGACATGGTTGATATGAAATATTATTAAAAGGATGTTTCACACTATAATATTTCATAGTCCCTGGACTGGTACCAGAAGCGTAAGACTGATCATCTTAACTTCATGTAACACGTCTGAAGAAACATTTCCTTTCTCTTCCTTAATCTTTCCTCCTTTCACCTTTCCTCTTTTTTTCTTTTTCCCATTGAGTAATACTTTTAATTTAAGGTAATTTATAAAGAAATACGTTTATTTCTATTTTTATATATCTTTAGCTTTTTAATCTTGATTTTCTATTGAATATGTTCTGTAACTTGAATTATAAAAATAAAACAATTATTTCATTGGTTGGTTGGAAGAAATTGCAATTTGGCAATAAGCCCGCTAATGTACGAAGAACAATAAATACAAAAAGTAAAATAAATAAATAAAAATAACAAAAATGATGAAGATTTGCTATGATTGGTGTACCAATGAAGTGCCCTATGCGCCATTCGGTACGGAAAGGGAATGATGGTGATGATGATGATAAGGAACATATTTTTTAAGCGATCGAATAATCAAAATAAAAATAATAAATAAAATGTGGCATGTTCCCCATGCAGTAGTGACTTAAATAATCAATTTTTGAACTTGACGTACAATGTCAAATAATCATATTTTATTCATTGTGTTAATTTTAAGGATATATTTATGAGACTTCCTCAACTCCTTTTTACGATGTTTGTTTCAATTGCTTTGTTTATTGTTTTTAATTACACCATCTTACAAAATACTTTGTTCAAAATATTTTACAATCGTTGGTCGTCTTTTAATACCATTACATGAACACCCTGTCACTAGGATCTAAAGCCCACCAACCACCGCAGCTATAGTCCAGGGGAACTTCCGTCAGCTGCGCAAAGAGTAAAAAAAATCTACATATTGTACATAGAGCACAGCCTTCAAAAGCAAAAAGGCATCCATTTGCAAAATTCACATTTTGAGATATGGGTCTTTTTAGTATTCATCAACTTTATGCAAATGAAAAAAAACTCTAAATAATCATAAGTAAAAACAATATTTTAAGACATTCCAATTGTTTGGAGACAAAATACTGGATTTCACCCCCTAGGGAGTAATAAAGATTAATAAATTACAACAGAGATGAAGAACATTTTAGAGAAGGGAATATGGAAGTCTAGGCATTTACAGGACTTCTGACGTGTTATTGGCTAGTTTGAGTGGCCACTTTACACACTGTGTAACATTCACCATTTTGCCTATGTTGTACATCGATATTTCTTCAATTCTTCCATCTGTTGATTTTAGTGGAGTTAAAGAGCTGAAACCGTTGTTGTTGTTGTTGTAGAGATTAATTCAATCGAATTATTTCACATACGAGTACTAGGTAACGCCTGAAAACAATGTAAATGTGTGTTAAGTGGCTACTTAAACCAGCCAACGACAGGTCATAAGCCCTGTAAATGCCTAGACTTCCATATTCCCTTCTCTAAAATGTAATCCATCTTTGTTGTTATTTGTTAATAAGTAAAAACACAGTATGTCAATTGTTTCTTATTATAAAATTTGTATGTGTTACATTTTATTTGCATATTAACTTATGTATGAATCTCCTGATACTGGATTATTGTTTAAAATGCTAAAACAGTTAAAAAAACATTATATCGTTTTTCGTACTGAATTTTTTTTGACTGCTTTTTGCTTTGTTGAAATTTCTTATAGAATATTCACCATCATTCCCTCTCCACAACTAATGGTGCATCGGGCACTGCAGTGGTATACAAATTAGAAGATTATAACATTTACTTATTTAATTCATTTTGTAATTTATGTCGAAAAGCTGCCTTTTTGCTTCTAAGGGCAGAACACCTCCAAACTACCCATCGAATCCTTCCAATATTTCTTGGTTGAAATGTAAATTAATCCAAATTTATAAACAACCTGCAAAAAAATATTTTTAAAAAAGATTTAAAAAAAGAATGATTAAAGACTATGGGAAAATTGAATTTGAACTTAATGTATACAGAAATTTAAAATGAGCCTAATATAATCATAACTGGAAAGGAAATAAAAATATGGATATACCCATATTTTTACTTACAAGTAATACAAAAAAAATCGTATTAACAAAAAAAAACAGATCAAAGTATACAAATGACAAAGAATATTTTTTTTTGTGTGATATTTTTTTACAATGTATTTGGTATAACATGTTGTTTACATTATTTTATAGGATTCCCAAGAAAGTCAAAATTAAAATAAATCATGGCAAAAATTTTACAGAAATTTCGTTGTTTATATATAACCCACGTCATGGGTATTATCGTATGTACATAATTCTCATAATTGTAAGATATGTGTTAACCAAACATGCTTTATTTAATTACGGACGTCTTTTGGGTTTTTTTTGGAACCGGGGCTTTTCAAATCATTGAAATATATTTTATAATTATTAAAATTGGATGCGAAATCAAAACTAATGCAAAAATGTATGATAAGTCACAAAAAATATTGTAAATTAAAAAGGAGAGTAAAGGATTACATTTTTATGGCGTGTTGTATGGTCAGAATTACAGTGCTCTAGTGTGGTGTGTCGTGGCGCACCACGATGCAGTCCCGATGCGATGATTTTTAGTATGCGCCAGAGTGATGGAGGAGGGTTTTAGCGCGTAACAACACACCATAGCAATGAGTTTCTAGAAACGTCTCCTAAACGTATTGAGTCACTGTTCATTGCTTCACAAGCACGTTAAGCCAGATAAGCAAACACATGATCAATAAAAACGACAGAAGAGTCCCCAACACACCACACAACTCCGCAACACGACACAACAATGTAAATGTATTTTAAAAGCAGGGTCATATTGTTATGTCGTGTTGTGGATCGGTGTGTTGGAGAGCTATCTGGCGCGTACCACTTCTATCTATATGGTCAGAATTACACTGTTTTCGTGTGGTGTGTCGTGGCGCCACGACCTATACAAACCTTAACCTTAAACAGCCTTTACAGTTAATATTTCACGTTCACCCTGCTGGGAATCGAACCCATGTGCTAAAGAATGGTAAGCGAACGCGTTAACAACTTCAAAACGAGGCGGACTTATCTCCCCTCGATTTCCTTACTCAGAATTTTTACCCGAGAGCAGCCATCGAGTCGCAAACACTCATTCTGGGCTCTGGTTCCATTTCATACACAGAACTGTATTCGTTTTAAACTTGTTCTTAATTTAATAAATTGTCCCAATTTATATGTTGTTTATAGCGCATACTGCAAATTTTTTGTATTTTTCAGACTGAACTTATGGCTTTAGTTAATGTACCTGAAAACTAAAGGCATAATAAACCACGAATACAGCTATCCCAAAACGTGTTGCAAGATGTTCGGCCCCTTAGAAATAAAGGGAACCCTTCGTCTAATAATATCATTCCCTCATCCCTTCCTATTATGCCTCGGATTTCGGTCGAGGCGAGTTGAGAAGAAATGAGATTATTATGGAAATTTCTCTTTTGTTTTTATTATTGTTTGGTGTCGAAATATTCAGCCACGAGTGAGAGACGGCGTCGTCTGTCGGGAATACGAAGAGAATTCTGAAAAATCAAGCGGTTTTTGCAAAACGCCTTGTTGGTTACGCATAATACAGACTACGAGGAAACATTATTCTCCTTAAAAATTCCAGTGCCTGATTGATTTGTTTTTCTTTTAGCGTTTCGTGACGTTAGAAATTTTTTTTTTAAAACTGTTTTGTGTGAAACTAGTAAAAATATAAATTGGCATCTTCAAAGTTCTTTTTTATTGATTTATTTAGCATATTATGTAGTATTTTATCTTTATTTATTTGTATCTATACAGCATAATGTAATTCAATGATTAAAAAGAACGCTTTATTAGATAAGTTATGTGATTCAATTAAATAAATATAATTTTTTGGGCCCTAGTGATATGATATGACCAAACACTTGGAAACATTAAACCTAAGTTTGTTTCGCCTTCCCCATTCAGATATAATATTAGATATATCCGCTTGGAGAAGACAAAAATCATCAGATGTCGTCACCTTTAAGAAAATGTTGAAATCATCCGCAAATAACAGAAAACGCAAGTTCAAAATTACATTTTTAATATTAATAATGAAAATAGAGAACAACAATGGACCCAGGTTAGGTCCTTGCGGGACAAGTAGAGAAACACTCTGAAGCAAATAGACCGTAGAAGACGTATTGGTTTCTATTTTGGAGGTAGCTCGCTATTAATTTACATACCATCCGAGAAACCGATCTCTTGCAGCTTATTTAATAAGACATTATGGTCGACAGTATCAAAGGCCTTTGCAAAGTCATTATATGAATAAATTACCTGATGTCTTGCATCCAGAGCTTCCGTGACGTAGTACTATTAGGTTTGCCTCAGCCAAGCAGCTTTTCCTGAACCCATGTTGTGCATCAATAATAAATAGCTCTGTTCGGGAAGCGATGATTTTACATATGATGATTTCAAATAACTTCGCTGGTGCAGAAAGAATAGCTACAGGTCTTAATTTTCTACGGGTGACTTTAATCCATTCTTATGTATATGAGTTACTTTTGACGTCTTTCATGTTTCCGGGAAGACTCCCGTATTAAAAGAAATATTATACAAAAAGAAAATGGTTTTTTTATTAGTTCCACACAACTTTTTAAGACAAATGTCGAAATAAAATCTGGACCGAGACAATAAGTATTACTTAATTTTTTAATAGCGTCGGTCACATCGTTCTTATTGATATTTTAAACACTAATAAACTATCCACCGCTCTGTGAACATTGCTTAGCAATATTAATATCCAGAAGCGGAGCTTCATTGCTATAAACTGTTTTAAAAGGACCCGCGAACGCCTCAGCTATGTTTGCACCCCGAACCATTTTTTCACCTCATGTCATGGAGTCAACTTTCCCGCTATCCGCCTTTTGCGACCTGATGTAATCCAAAAAGGTATTCGGATCTTGAAGAATATTATTTTCTATACTGGAAATGAATTCCTGGTACGCCAATCGAATGTTATGTCTTACGACAGATCTGTAATACCCAAACATCTCATAACCACCGCGATATTATAAAGACATATTGACTTGTTTATTTTATTTTATTTATTTATGTATTAAAAAAACAGTATATGCCTAATTACAAGCCAATATTTTTGAAAAAAAAAAAATGCGTTCTTATGATTAACCGAAATATTTCAATTTTGGGGCCATTTTCAACGAGTGGTAAATAACTTACTATTAGAAAATGGGAAACAAGTTGTGGAAGAGCGGGGTGCGAACCTTGGACCTCTGATCCGTAAGTCCACGACACCTAGCTACGGGACCAAACCCGATTAATTCATATTAATAAGTCAAACAAGCAAAACAGTGTGATATAGCAGAATACTTATAAGGATTTATCGGTTTCTATACAAGCAATGCCTGTTCTAAGGAAACGATATATTTACGGCAAAATAAATCGAAGGTATTTGCAAAACTGTAAATTTACATAAAAAAAAACATTTTTTTACAAGTACATGTTGCGAAATAATTTTGTAGGCAAGTTTCTAATGTATGTATATACTATATAAATATTCAAATAAAATAAAAGTTACATAAAGGTATCCACGTAAATAATAACAGATTATCAACTAATTATGCTAATTTTTTTTTTAAATTTGATGCGCTAACTTTGTGGTTATTTGTTTTAATAAAACAAATCTAAAACAACTTTTTTTAGCCACGTATATTTTTTAATAAAGAAAGATAATATGGAAATTTAGCAAGATACAGGAAAGAACATAGGACATAATATATTACTTTGAATTAAAAATTAAAATAAGTGTCAAGGTTTCAATTCTGTGGTGTGATTAATTTGATTGGGAGGTTGTGGAAAATATGATTGAGAAATTTTTTCGTCAGTTATTGTATGCAGACGAATTCATCAGAAATTCGGCCTTCCTACAAATTCTATTGTGGCAAAGTACTGAATCATTTTACCTGCTAATTATGATGAAGTAAATTTGTTTTAATATTTTTAATTAATTTTTGATATTAAAATCAAACACTTATTTGAGTACATTTAAAATTTTTAATTTTATTTTTAAACACAAAAACGAAAATTCGGACAGTCGTTTCATCTTGTTAGGGTATTTTAAAACAATTGTAAAGATTAAATGGACTGAAGGTCCTTATATAGTTGTATAATTCTAGGTAATTAAAGTATAATAAATTGTACGTACCAAATCAGCATTTACACGTCACCATCGTTTGAAAATGCCTCAACAAGTCGAAACAATTTTTGTTTTTGCGTTTAAAAATAAAATGAAAGATTTTAAGTACACGGAAATTAGTGTTTGATTTTTATATTTGTATTGGTTTTTTTGCCTCTGTCAAAGCAATGCTCATATGTTTTATTTTTATTCAAATTTTATGTATAAATCCATCATCATCATCATCATACCTTCCAGTGTATAGGCTGTGGGGACAAGAGAGTGAGAGACGAGGATGTGTTGATGTCTAAGGGCGCGTAACACGTCACTCGCCCTTCTCTGTCTTCACCAGTATTCAAATTCACTTTAAAGTATTCTTTGTTTAATCTCTGTATTTTCGTGTGTAATAAACCAAAAATTGTAAGTAACTTAAATTATTGTGTTTATTTATTCCTTGAGGTTAAATCCATTAAATCCATTCAATCATAATATGTTTTACATTCAATAACATATGGCTAGTATATAGTAATACCTCTAAATAAGAATACCTCTACAAGGCCACTGCATTGACACACTAAATGTAGAGCGTATCGATTATCTGTTAAATGGAGGTAAGGTGATCAGCCTTACGCTTCACATGCCAGCCCAGGAGCATTTAATGTGAAATCACTTTTCAAAGAACTACATAATGTCGACCTTTATCGGAATCGACCCAGAATCTCAAGCATGGTAGGCAATGTGCGCCATCCACTATACTATGAGGCGGACAAGTCTCCATTCCATTGCTTACATCAAATGAGTCTAAAAATCTCGTCGAAAATGATTTGTTCTAAACACACAGGATCGTATTCTTCATTCGCGCAGACTTAGACAATTTCAAATGTAATGCAAATTAAAACACGTGTCTCAGGAATTTCGTAGTGTATCTTCACAAAATAAAGCAGAAACTAGGAAATTCTGTTTTAATTTTATCCTCTAAATGGTGAGACCCATTTTCATCAGGGTCGCTAAATGACAAGACACACAACATCGAGTCTTGATTACCCCCACCCTAGAACACCCTCTCCATCCACCGAAATACCTAAGAAAGTCTTAAAAATATTCTCACGAAGATTTTGATAAATGGCATACGCTAAGAACTAAGCACTTTATTCAATAATTCAGTACGGAAATAAATAACATTAATTAGCAAATTTGACAAATTCGAAGCCGAACGAAATTCAACGAATGTGCATAAGTAATGCTTTCCGAGCAGAAGTGCGAAACTGTGAGAGAGAAGAGAGTAGTATCGTGAAAACGTTGAGAGTATGAAAGATGTCATATAATTTTGATGAATATGTATTTGAACATTGTTTTTCTGTCACTCTCTCGCAAATGTCTTTTAAAAATTTTGCCTTACTAAAATCGACAAAATCGACGTTTGGCTGTCCCGTTTTTTGCACTTCAAAACGAACCGATTTGGATATTGATTTTTTTTTAAAGTAGCAAAACAAAGTTTTCTGTATTGATACTTGAACATTTTTCAAAATTATTTATCAAATTTGTCTACGATAAATAATTTTTATTTATCATATTGTCCGAAGGCGACAGATAAAACTGGCCGCTTTTTAAAATGTTTTTGGATGGTTTTAGCTTCCATAAAATACAATTTATAAAAAAAGTAAAACAATTGAGACAGGGTAAATATCTATATAGTTGGATAATTTATATAGAGGCGTTTTTGTGATAATCACTGAAGGGATTGGATAATCACGTGGGAGATTTCATAAAGTTCACTTAAACCGGTAATAAGCCCCGTTTTCCTAGAACTTCATATTCCCATCTCAAAAATGTTCTGAATCTCTGTTGCGATGTGTTTGAAAGGAAAACATTATACAAATATTAAATAAAATTTCAATGCTGGTTACTTTCGATGTTGTTATAACAAGGAAAAGTGGATTGGCGCCTGTTTGCAGGCAATATGCATAGCATTAAAAAGTCCCCCTAATGAGTTTAAAAAAATATTTTTTAAATATATACAAATACATATTATGAGGTAGTGTTTTTTTATTTAAAATAGTTTCAAATACCTCAAACGGTTTATCATAACAGCACAAAATAGCTATAACATTGTTTTGCCGTAATGCTGTGATTTACGACATTGGCCCTTTTAGACCCAAGCCACAGAATTATTGATTACGGGTACTTACTACAGGCCAATAGATAAAGGTAATATGCCTAGTTTAACACGTTTTCTTTTAAAGGCGGTAGGTTAGAGTTTTGACCAATAGCTGTTTGAGCTATTTTTGTATTATTCATATTTAAAGCATTAACTTTGTGGTCAAACATTTTACTAAATGTTATTAAATATTTGTACAAAACCACTTACTGACTTTTCTATGTCAACCGTTTTTGAGACGAATGCGTTTCTTCGTTTGTTACACAAAAGACATATCAAGGATACAGCTTGCCCACCACATAGCGCACACCGCATCTGAGGACATAAGTCTCCTTGGCGCTGCCCACATGCACGGAAAAAATGCTCGTTGCCGAACGAGAAAAGCTGCTTGAATGGGCTATCTGTAATCTGATAGCTTTAGTATCTTTACGCTGAAAGAAAGTAATCCAGAAGTACAGAATATGCACTTCATTGGATTAGGAAAAGAGGGAAGTGAACTCTTTACTGACTGGGATTAAATTGATTGGACATTATCAATTCGCCGAAATGTTTACAAAACTTTTTAGTGCCTTGAAATTCGTTTTAGAAGCCATCAAATCTGTATATCTGACAAAACCTATAACAGGGTCATGGATAGTAGCGAGAAACTCCATTCAGTTATCATAGAGAGGAGGAAAGAGACAAGACTACAGGATGTGTTCAGAAGATTGATTAGGATATCCGCAGCAGCACGAAGAGGAATAAATAATATTAAAAACGAATGATTTTTCTTTAAATTTACCATGACCTGATAAAAACTTATAAAGAATACAATGACAACTTTTTTTACAAATTACCTTACTTAACCACTATCACTAAACCAGCGTTGGCAATTCTACGAATTTTTATTTTGATTTACCGATTTGAGAGCAATCAACCGATCTACTGAATTCGATGGCGATTCCACCGATTTTAAAACATCTTCATCAATTTTTAGGACACAGCCACCCCCTTTCCCTGCCCTTCTTCGTGATTTTTGAACTGTTTATGATATGCGGAACTGTTTTTTAAATAACAAATTTTGGCAGCGTGGCTCTGTTCTAGCTAATAACGAACTTACCGAAATCTATCGATTAGTTTTTTAGAATCTACCGATTTAAGCTTGATGGCAAATTAGCAACAGTGCCCTGAACTGTATGTAAAAACATGTGAATTTAATGTAAAATACTTGACAAAAATTAAGACGGTAAAAATTTTACACAAAATTTCATTAGGAAAGATATAAGACAATGAGATAACTGTAACCAAAAATTCTGACACACGAATATAGTATCAGACAACAACAACATTAACCTCTTTTAAAAAAAAGAAATTCAGGATACCAAAATATTGTACAATGAATCTAAACACTACAATGACTTACCTGATTATTTGAAACATTATATTGCAGACAAATCAACTTTAGCTAAATATTTAATTGCCACTAACGAATATCTCCAGATGAAGTAGACAATTGCCATTTAAACAATATAAATAAGAAAAAAACACTAAAAATCACATAATGACTATTTAACTTGACTTTATAATGTGTTAATATAAAAACATATTACAACAGAGATGAAGAACATTTAAGAAAAGGTAATATAGAAGTCTAGGCATCTACAGGGCTTATAACCTGTCAATGGCTGGTTTAATTGGCCACTTTACGCACTGTGTAACATTCATCATTTTGCCTATATTTGAACATCTATATTCCTTCTATTCTTTCATCTGTTGATGTTTGTGAAGTTAAAGAGCTGAAACTGTGGCCACTTCAACCAGCCATTGACAGGTCATAAGCCCTGTAGATGCCTAGACTTCTATATTACCTTTTCTTAAATGTTCTTCACCTCTGTTGTAATATATTAATATAAACAGCTCCCCAGGGAGTTGAATCCAGTCCTTGTCTACAAAAATTTGGACAAACTCAACATATTGTATTAAAATACCAATTTAGTTTTTTTTTAAATTAAATACATAAAATATATGAGTGAAAATTGGATATTCTGTAAGAGTAGTTTTTATTTTATTTTATTTTTCTCATAAAAACAAAACACATTATGGAATTACAATGGTTACAATATGTCGGTAGAAATATTTACATTAAATGTGTCTTAATTCCATTATGAGTATAACTTTTATTATGACAAATTAATATTTACTCTAAGTACTAGTTTTAGTCACAAAAAATGTAGTGTATCCGTTTTATTATTGTAAATGTTAGTGAAGGTGAGTATATATATTTAGGATGTGTGAGGATGTGTGTATATGTGTATGGGTGTGTGAGTATTGTGTTATTAGTTGCATATATAAATGTAATAGATGATCTAGAAACGCTGTATTTCGTTTACAAATGCAGTGCCCTGTGTACCACTGGGTGGAAAGGGAAATGCTGATGAGTCAAAGGTCAATGTTTTTCTTTTTAACTCAGACGAAATTATAAATTAGTGAAAATTATTCAAAATCTACTCGTTACTCGTATTTTGATTGATGGAACTTAAATTTATTTGTGTAATCAAGACTCGGTATATGAAGGGTGCTAGAGTAAAAGTAACGCTTGAGTAAGGTTGAGGTAGTTTTGACAGGCTGCGATAAGACAATCAAAAGCCTTCTTTCAAATTCCTAAACTTTGAAAGAACGGACGGTTAAAGGACCAAACTTGGCACGCCTTGCATCATTTCTGTTCTATTTTTAAACACGGAGTCATAAAATGGAGTAATGGGGGTTTAGATTACGTAACTGATTTTTATGGTACAAATCTTAGATAGAAACATAAAAAGAAAATTGACAAAATCAAAGTTTCATTTAAAATATAAACAGTGAAAGATTTCAATTGATTTAATTCATTGAAAATGTTGTTTGTATCATAAGTTAAAAGTAATTTAGAATATAATTCCGCGATTTGCACGCCATTTTTAAGCCTCAGCGTAAATAAGAAAGAGTTTAATGAAAATTGTTAAAAATAAATTATCTATAACCATCGATTCCCCTTGGAACAAATATGTAAGATTTAGGTGGTTGTTGGGAGTTGGAGCTCTTATAGGTCGAGATTGACAGAAGACACGAGACTGATGATCTAAGGTGTATTTATCATATGGCGAATATGGAACTACACTTTGTTATGGAGCGTTTTTGTTACGGCGATGATGTGTTTGATTGACTGCACTTGGACTACATCCAAACTGAGTGACTGCGTTGAGCTGACTGGTTGGGCTGACTCTTCTGGCTGACTGGGCGTCACCACGCCCTATGGTTTCTTTAAAGGTCATATTTCTTTGCGCTTCATGTCTCCATGGCGGGAATGAAGTGTGTAATAAAGGTAATATACTGCAGGACGTTTTTTTTTCAATCAAATTCACTGAGTAAAAAAAAAAAATATACAAGACGTACATATTAAAAACATAATTATATACAAAATAGTCTCTTGTTAAAGTAATGTGAGAATCCTGCTCCCCTTAGCATAGTGGTAGCTCTTCCAACAGGCGTAACCTTTAATAGGTTGGTCCTGTATATTGAAAAGGAAAATAATCTATGCTGACGCTGTCGTTGCTCTTATGTAGACGGACGTTTTATGTGCAATGTTAGTCTCGCAAAATATAATGTATTGTATCCAATAAAAAACGCTGAGTTTCTTCTTACAATTGTTGCTCTATATTTCAGGTGAAATCATTATCTGCCTGTGAGTCATCGATCAACGAACTATGACCCTCACAAATTAATAATAATTTATTTATGGGTAAAGTTATTTCAAAACATTGTCTAGTAGAAGGACAATTAGTTATTTGATGATTTTGGCTGGTTAGAGCCATTGATTTAACGAATCTCATACCGTTTAACGTTCCTTAATCTCGTACGCGATAAACACACGCAGCGCTATTTTATATTAACAAATTTAAAATTAATTAGATTGTTGAAGGTTGGAGCTCCTACACCAGTTAGAGATTGACAGAAGAAACAAGTTTGTTGTTTGAATGCGTATTTATTACATTGCGAATAAGATACAGCACTTAGATGTGTAGCACGAGGGTAGGTTGAAGAAACTGTACTTGAACTACATGCTGAAACTGAGTAACTGATTGAACTGGACTGACTGACGTAACGTTGACTGATCTGAACTGACTGACTGACTGGCGTTGCCACACCCTGTGATCTCTTTATATGCCACGTTTCTTTGTAGTTCATTTCTTCATGGTAGGGGCCGTGTGAATGTACTGCAGGACGACGACCTCGTCTTTATGTGCAATACTGTTAGAGTTGCATAATATGTTGTATTGGATTCTATAGAAAATGATTACATTGCTTCTTGGAGCCATCGCACTATTTCAGGTGTAATGTTTTAGCACGCGTGTGTCATCGATTATGGACTATGAACCCCACAATCTATTCACTTACATATTCAGAGACTACATAAACTTGGCAATGAATTTAGCCATATTGATATGTTTTGCTGCTCAATATCAACGATTAAAGAAAGGCTTTTTTTAACCTAAAACAATTAATTTACTGAGCCATTTAGCCGGTTTGTGTTCAAATTACATCTACAACTGTTTTTTCGTTTTTATTTACATATTTTTTTTCCATTCCTATTTTTGTATTTGTTTATTTTGTATACTAAATCAGTTCGTAGGTTTGTGAGAGACCTGAAGAGAATTATTTATATTTTTTAAACGTAATTATGCACAGCTGTTTATTTAGCAATACGTGTTAGTAAATAAACCTAACACAAATATTTGCAATGAACCTGCAATAATAACAAAACCACATGGTTGGATTTTACTCAGCACGAAGGTGAAAGAACTCGCATGTAACCCCAAAGTTATTTTACGTATTTTTTGTCATTATCGATGATTTTTGTTAATAAAACTCCTTGGTTAAAATTTTTAATAAAAATACCAATAAAATGTGTTGTTAAAGTTTTATTATTGTATAATTTCATCCACCTGCACACAAACAATGTATTATTCATGTAAGTATATTTTTATACTGTTACTCTATAGGTATGATTGATATTCTATTAGTTTCAACGTTATTTCTTTCTTTTGGATTACTATTTTTTAAAATTAAATTGGTATTATTAATATTTTACCATATGTAATTGTAATTATGTTATATTTGGGTTGCCTTTTATGAATTTTTTTATATAGTATGATATGACATTTTTAATAATTTTAATTTACTGTCTATTTTGTTGTTGTAAATTACTATGGCTTAACACAGGCACAGCCTAAAAGCCATTATTTGTTGGTGAATATATATGCAAATGTAATTTCAAATGAAAAAAAATATAAATGAATTAATGCGTGCGAATTTTTTTTCACTATTTCTGAACCTCAACGGATTTTTTTTCATTTCTCTTGTTTCTCTACTCTTCAATGCGTATGTAAATTTTAATCAATAAATTAAATGTAAAAATGCTTTTTAAAGTATCTACCAAAAAAATGCAACTGGGGAACTAGAGTAATTTGATGTCCCATTTTTCATCATATTCTTGAATAATTTACAAAGAAAATCTCTAGCTTATACAAGATTTAAACTTTTACAGTGTTGCAAAAATAATACTTTCTCATCCTTTCCACATTTTTTCCATGGCCACTTAAGCCCAAATTTATTACCCAACATTATTTTACGATTTGACACTACCAGCCGCTAACGGCGCGGCGTCTGGGTTACTTATATTTGTTATTGACTTATTTCTGTGGTTAATGCGGGAAAAAGTAAACAAGTAGACGTGGTTTGAAGCAAATGGAGGGTAACATGATTTGTTGCGGTGTGCTAATAATATCTTACCAATATTTAATCTACACTTGTTAAAATAAAAGCACAAAGACGGTTACTTTTGTTTTATTTGACAAAGACGTATATTTATTCATACAAATACAAACAGGATTACAAAAAAAAAAAAACGCATCTCTAACTCTATGAAGCTAAGAACCCTTATCAGTTTTCTCAAACGCCGCAGAAATTAGAGCATTGTTCAGCGAAGTTTTTCGAAAATATATGAAAAAAATAATCAAATACGTCACTAGTTTTTCTGAATCGAGCAATGATAAGAGTGTTGTGATCAGTGGCGGCTCCTGACCGAAAACATTGGTAGTGCATTTCTTTACATTTTGTCAACTTGTATTAAGTTCAATAATATTATAATAATATGATAGGTCTGACGTGATAAACGAGCAATAGTATGACAGCCCACGCTTTGGAACCAGAAACACTGAATGCGCCCAACATAATACGCACGTTAAAGTTAACTAAATTCGTACTAATATCATGTCATTACGCATGTTCAAAGTGACATTACAAACAAACTTCAAATCTGCGCATGCGTTGGCAATGCCCGGAATATGTATATTATCTTCTCCCTCTAACGTACAATTCATCGGTATAAAGCATTGTCTGTCTCGCTCAAATGACGGTTTTAGGAGATATGATATATTTCTTACAAGTTCAGAGTAAAAAATTGTGCAAAACAGAATATGCACTGGGACGATTGCGCATGCGTAGACACGATGAGAAAATCGTCCGCTAGAGTCGATTTCGCTAGATCTTTTGGCGCTAGTATTGAATATTATGATGTTTACGTGTATAATATTGCAACGAATCCCTGTTTCTTTCTACCTACTTATAACATATTTTTACTATTAATAAAAACACTAATTTATTTACACAAATTTTTAGTTGGCAGTGCACTGCACTTATGCACATACTAAGGAACCGCCTCTGGTTGTGATATATTTACGATTTACGGGAAGCCAATTTATTCATCAGCAGAATTCACCGAAGAAAGTTTGTAACATCACACGCGGAGTAATTTCAAAATAACAAAATATAGAAAAATTATATTGCTGATAATACGATACGGAAGCATATTTAAAAAAAATATTAATTGGCTTAGTTTAATAGTCTATTTACAGATAATAATAAAAAACTGAACCTTCTCATTTAAATAAAGAAAAAATCAACTTAAAACAAATGAGAACACACATCGATTACCACACAAAAAAACAGATGTAAAAATAAACGACAGTCGAATGAAAAATACATTTTATTGAGGAGTGGACAAGGTGTGAAAACATTAAAACATTATTTTTTTTTACAAAACATTATTTTTTTACATTTTTTTTGCACCACGACAGGCCAGGAGGCCTAATTACAGTGGTGAATTACATCACAGAGCACCCAGGCTTGAGAAAAATCACATTTAATTTTTGTGTTCTCACCGGGAATCGAACCCGGAACCTTCCGAGCGTGAATCAAGCGTCTTGACCACTACACCACGGAGGCCGCCAAGAATACCTCGTCCTAGAAGGAGGAAAATTTGTAAGTGGACTGTATTGTTAGGAAGGCAGGTTGTGCAACTCCACTAACCTGCTGATGATGAGGCGTAATGGGTCCTGGAACCTGGCTGGTGGAGCTGGCGGTCGTGAAACGCTGGCACAGCTTGAATGGAGGTGGAGGTCTAAACGGACGCAGGCACAGCTCGCTTACGGAAATATTAGTTGAGCACTTCACTTGTTTGATATTAGATTAGTTTTAAAATTTTAAGGATGATTCCTGCAATCACACGTAGAATTATTGTTACGTGAAGTGCGCTAGAATGGGAAGGACGGGTAGGTTAGTATAGATTAGGTTGAAGATTGGTCCGAACACATTTAAACCAGATTAAAACATATTTCAGTGAGATGAATATCACCCACATCAACAAAACTTGTAGTTCTTTGATTTCACAAGTCAATAAGTGGAAGAATAGAAAAAATACGGATGTTCAAACAAAGGCTAAATAGTGAATGTCACACTATGTGTAAAGTGGTCACTTAAACCAGAAACTTCCATTATTCATAAGGACAATTAGTAAGTTCTCACAATATAAAATGGCTATTAAGAAATGGATAGTGGAGGTGGGTTGCACACGGATCGATGAGTGGATCAAGCCAAATAGGTAAAATGTGTGTTCTGTTTATAAAATTAGTTCTATTGATCTAAATAAATTGATTTTGTTTTTTAAGATTATTTTAGTTTTTTATTGTTTATCATGTTAATGATAATTAGGTTTATTGGATTAATTTCTTTTTTATATTGTTATTATTATGTTAACTTTGTTAAATGGCTAATCTTAGGCATGTTTCACATATTGTAAAATGTTTCCCTCGGCACGGGACACCCCAGTGAGGGAACATTATTCTGTATAAAAAAATAATACAAACAATGTAAAAGTATAAATAAATAGAGTATAAATAAATGACAGGCCAAAAGCCTCGTAAGTGCCTAGACTTCCACATTCGTTTTTCTAAAATCTTCTCCATCTCAGATGTGATATGTTAGTGGCGATAACTCCCTAATGGGTAAAATCTTATTTCCGTCTACAAACATTTGAATAAACTCAAAAAATCGTACATCGTAAAACTTATATACAGCCTTTTTTTATGTTAAATGTAATTGACTAAATTACAATAAAAAAAAGAAATTAATCCAATAAACCTAATTATCATTAACATGATAAACAATAAAAAACTAAAATAATCTTAAAAAACAAAATCAATTTATTTAGATCAATAGAACTAATTTTATAAACAGAACACACATTTTACCTATTTGGCTTGATCCACTCATCGATCCGTGTGCAACCCACCTCCACTATCCATTTCTTAATAGCCATTTTATATTGTGAGAACTTACTAATTGTCCTTATGAATAATGGAAGTTTCTGGTTTAAGTGACCACTTTACACATAGTGTGACATTCACTATTTAGCCTTTGTTTGAACATCCGTATTTTTTCTATTCTTCCACTTATTGACTTGTGAAATCAAAGAACTACAAGTTTTGTTGATGTGGGTGATATTCATCTCACTGAAATATGTTTTAATCTGGTTTAAATGTGTTCGGACCAATCTTCAACCTAATCTATACTAACCTACCCGTCCTTCCCATTCTAGCGCACTTCACGTAACAATAATTCTACGTGTGATTGCAGGAATCATCCTTAAAATTTTAAAACTAATCTAATATCAAACAAGTGAAGTGCTCAACTAATATTTCCGTAAGCGAGCTGTGCCTGCGTCCGTTTAGACCTCCACCTCCATTCAAGCTGTGCCAGCGTTTCACGACCGCCAGCTCCACCAGCCAGGTTCCAGGACCCATTACGCCTCATCATCAGCAGGTTAGTGGAGTTGCACAACCTGCCTTCCTAACAATACAGTCCACTTACAAATTTTCCTCCTTCTAGGACGAGGTATTCTTGGCGGCCTCCGTGGTGTAGTGGTCAAGACGCTTGATTCACGCTCGGAAGGTTCCGGGTTCGATTCCCGGTGAGAACACAAAAATTAAATGTGATTTTTCTCAAGCCTGGGTGCTCTGTGATGTAATTCACCACTGTAATTAGGCCTCCTGGCCTGTCGTGGTGCAAAAAAAATGTAAAAAAATAATGTTTTGTAAAAAAAAATAATGTTTTAATGTTTTCACACCTTGTCCACTCCTCAATAAAATGTATTTTTCATTCGACTGTCGTTTATTTTTACATCTGTTTTTTTGTGTGGTAATCGATGTGTGTTCTCATTTGTTTTAAGTTGATTTTTTCTTTATTTAAATGAGAAGGTTCAGTTTTTTATTATTATCTGTAAATAGACTATTAAACTAAGCCAATTAATATTTTTTTTAAATATGCTTCCGTATCGTATTATCAGCAATATAATTTTTCTATATTTTGTTATTTTGAAATTACTCCGCGTGTGATGTTACAAACTTTCTTCGGTGAATTCTGCTGATGAATAAATTGGCTTCCCGTAAATCGTAAATATATCACAACCAGAGGCGGTTCCTTAGTATGTGCATAAGTGCAGTGCACTGCCAACTAAAAATTTGTGTAAATAAATTAGTGTTTTTATTAATAGTAAAAATATGTTATAAGTAGGTAGAAAGAAACAGGGATTCGTTGCAATATTATACACGTAAACATCATAATATTCAATACTAGCGCCAAAAGATCTAGCGAAATCGACTCTAGCGGACGATTTTCTCATCGTGTCTACGCATGCGCAATCGTCCCAGTGCATATTCTGTTTTGCACAATTTTTTACTCTGAACTTGTAAGAAATATATCATATCTCCTAAAATCGTCATTTTAGCGAGACAGACAATGCTTTATACCGATAAATTGTGCCTTAGAGGGAGAAGAAAAGTTCACGAGTCATGTATTCATTTTAATGTTGGTAATGCCACAGGCCACAGATATAGAGAGTTGTCTATGCATATTATCTTAAGATCCCCTTACCCACTCTAGTTCCAGGCACTGACGGATTATTTTATGGTTTTCAACCTCTTCTAAATATTAATTTATTATGATAATGATAAATTGAATTATCAATTGCAGATTTATAGTTTTCTTTTATTTATTCAAACGCCTTGTAGGCTTTTAAATGTTTTACATACATTTATTTATAAAGAACAGACATATATTTTTCACAAAAGTAGCAAAAAATTGAAAATGAAGTAATAAGAATAAGAAAATAAACATAGATATAAATTAATCTTACATATAGTACAAACATACATATATTTCTGTAGAGAGAACAGAAGTACATTTTTTCCCATCGGTTATATTAAAATAATCTTAAAATTAGAAGAATGTAGAAAAATAATAATTAAGAATACAGATTTAAGTTACTAAAAAATTGTATACAATATATTATAACAACATAGTAGTATTTAAGCATTTAAATTTGGAGATAATAGATTGATACATTGCCTTTTAAAATTCAAAAGTGTTGTATTAAATATATCTATATCATTTCCGTATTTGTTATCATAAAATCATGAAAATTATAAATTACAACTCGTAGCGTTTAATATGATACAGGACGCCGGTAATGTAAACAAACGACACATAGAAAAAGGAAGCTATCTACAATACTCTATAAAATCCATAGACATTGATGAAAAAAAATCCAATGACGTCACAAAACATCCAAAGGCGTCATACTTGATGATGTCGCGAATAGTTTGGTTTTGGCACCATTCAAATGACTAGAATTTAATTAGTTATATCTCCCTTATTTCTTAACAGATTTTAATAAAAATAGTACCGATGGGCTTGTGATTTTTTGATTAATGTATTTTTTAACAAAAAAATCCATAATTATTGCCCATTACTAATTGTTTTAACATCATTCAAGTTTTTTTTAAATAATAGCATTTTCAAAAAGAATGCCATCTCAGACCACCTTCTTCTATTAATCAATCTACATTTTTTACAAATACGTTTTTCTAAGTATACATATACGCCTTGAAGGTTTTTTTAAACACGAGGACTTGACTTGAGGAGAAAAAAAACAATGAAAATGTTTTCGATATATAACATCTTTATTTTATCTGTACTTAACTCACCATTTGATTATAAGAATCAAGTTGCGGCGAGGTTCGAACTTTGGACCCGTGACCCAAGCGCGCGTGTTAAACTCGAATGCTAACCCGGGTCAAAATTGAAGGTTTAAGTTTACTTGGGCCGCAAAAAACGGAAAGAAAAATATCCAACATTTTCAATGAAACATCGGTCTATTTCGGTCTAAGTTCAGATAGGTAGTATAGTATTGCAAATTTACTATTATGCTCAATGCTTGTTTTTGTAAATTTATTGATAATTTTAAGTTGCCAGAATTTCACTCGTCCATGCACTTTGTGGCTGCAAGACGATTAGTAATCTAGCTTCAATACGTAAATGTTATCAACTATCAAATATCCAAATTAAGTAAGTGAGGTCTAGAATTCCAACCGTCCATGCGCTCAGTAGCTGCAAGACTTGTTATCTAACTTCTATTTTTATAAATTTGTTTTTTATTAAATTTTTTTAAATATCACGAAATCTCTAAACTTTATTGTCAAATAAAAAATGTAAATAGGGGCTAGATTTCTTATTGTCTATGCGCTCTGTAGCTGCAAGACGTGCTGTAATCTAGCTCCTGTATATCATAATTGGAGACGAGGAACAAGAATCCCAATCGTCCATGCGCTCTGTAGCTGCAAAACGTGGTGGGATATTTATTTATTGTACAGCGCCCTTGAGGTGATTTTCACAAAAACGGCGCTATAAAAATTATCCATATATAGATATATATATATATATATTATATATTTTTATATATATATAGATATACATAGATATATATATATATATATATATAGATATATACCATATATAGATATATATATATATATATATAGATATATACCATATATAGATATATATATATATATATATATATATATATATATATATATTATATCTTTTTATATATATATATATATATATATATATATAAAAAAAGCACGGGTTAAAATAATAATATTATTATTTTCTTCCTGAAAAAGAAGCCAGTCCACAATTTAGAAAAAATGTGATATTGATGTTATCGGGTGCAGTAAGGTCAATTCATGTTCTGCTAAAAACAACCAGACCGATTTCATACAAAAAACTGTATTAATCAGCTTCTGAACAAAAATCGGCATTTCCCAATTTGCAGAAAATACCCAAAGCACTAGAAAAACCTTACGGTACTTTGTAAATCATTAAAACTGGTCAAATACAAAATTAGATTCTTGTTTGTAATGTGTAAAAAAAACTAGTATTTTCATTGTTCATTTGTTTAAGTCTAAAACATTCCAACAGTTGTGTGGATTTGATAATTCACTCTTTTCACAAAGGTGCTATTATCTCAGTTTGATTTTTCTATGGCTGGCTGCTTTCTACATAACGACGTTAAATTGATATTTCTTGTTTGTTACGATTTTTTTTACTTATGGAGAAATTCGGTTTGCAGTGATTGCTTTCAAAACCGACCCAAGGTAAATGTCAGTAATTCTGGATCTGACAGGACACTTATTTTCTTTCATAATAGAAAACGTCAATCGACAAGTACTTTGGAAGTACATGGAAACAATTTCATATGATAACTTTGAAATATTTCCAAATCTGGCGGGTAAATATTTGTTGAATTCCGGTATCACACCGTATGTCAATTTCTCCCATTTGAACCTATACAATTAGATTGAGTTGAGTGGGGAGAAAAGAGGTTCTACAAACCTCTACCCCTCTCCTACCCAGCCGCTTCACTAGTCCGCGTCCGGTGCGTATCGCTTCGTTAGTCAAATACGTTTTTAATCTCAGTTTGTAAAAAAAGATACATAAAAAACGGTAATTTTCCAAAAAAAAGGATATTAGGATAAACATATCATAAAAAATATTCCTCTGATGTTTATTTTTTACAGATGTCATATTTCATTTTTATTAAAAATTTATTTTATGATATAATTTTTTATGTGATAATTTGGTGTAATTTGTTCACTACTATAATTTTGTAAAAGGTAACCGAAATAAATCATTTTCAATCTTGAGAAACATGAAATATTTCGATAAACCAAAATGAATGTCCTAAAATGCTGGTTTATAGTATTTTTATTTTGCACCACAACAAGCCTAATAGTTTTAAATTGGAGCTCAGAGTATCTAGGTTTTGGTAAAATTACATTTAATTGGCGAGACGAGCGTTTTAGCTATTAGAAACATCAGTGCCTAACTTCCTACTTATTTTTTAGATTTCAAAAATATGTTTTTTCCAGTAAATTTTCTTAGAACTATGAGAAAAAACATTATATATACCACAACACCCAGACCAATTTACTGAGGAAAAATATTTCTCTAATTTTTTTCTTGCAACTTGCGGGAATCTAACATGCGACGCCAATTTCACAGTTAATTATCTAACCAACTACGCCGCGGCTACTGATGAAGACAGAGTTTGTAATTGAGGACCGTTTGCACAAAGTGAAATTTCTACAGGAAACCAAATGCGTTGTTTTTATTGAAATGGGTTTTTCCATGTGAGCTTTATCGATTAGTTAAATAAAACTTTGACAAAACAATGTATATGCGAAGTTGTAGCGGTTCAAATATCGTGAATTTTCACAAAACGAAATAACTACACTACATACAAGTTTTCACAAAGCGAAATATCGACAATTTTTTTTGGGATGTTAAGTTTTTTAAAATCGAAAAAAAATCACAAACAAAACATGATTTCAGCCAAGAAAAAAGAAGTATATAATAATGATAATAAAATAACATTATTTGAAATATATTTTGTTATCACTTTATTTGTGCTTTTATGTATGTAAAAAAATATATAAGAGGTAAATACCTAAATGTGTATATTTAAATAGGTACTTACATATGTCAGTAGACATATAATTTTACAAAAAATCTGTTTAAAATGATTTCATGCAAAAGTAAACTTATTTAATTCCCAACATAAATTAATTTTCGATACATTCCTATCAGAAAAGTATGTAGATATTTCTTTTTTGTGAAAATTCGTGAATTTAGAACATTTTTATAAATATTTTTACATATTCTACATTGTTGATTTTTAGTGAATGTGTAAGGATTTTATATATCTACCAGCTGACCCGACAGACGTTGTCCTGCCCGAACGTTGGCTTGCCTTAGGAAAATACTTTTTATTGATAAGTAGGTACCTAGGTACTAGCTTGTGATTAAATTCCAAAACTAAAATTAGTTAATATTCAAATATTATATTTAAGTAGGTACTTGTTTATGGTTGAATTTCAAAACATAAAATAAATATAGCATTATTTCTGCAAAAGCCAAACTCTGGTCGTCTTACCAACAAAGAGGTGTACTTATGTAGGAATACGATTTTTAAAAATGTATTGAATTTAATATTATTTTAGTTTTACCAAAAATCCAATAAAAATAAATAAATGGGTAGAAATTATTAGGAATTTAAGGAAAGAATCTGATTGAAATCCACAAAAAATGATGTTTGTAAACATTCAAAAACAAACTTTTTTTATACACAAAATAACAACATCTTTCCATTTTTTTGCAAATGCATTCTCGTCAAATGCAACCCTGGTAGATCGATGAATAAAACATTTATGCTCCTAACTTTTTTTTTACATTTTCGAATAAAGGTTTTAATATCTACGAACACGCACAGCGCAAAGATCTATATTTCTCTGAAAACCGCACGTAAATCGGTTAAGCCGTTTAGGAGGAGTACGGTGACATCACACGTACAGAGGAATTATATATACAAAGATAAAATATACTTTTTATTTTATTTAAAATCGCAATCGTGTTTTTTTAAACTGTGGCCCTGGAAACCACGACCCCCGGCGTTAAGGTAGACGATGAAATTCGTTTTAAGTGAACATATTTAATTGTAAATAGGAAATTTATATTTGTGCGTTTTTCGGAATTACACCTATGAATAAATCGCGTAACTAAATGTGAAGATCAATAATTAGTATTTATTTGCAATGATGCCAATGATCACACATGCAATCATTTCGCGATGATTGTTAAATGCTACTATAATCAGTAATAGTGATGATTAAAGTAATAGTTATCTAAAGTCATGATACAAGTTCGTTAATCTCACATGTCATGATAACTGATTGTTATTCTAGTTAAATTTTACATGTCAAAATATGTGTTGATTTGAGTTTGTCATATCATTTGTCTGTGTCGGGCGGATATAGTATAAAGTTCTGTGTGTGTGGAATAAAACAAGAACCCTGGACGAGTGTTTTTGTCGCGATAACTACTCTCAAGTAAATATCCTAAAAAAGATAATCTATTCGAGAAAAGTTCGCCTCGTAGAGTAGTGCTAGGCGAATTCGCGTACCATACATGAGGTTCTAGGTTCGATTCCAGGGCTCCGATTACATAACATTACATTCAAATAACATGTATGAATACGATAACTTATATTTTTTCCATGGAAGAAATATTTCGTACTCTATGCTTTTATGACTACAAAATGGCGTAAAATATTAAATTTATTTCAGATATTGAAAACCTCGTCCTTCGACTTTAATAGGACGGATTTACTTCGAAACGAATAACTTATTTATGCGAACCATAAAGGTCATATTACATCGCGCGGAACAACGTTCAACTAAATGTTATTTAGTGTTTTTTCCTTAGAGTATTTACTCTAAGGTTTTTTCAAAAACAGATTCACATCTTTATTTTTCGTACTCGTCAGAACGCCAAATGAGGTTAAAGTAAAGTGAACTCTACGAATAAAAAATAACATATTTATTTGATCAATAATATTTTAAGTTTGTCTAAATGTTTGTACAAAAGTACTGAATTTTATCCTCTACAGAGTTATATGGCATATTACAACAGAGATGAAGACTATTTTAGAGAAGGGGAAGGCATTTATTTACAGGGCTTATAATCTGTAATCGGCTTAGGAAACAAAATGCCGAACACTCTTCTCGTGGAACCACTTAAAACTCTTCTCCCGAAGAGTTTTAAGTAGTTTCCTCTTCACATATGCAAACGCTGATAAGTACCTGATTTGCCCCTTATTAGAATATCCTTCCTGATCCCAACAGTTTAGCTAAAATAAAGTAATATAAAAGCAGAAAAATCCTCTTTTTGAAATATAAACCTTGTATATTATAAGCAAGGTTAAAAAATAATGCAATTCCCATATAAAAAAATATTTAAAAATCAGTAATCGGCTAGTTTAAGTGGCCAGTCTACAAACATTTAGAACAACTAAAAATATTGCGGATAAAACCAACAGGCCCAAAGGTGTAAAAAAATTAAAAAATATTTCCAGACGATGCCTATTATATCTTTATTTTATCATTCGTAAGGCCTATTACATTTTAATAAATACAGTTATTACATCTATTAGTGAATAATAAATACAAAAAAACAACTAAATTAAATTATATATGTATGTATGTGAGTGACAGTAATTTTTTTCACATTGAATAAAAAATAAATAGAAATAAAGCAAATTAAATCTATGCATGGGTAATAAGCATGAGTGATAAACAAAAAAACAATATAGTAAAATATTGACTGTAGGGAATAAATAATATACAACAAATGTCATACTAACAAAATAAAAACAGAAGTATGTGTAAGTATGTACTTAAGTTGTCTAATATTACAAAATAAAATAAAATAAAAATAGTTAAATTGACCACAATCTTCCACTAGTATGTCTCACCAGCGAGAAACAATTTAAGTTTAACAAAGTCTCTCCGTAGATCCCGCAATTCTATAAAACAGGAATCTATGTTTTCAGCACATGTATTCATCATCTTAATGAATCACACCTGCATAAATGAAGGTGTAAACTCTTGAACTTTACAAAAACCAACAGATAGAAGAATCGAAGAAATCATAATCACCATTCCCTTTCCGCACCTAATGCTGCATAAGGCACTGCATTGATATACAATTCGCAACGCATTTTGATCATTTTTGTTACGTAAGGGTAAGATAATCAGTTTTACGTTTCTGGTGTCAGTGCAGGGACTACGAAATATTCGAGTGTGAAACTACCTTTTTAAAGAAATATTTTATGTCAACCATGTCAGGAATCGAACCCGAGACCTCTTGCGTGGTTGGCAAATGCGCTGACCACTTACACCACGAGGCACGAATCGAAAAAATATAGACTTTTAATTACTTTAAACTTTTTTATCACGCTATACATATTTTTTTTAAATATCAAAAAATGCATTACAGAAGTGATATTTAAAATCATTTTAAATGTTTCAAAACTTTGTTAGGTACTTTTAATAAAGTTATATATTTATAAAAAAGATAGTTAAGAAAACATACAAGTTTGTTGGTGACAACTCGCGGTAGAAATTTTATGTAATTTATTGTAAAAAGTTGAGCGGCGTGTTTTTTTATTTTTTTTATTTATTTGGATAACTAACAGCTTTAATTATCTTTTATATATTACAAAACAAATAACAAATAAGCCAATTACAGGTTTTCACAAGTAGCATCACAGTAAGTTAAGTAGTTTTTAATAATAAAGCTCATTACGTACTTACATTTTTATGTTTTTTATTACGGTTTATTATGACAGCTTTCGCGGAAAGTCTGAGAGGTTGGCGATGGCTAATAAATGACCAACACGTGTTCTTGTTTAAATTGAATTTTTGCTGTTTTAATTGAATTTTGTATGTTTTACGATGTATTATTAATATTTGACCGTTTTTTTTAAAACACTGTTTTTAATTTAATTTTCTGTTAGTTTTGATTACTGCTTTCATATTTTGACTGTCTTAGAACGGAGTTATTTAGTATAGTTAAGACACCAAAGCAACTTATTATAATGTGAATGATTCTCATCATTCTTATTATTAGAGGTGAGGGTCAGTGCTATACAAGCTCCTGACGTCACTGCGACCTGCGAAGATCTATTGTGATGGGTCCTCGTAAACAGTTCTCGCACTCCAAGCTCAGGTCTATGAAGAGCCTGGCTAATGTGTGGAAGGCGAGAGTTCACATTTTTCTGAATCTCCCTCTACAAGCCCAGATACGAAAAGTATCGGGTTATCAGGCGAATGGTATAAAATATAATATATGGCGAATGGTTAATGATATAAATAAATAATAATAATAAATAAATAAGTCATTTTCTAATAATCGATTAATAAAAATAATATTTTGTAGCAGAATTTTTTGATAAGTTATATAAATCAATACTACGTTATATACAAATATATTAAAGAAAATACCGAATCAAAATAAATGACAATACATATAAACCAAAAAACAACAGATTTTTCTCTCTTTATTATTACATCCCTTTTGATATGTTACTTTTGATCGTTTTGCCTTTCGCTCATTATCCTTTTTACATAAAATATTATCCTGAAAGCAAACTTTTCAGGAGCCTAATGATTGGGTCAGGATATGCACGTTGTTATAAAAAACATTTGTGTTTTTAGTATCAAAACATTTTTCATTTTACTGTATGACATTTTACATTTATTACCACGTTTATTAATTGTTTAAACTGCAATATTTCATTATTCATCGACTGGCATCTGAACCGTTAGATTAATCACCTTACCTTCATGAAACAGTTGATCAAAATAAGCTGTTTTTAGTTTTCCAATGCAGTGACCTAAGTACCACTGTTCGTAAAGGAAAATGATGGTGATTATGTTATTCATAAATTTGTATTTGAGAAAAACAGAAAAAAAAAACTATTGAATGAAATAATTAACAGATGCATAATGATTTTAATGCTCTTAAAAAAATAGTGGGTGATTATAACTGCTACTAAAAAAAGATAAAAAATGAAAATAAACATAATACCTAAAAATTTCAATCATTGAAAAATGAACATGAAACATATTCAAAATAAAAGAGAGAAGGTAAAAAAGAATAATTAAATTATTGACACGGAAGATTAAAATATAACCTTTTAAAAATATTTTTTTTCATTTAATTTCATTTCATTTTTTTGCACCACAACAGGCCAGGAGGCCCAATTACAGTGGTGAATTACATAACAGAACAACCAGGCTTGAGAAAAATCACATTTTTTAAATTTTTGTGTTCTCACCGGGAATCGAACCTGGAACCTTCCGTGCGTGAGTCAAGCGTCTTAACCATTACACCACGGAGGCCGCCAAGGAAAAATCAAAGTCAAACATAAATAATAACTCAGTATAGAACAGAAACAGCTGTCTTCTAACTTTCAAAAAACATAATTTTATTTTTATTGAGCCATGTTTTCAAGTCATGTAGCAGCATATAAAATATTGAAGGAACAATATAATTCAAAATTTGCTCTCCATATTTATTTTCAAATTTTGGTATAACTAGACGATCAACAGATGTAAATCTTTTTAAATAACTGTTCTCTAACGTGTTCTAAGTGAACAAACTTGAATGATAGGTTTTTAATAGAAAATTGCTGAAACACAGTAAGTAAATTTTCAAAACATATAATGAAGAACTTAAATTTTTTCATAGCATAAAATAATTTGAGAGATTTTTCAATTTTATTTCAATTAATAGTTATTGTTAGCGAATATATTTGATAAAGTAAATTTTCGTGCTTGGTGCTTGCTATAAAGAGATTTTATGGTAGGTTCTAAGATAGTTAGCTTTAGTCTCAAGTCCCTCTTTTGCGTTATAATTACCAGATTATTTTTTTTAGCAGGAAATCGTTAATGACGCTTAATCCACATTTAGCTTAGTATGAAAATGAAAATAGCAGCATTAGTATTTTTGCATGCCAAAAATGAGAGACATAAGTTGGACATAAAACGTATTATATTATTGCTCGGATTACAAAGGGGTAATTATTCTTATTTTGAAATAGAGCAATCTCTTAATCTGTCTTCATTGGAGAGACGTAGAACTGAGATGGACCTTATATGCATTTTCAAAATACTTAATGCTTTAAGTGATGTCCCATCTCTGTTGCAATCAATTTCTTTTCATGT
The DNA here is from genome assembly GCF_059751315.1 of Micrasema longulum. Classification (NCBI taxonomy): domain Eukaryota; kingdom Metazoa; phylum Arthropoda; class Insecta; order Trichoptera; family Brachycentridae; genus Micrasema; species Micrasema longulum. The sequence goes on from NW_028277744.1 coordinate 1,746,713, forward strand.
TCCCAACCGTGTCACCAGAAGTCAAAATCTGCTATTTATAAAATCTTCTAAGAGCAACTTTGGTTTTTATGCCCCAATGTCCAGAATGTGTAGATTAGTCAATTCATCACACGACTTGGAATTTTTTGGGATAGATCTTTCAGCTTTTCGTAGATCTATTCGCAACTAAACAGTGTGGGATGAAGTTGGATTGGTATGGTTTAGCTCAAAGTTTTTGGTCTTTCGTTTTTTTAAATATATTGTATACTATTATTGGTTTGCCCTTGTTTGTCTTTGCTAAATAGTTTTATGTTCTTTTTGTTCAGTTTCTTCATATAACCGTTGTAATTGGCTTAGGGCGTATATATATAATAAATAAATAAATAAATTATACTGAAAGTTTACCTAGATCGAGAAGAGACTGACAATCACCATACGGTTAACTGAATATCTGGACGTGTCCATTTTCGAATTCCCCTTTAACAATCTAATCGCCTCTTTTAAGCTTTCAGAGACAACGTTGGAGGCGCCACGCAAAAGTTTGGACGAAGACCTATGCGACATCGGATCGGTGATACTTCATTAAAAAACTCACGAGAGGCAGTATCGTACGTGGTCATGTTAGTTTAGGACATTGGTAAAATAAACCGAAGAGGATCTCAAAATGCCGAACACTCTTCTAGTTAAACGGAAGGTCTGTCGATGACTGCCAACAGGCCGGCTTGTTCTGAAGAGTTTTAGATTGTTTCCTCTTCATTAAAGCAAATTCAAGAGAAGTTTCTGATTAGCCCACTACAATATCCCTTCTGATCCCAACACTTGAAAATCAAATAAAAGCTTATTAAAACCTAAAAATTCAGCTTTTCTGAATTATAAACCCTGTACATAATAAGCAAGGTAAATAATACATTCAACTCTTAAGTAAAAAATCTAATCGCCTCGTGTAATCGAAGGCGTAGGCTCCACGTTGAAAAACACTGCTGTAGTTAGACATGTGAATTATATTTTTTAAATATTTAATTGCACAAAAAGGAAATTTTATTTTACTTTATAAAATGCAATTGAAGATAAAATGTTCTTTATCGCTGTTGTAATATGTTAATATAAACAGATCCCTAGGGAGTTGAGTTCAGTCCTTGTCTAAAAAAATTTGAACAAATTCAAAATATTGTTGATAAATCCACCTGGTCCATGAAGAAGTAAAAACATTGAAAAAAATAAGATTTTCATGCGTTGCCTAGTATGTAGGTGAATTAAATCAGTAAGATGAATCTCACCTGCATAAATAAAGGTTTCAGCTCTTCAACTTCACAAACATCAACAGATGAAAGAATTGAAGGAATATAGATGCTTAAATATGGGCAGAATGGTGAATGTTACACAGTGTGTAAAGTGGCCACTTAAACCAGCTAATGACAGATCATAAGCCCTGTAGATGCCTAGACTTCTATGTAACTGTCTCTAAAATGTTCTTTGTCTCTGTTGTAATATGTTATTTGAACATAACTCTTATATAATCCCTTTATAATCGAGGAACCGGTGTTTTGTAACTATGTAGGTGAGATGAAAAAAGAGCATAATAAAGCAATATTTCATGTCCCGTATACGCATACACACATACAAATATATATATAAAAAGAAAACCGTGGCTGGAATAATGATAAGTCAAGCGCGCAACGTGACGTCAGAAGTTCGCCTTTAAAACAAACTTAACTGCTTTCCCTCTGAAACTATTCCTATCTTAGTAGGCTTTGTTTTCTTGATCTTGTTTTGTTTTCTGGGTCACCAAAAGACTTTTAAAAAACAACACTTACAGTATAACAAGATAAATTCTAACAATTTTAATAAATCCCTTTAAAAAATGCGAAGCTTACGTGATTTTGTTTACAATTGTTTATTAACCTTTTTTTTCTTGATTTTTCTATACCCGCAATGGTTAAACGATTGGTTGGGAATTACACTACCGGAAATATTTAAAAAATCCCATGTGTTTATTCGCTGTAAAAAGTAGCTTGTATCGATTGCGGATCATCCAACTATCGCAATGAAAAAAATACGAATGAAAAGTCTATGGCGATGTAAAATCGTTAATTTGTTCATAAAATACCACTACACCAAAAAAAAAAGTAAACCAAACCAACTTTAGAAATAATAAGTCAAATTCAAAGAATTTATTTCAATTTGATTTATTTTAATATCCCACCTCATTTTCAAATAAAAGTCGCTGATTTTTTTTTATTGTGCTTTTTTAAATTTCGGTATAAAATAATAATAATAATTATTATTATTATAATAATCAAAGTTTATTAACAAAAATAACAATAACTTTATCTACTACATAAACACTTAGGTAATAGATTTCTCTGGATCATGTCTAGTCTGCCTAACTAGGTACAACCTGTTTTAAGGCAGACATTTTTATGCAAAAAGAAACAATTACATTACTACCTACTTGTTAATATACTAAACAGTTATAAAGTATTAATTTATTAGGAATTTATTTTTAGTGAATTTTCGGATTTCTCTCGACCTAAATCCAGTAACCATTTTTTTTACAAATTTGTTAAATTGAATCCGGGTCATGGTTTTGCAATCTTTGGGTAACATATTGAATATTTTTGGGCCCAGAAACCTGAAATTTCTTTGCCCGAATTCATAGTTTGAGATAGGCCCCATGACCCATCCTCTGGTTTGACTTCTGGTAGTGCGGGAGTGTTCCTTTTGGGATTTGATAGAATAGTTGACTTGCACAAACATTATTATTCTAAAAATATGTAATTGTCTTATATCTAAGATCTCGAATTCCTCAAATAACTTGACGCTGAGGTACCTGAAGGGCTTTTTTAAAATTATTTTAATGATTGATTTTTGAGCAGATTCGAGAGGTTTTAATATCGATTTATTTGTGCCTCCCCATCCTATTATGCAAGTTACTTTTCTTAATTTCATTGTAAAATGCAAGTAGCTTATTTCAATTTTCATCTCTCATCTCTCCGGCTATCTCGATGCAAAAATTCACGTAAAAACGTCTGAAACTTCATAATGTATTAGGTTTATATAAATTAACTCTAAATATATATACATTGGTACTTTCACATTTATTACAAATAATACTTTGAATATGTGAGAAAATTTAAAGATAGAACAAATAAAGTTATTAGTTTGAAACCCCTGAATTATTATTTAAATAAAATACAAGCAGTCATTCTGCTACCTAGATTGGTACATGCTTATACGGTTGTACATAGGAAGTGGGTACTACTGACTTTGCAACAATAACCGATGAACCTGAGATTCAGTATGTTTGTATAATATGCTCATATAAAGGTATATTTATTTTTATTTTTGCTTAATTTGTGTGCCTAATAATGTGTGCCTATGTAAGATTTACATACCTAAAATGCATCACTTTTTTTAAAAATTATTTTATTTTATTGTAATTTTTGTTTTTTACAATATACATAAGAGATAAAACAAAGAAATAAATAATGACATTAGCAAACAAAAATCCCACAAAGACACGGCCTGTTCGTGGGTATACACAAAATGTTTTTTTTTTTTTTTTGAAAAAAGAAATATTTGCGTTCTTATGATTTACGCAAATATTTAATTTTGAGGGCCATTTTCAACGAGTTGTAAATAACTCACTATTAGAAAATGGAATCAAGTTGGGGTAGAGTGGGATTCGAACCACGGACCTTTGTTCTGTGAGTCCGAGACACTAGCCACGGGACCACAACCTGATTGAATGTAATAATTGTTTGCTCCTATAATGAATAGACAGCTCTAATATTTCAAAATAATTTAGGAAAGAAAAAAGAAAATGTATCATGTAAAAGATTACGAGGTACTTTTTATATTTTAATAATTAAAAAAGAAACAAAAATCTTTATTTATAAAGGACACCAAAATATATTTACTACATTTCTTATATACTCGTACTTCACTGTTTTACTAGAAATCTTTTGTTTTTTTTTTACTGTACATTAATTTTATTGAGTTTAACCATAAGCATTGACTATGTTTTCTTTATAATATATTTTACTTTAATTTTGTAAAAATTGGCTACGGCTGTTAGTTTTAATAATAAATAAACATTTAAGTGTAAAATAACTATCCAGTGCAACGCAAACCATTATAAATCGGTTTTTGGGTCACAATCTTAAAAGCAGGTTTAGCAAAGTTGTGAAATATATTAAATAGAGGTATGTTTAGTTAAAATCATTTATTTTATAAAACAGTTGCATTTGTAGACATTTTAAATTCAACAAATATTAATTTGAAAACGTTTATTAAACAAAATTATTCTCTAGAGCATTTAGAGAAGGAAATATGGAAAACTAGGCATTTACTGGGCTTATGACATTTCATTAGCTGGTTTAAGGGACCACTTTACGCACTGTGTAAAATTCACTATTCTACTGTTTCAATACCCACATACATTTCAATCTTTCGATCTGTTGATTTAAATTAAGTAAACGAGCTGACAGCTCAATGATGCGGGGAAATTCATTATACTTCATTATTTTACATGCATACTATATATAAAATATTTTTAGGTGTTGTCTAGAATGCAGGTCATAAGATCTCTAAATGTCTAGACTTCCATATCCACTTCTCTAAAATGTTCTCTATCTATATTTAAAAAAAAAAAAAATCAAGGGGTTGAAACCCACTTCGTGCCTACAGGCATTTTGACAATCGCAAAACATTGTTCGGTTTTAATTAAATACACTGTAAATCTTATTTTATTTTGTTTATTTATTGTTAGTTAACAAACAGTTAAAAATGTCATAATATATATACAGTTCATAAATTTATAAACATCTTTCATCATCTTTTATCTGTGAACACTAAATTACAATAAAATTTAAAAAATTAAATATACCAAAATTTAATTAATAATGGATGTTATTAGACCAATTCAATAAAATTTTATTTTCAACAGATATAATCTATACAATTGCATAAAATTTAGTTGAAATATTTATAATTTACATTTAAACTGTCTCGAAATAATAAGTAATTTCAAGATTTTTAAAGTCGGTATTAAACATTATTTTTCTTTCAATATTTTTTGTTTTTAATATAGATACATCGTAATATATTCTACAATCGTATTCTGTAATATTATATTCCATACATAATGTTATTTTTATTTTATATATTTTAAACGCCCTAAAATTGGATTTTACATCTTAAAAAAATAAACACGAGTTTGTTAAAATTAGTAATCTTCAATCTGATAATCTATGCAAAATAAACAAACACAAAAAGGTATTCAATTATAGAAAAAAAACCACAATATCAACTTAAAAAGTTACGGGACTCGTCGCAAAATGGCACCCAATAAATTATTCTACCATTATTATAAGTTTTTCTTTATATTTCGATATTGAACAGCAAATAATATCAATAGATCTAATTCATTGCCAACTTTATGTAGTCATTAAATAGGCAAGATAATATGATTAGAATAATTATAGTACTAGTATTTGTTAATATGACTGTGGCTATAGTCTAAAGGGGCAATGTCGTAAATCACAGCATGACGTCATTACCACAAATGTATGAATGTACATATAATTTTTTTAAATATGCGTATTTTTCAATTGTTAACTCTTTACAAAATGTTGGCAAGAAAAAAGTGAAATACGATATTGGCCTTTTTAGTCCCAGAACACAGAACTGCGCTGTCTGTGTTTGTCGCGGACGAGTTTATTAAATGATATTAAGATTTGTTGAATTATGGACGTCCAATAAGCCATCCATATCAACCATGTCGGGAATCGAACCCAAGATTTCTTGCATAGTAGGCAAACGCGCTGACCATTACGCCACGAGGCTGACTACTGGACAATGTTTTAAAATTCAGTTTACATATGACTGAATTAATTTGTTCAAGGAGAAGCGATAAATTTAGATGTATAAATCTTAAAAAATTACTTTTGACTTTTTCTTATTCATACTGGTAACATTTATAAAATGGAGACAAAAACGCGGAATTAAATTCTAGATAACTTCGAACTAATGCAACAAATGTCAATTTTGATTAATGAAGCGAATTAAACATTTCGTCGCTTTATTAGTGCATTCATTAATATGACGAACACTAGAAGTCCCATTATGATAATTCCAAGATCTTTTAACTTATTTAAATTTACAAAGCGGCAATGCGGTTTCGACAGCGTTCTGAATTCCGACGCAGGAACTACTCCGGAACTGGACAATGCTGCTTGTATGAAGCCTCGACACCGCTAACAGGAGAGCAGAGATGAGTTGGCCTTTTTCTCGTTAGATTATTTCGAAAACAAAACGAATTTAAAAAAAAAACATTAGTCGTATTTATCACATATTGAGAACATCAAGAGTATTAATTACATGAACACTTTGGCAAAACAAAAGAATGTTTAATTGAGAGAGAGCATATTAAATACATAAAATAAACGTAATTTAGAAATAACAGTCAATACCATTATAACATCAAAGAAAAAAATACAACAAAATATAACAGCGATGCACGGTAAAAATATACATTAAAAGCTTAAAACCTACGGAAAAACATAGAATGTACACAGTTCGAGCATCAATAGTGGATATTTGAACGCAAAACAAAGTATTATAGGCATAATTTTAATTTTTCACCTTAGTTTTTTTTGGTCGGGAAGCATAGGCCGGGGTCCAGTGTGCCTGTAGCGGTAATGCGGCTTCGACAGCATTCCGAATTCCGACGAAGGAGCTACCCCAAAACTGGACAATGCTGCTTGTATGAAGCCTCGACACCACTGACAGGTGAGCAGAGATGAGTTGGCATTTTCCTCGTTAGATTATTTTGAAAACAAAACAAATAAAGAAAAAACATTAGTTGTACTTATTAACATATTATGAACATCAAGAACATGAAAAAAATTATTATTTTTTGACAAAACACAAGAATGTAAAATTTAAGAAAAGTACATCAAATACAATCAAATACATAAATAAAACGTAATTTAGAAATAACAGTCAATACCATTATAACATCAAAGAAAAAAATACAACAAAATATAACAGCGATGCACGGTAAAAATATACATTAAAAGCTTAAAATCTACGGAAAAACATAGAATGCACACAGTTCGAGCATCAATAGTGGATATTTGAACGCAAAACAAAGTATTATAGGCATAATTTTAATTTTTCACCTTAGTTTTTTTTGGTCGGGAGGCATAGGCCGGAGTCCAGTGTGCCTGTAGCGGTAATGCGGCTTCGACAGCATTCCGAATTCCAAGGAAGGAGCTACCCCAAAACTGGACAATGCTGCTTGTATGAAGCCTCGACACCACTGACAGGTGAGCAGAGATGAGTTGGCATTTTCCTCGTTAGATTATTTTGAAAACAAAACAAATAAAGAAAAAACATTAGTTGTACTTATTAACATATTATGAACATCAAGAACATGAAAAAAAAAATTATTTTTTGACAAAACAAATGAATGTAAAATTTAAGAAAAGTACATCAAATACATAAATAAAACGTAATTTAGAAATAACAGTCAATACCATTATAACATCAAAGAAAAAAACAACAAAATATAACAGCGATGCACGGTAAAAATATACATTAAAAGCTTAAAATCTACGGAAAAACATAGAATGCACACAGTTCGAGCATCAATAGTGGATATTTGAACGCAAAACAAAGTATTATAGGCATAATTTTAATTTTTCACCTTAGTTTTTTTTGGTCGGGAAGCATAGGCCGGGGTCCAGTGTGACTGTAGCGGTAATGCGGCTTCAACAGCATTTCGAATTCCAACGAAGGAGCTACACCGAAACTGGACAATGTTGCTTGTATAAAGCGTCGACACCGCTGACAGGTGAACTGAGATGAGTTGGCATTTTCCTCGTTAAGATTATTTTGAAATAAAAACGTATAAAAAAAACGTTAGTCGCATTTACTCAAATATTAAAAACATCAAGAGCATTGAAGACATTATCTACATTTTGACAAAACATAAGAATGTAAAATTTAAGGAAAGTACATTAAATACATAAATAAAACGTTACAGAAATAATAGTCAATACCATTATAACATCAATGAAAAAAATACTATAAAATATAACAGTAATGCACGGTAAAAAATACACATTAAAAGCTAAAAATCTACGGTGAAACATAGTATATACACAATTCGAGCATCAATAGGGAATATTTAGACGCAAAACAAAGTATTACCTGCATAACTTTAACTGTTTACCTAAATTTTTCTTAGTCGGGAAGCATAGGCCGGGGTTCAATGTGTCTGAAGCGGTAATGTGGCTTCAACAGCATTCCGAATTCCGACGAAGAAGCTACACCGGAACTGGATAATGCTGCTTGTATGAAGCCTCGACACCGACGAAGGTGAGCAGGGATGAGTTGGCCTTTTTCTCGTTAGATTATTTTGAAAACAAAACGAATAAAAAAAATATTAGTCATATTTATTGACATATTATGAACATCAGAGCATTAAATACATTTTCAATATTTTGACAAAACGTATGGATGTAAAATTTAATAAAAGTACATGAAATACAAAGAAATAGTATAACAAAATAAAACAGTTATGCATCGTAAAAATACACATAAAAAGCTTAAAATCTACGGAAAAACATAGAATGTACACAGTTCGAGCATCAATAGTGGATATTTGAACGCAAATGAAAGTATTATCTGTATAACGTTAGTAGTTTACCTAAGTTTTTTTTGGTCGGGAAGTATAGGCCGGGGTCCAGTGTGCCTGTAGTGATAATGCGGTTTCGACAGCGTTATGAATTTCGACGAAGGAGCTACCCCGGAACTGGACAATGCTGCTTGTATGAAGCCTTGACACCGCCGACAGGTAAATTGATATGAGTTTTCCTTTTTCTCGTTAGATTATTTTGAAATTAAAACGTATAAAAAAAACATAAGTCTTATTTATTTAGCTATTAAGAACATCAAGAGCATTAAATACATTTCGACAAAACATAAGAATGTAAAATTAAGGGAAAGCACATTAAATACATATATAAAACGAAATAACAGTCAATACCATTATAACATCAAAGAAAAAAATACAACAAAATATAACAGTAATGCATGATAAAAAAACATATTAAAAGCTTAAAATCTACGGTAAAACATAGAATAGACACAGTTCGAGCATCAATAGTGAGTATTTGAACGCAAAACAAAGTATTATCAGCATAATTTAAATTTTTTACCTTCGTTTTTTTTGGTCGGGAAGCAGAGGCTGGGGTCCAGTGTGCCTGTAGCGGTAATGCGGCTTCAACAGCATTCCAAATTCCGACGAAGGAGCTACCCCGGAACTGGACAATGCTGCTTGAATGAAGCCTCGACATCGCCGACAGGTGAGCAGGTATGAATTGGCTTTTTCCTCGTTAGATTATTTTGAAAACAAAACGAATTAAAAAAAAACATAAGTCGTATTTATCACATATTAAGAACATCAAGAGTATTAATTATATCAACACTTTGACAAAACAAAATAATGTGTAATTGAGGGAAAGCATATTAAATACATAAATAAAACGTTATTTAGAAATAACAGTCAATACCATTATAACATCAAAGAAAAAAATACAACAAAATATAACAGCGATGCACGGTAAAAATATACATTAAAAGCTTAAAATCTACGGAAAAACATAGAATGTACACAGTTCGAGCATCAATAGTGGATATTTGAACGCAAAACAAAGTATTATGGGCATAATTTTAATTTTTCACCTTAGTTTTTTTTGGTCGGGAAGCATAGGCCGGGGTCCAGTGTGCCTGTAGCGGCAATGCGGCTTCGACAGCATTCCAAATTCCGACGAAGGAGCTACCCCGGAACTGGACACTGCTGCTTGTATGCCTCGACACCGCTGACAGGTGAGCAAAGATGAGTTGGCATTTTCCTCGTTAAGATTATTTTGAAATTAAAACGTATAAAAAAAACGTTAGTCGTATTTACTCAATTATTAAGAACACCAAGAGCATTAAATACATAATCCACATTTTGACAAAACATACAAATGTAAAATTTAGGGAAAGTACATTAAATACACAAATAAAACGTCATACAGAAATAACAGTCAATACCATTATAACATCAAAGAAAAAAATACAACAAAATATTACAGTAATGCATGATAAAAATACATATTAAAATCTTACAATCTACGGTAAAGCATAGAGTGTACACAGTTCGAGCATCAATAGTGGATATTCGATCGCAAAACAAAGTATAATCAGCATAATTTTAATTTTTCACCTTAGTTTTTTTTGGTCGGGAAGCATAGGCCGGGGTCCAGTGTGCCTGTAGCGGTAATGCGGCTTCGACAGCATTTCGAATTCCGACGAAAGAGCTACCCTGGAACTGGACAATGCTGCTTGTATGAAACCTCGACATCGCCGGCAGGTAAACCGATATGAGTTGGCCTTTTCCTCATTAAGATTGTTTTGAAAGTAAAACGTATATAAAAATACATTTGTCGTATTTATTTAACTATTAAAAACATCGAGAGCATTAAATACATTTTCAAAATTTTGACAAAACATGAGAATATACAATTTAGGAAACGTACATAAAATACATAAATAAAACATTACAGGAATAACAGTCTATACCATTATAACATCAAAGAAAAAAATACAACAAAATATAACAGTGATGCATGGAAAAAATACACATTAAAAGCTTAAAATCTACGGTAAAATATAGAATGTACACAGTTCGAGCATCAATATTAGATTTTTGGACTCACAACAAAGTATTATCAGCATTACTTTAATTGTTTAAAGTTTTAAATACCTATGGAAAAAACATTTATTATTATTTAGTGATAAAACTGAAGAAAATCCGCCGAAAAAAATAAATTTTAGTAGATAATTATGAAGTAAAACTAACATACAATGGATAAAATAACATATTGAGAGAAAAATATAAAAGAAACAGCTTCAATATCTATAGAGAAAAATATGAGATATGGAATTATTTTAGTAAAAAAGTATAATTGATTTGTTTTAATGCTCGATACATTGCAATGTCTTGTCTTTGCACCGCTGGGTGTGGACAAAGGAACGAATATGTTAAAAATAGGAATCTAGAACAAAATATCATTAAGTAAAGAAAAACGTCATTTGCTTCTAGCATTGAGTTTCTGGAACAAGCGTTCAACAACAAAACAATTCAAATCCCATTGGCCCGAGCAAATAAAACTTATTCAATATAAATGTGTATAGTTCTACATATTTTTTCTAACCAAACCACACAAAGTAAAAGAAAATCAACATTTAAAATATCCGGCTACATGGATATAATCATTGAAAGCTCCCTCCACATACCCGAAACCATTTTAGACCACAAGTCTTCGTTTTTGTTTCGTACATAAAAGAAAGAACGAATCTTATAGAAAGCTTATCTTAAAAACTGTGATGTTTGTACAAAAATATCATAAAATATTTATTTCGCGATTTTTAAATACGAAATAAATGCTTTCAATGACTATCCCAATTTTAATAAACCCATACTTTTGCAAACTTTGATAAACCTCTAAACCGTATTAGACATTGGTGATAGCTAAAATACAAACCCATAAATATAAAAGTTAATTTCAAATTAAATCACTAATTAATAATGATAACTATTCCCTCAAAAATTCATGCCCAAAATATAAATATTACCACCAAAAAAAGTTGCATAAATGTCTACAAATTTAATTAACTATTGAATTAGGGATGAAAAACACAAACAGCCCTTCATAATGATTTAATTAATAAAGTACATTCATTGAGTTGTCCCGACTCCACATGAATTTTTTAGCGAGTCGAGATAAGTTCACAGGCGCGGATCGTTTCTGATTGTGTCAATATAGGCTGTGTCATTGTATTTGATAAATGATTTATGTATTATGTTGTTAATAAAAAAAAAAAAAATTGTGATGCAAAAATCATCGTGAAACTTAAATCTCATGTGATAAAATATTTTTCATGGAAAAATTATCATTAATGTAAAAAGATTAGTAACAGAAAAAGTCTATTAAAGTGAATAGTCTCTAGACTTAATTTTTGCTTCTTTTTGCTGAACTAGATAAAATAAAAATACAACGCATTTAAAATTCCATATCTGCTGTCCAAGTTGGAGCATATGTCGTCCACGAACAGCCTTTACACGTCTATCGGCTTTAAACTCTTTAAAAAAAAAATGTTGCGGATCGAACTAATTTCACAAAGCTTCCACAAATCGCCTCTAGACGTCTCTATCTGATTTTAACTTATGTAAATAATATTTTGCCGGGAATCTAACATGTCCACTCCATAGTTGGAGCATATGGCTTCCACAAACAGTCGGTAATCGAACCCAGAAATATTCAACGATCATCCCTTCATTTCTGTTTCATAGTTGGAGCGTCCGACTTTCACAAACAGCCTCTAGACATCTCTATCGCGTTTTAACCACCTAAAAAAAAATTCGTTGGGAATCGAACCAAACTATTTTCAACAATCATCACTCCATGTCCACCTCCTGTAGTAGGAGCTGATGGATTTCACAAACAGCCTATTGAGGTGTCCATCAGTTATAGGCTTTCAAAATTTTCAAAATAATGAAAAAAAATGTTGGTTATCGAACCCAAATATTTTCGAATATCATCATTCCATTTCTGCTAGTTGGAGCATATGGTTTTCACAACGGCCTCAAAAAGTCGACAATCAGCTTTCAAATTCTGTAAGAAAATATATAAAATCGGGTATCGAACCCAGATATTAAAAAAATTCGTCATTCTATTTCTGCTCTATAGTTGCAGCATATGGCGTCCACAAACATCTCGGCTTACGCCTTTTGACTCATAAAAAAAAGTTTTGCGGGAATCGAACCAAACGATTTCCAGAAAACACAACTCCATTTCAGTTTCATAGTTGGAGCATTTAGCTTCCAAAAACAGCTTTTTGACAACTTCATCTCTTTAAACTCCTGTAAAAAAGATTTTCAGTCTATGTCCACTCTGTAGTTAGAGCATATAGCTTCCACAAACAGCCTCTAGACCTTTCTATTAGCTATCGGCTTTTGAAGTTTTGTAATAAAAAAAACGTTTCGTCAGGGATCGAAACCAGAAATTTTCCACAATCATCAGTCCATTCCTGTTCTATAGTTAGAGCACATGACGTCTACAAACAGCCTTATGACGTTTCTTTCGGCTTCCAGCTTATAACTCGCGTAAAAAAAAGATTTTGTTGGGAATCGAACCAAACAATACTACAAATAAATCATTCCATGTCCGCTCCATAATTTGAGCATATGGCTTTCACAACAGCCTCTAGAGGTCTCCATCTGTTATCAGCTTCCAAATCCTATAAAAAAATGTTGGTTATCGAACCCAAATATTTTCAAAAATCATCATTCCATTTCTGCTAGTAAGACCATAAGGTTTCAACAACAGCTTCAAGAAATCGACTATCAGCTTTCAAATTCTGTAAAAAAAAAACCGGGTATCGAACCTAGATATTAAAAAAAAATCGTCATTCCATTTCTGCTCTATAGTTGGAGCATATTATAGCGTTCAAAAACATCACGGTCTTACGCCTTTTAACTCGTAAAAAAAATGTTTTGTTGGGATCGAACCAAACGATTTTCAAAAATCATAACTCTATTTGGGTTTCATAGTTGGAGCATTTAGCTTCCAAAAACAGCATTTAGACATCTTAAACTCTTTCAACTCCTGTAAAAAAGATTTTTAGTCCATATCTACTCTGTAGTTAGAGCATATGGCTTCAACAAACAGCCTCTAGACATTTCTATTGGCTATCGGCTCTCAAGTTTTATAAAAAAAAACATTTCGTTAGGTATCGAAAGCAAAAAATTTCCACAATCATCACTATATTCCTGTTCTTTAGTGAAGCATATGACGTCTACAAACAGCCTTTCGACGTTTCTATCGGCTTCCGGCTTATAACTCATCTAAAAAGGTTTTATTGAGAATCGAACCAAACAATACAAAAAATAAATTATTCTATGTCCGCTCCATAGTTAGAGCATATGGCTTCCACAACAGCCTCTAGAAGTCTTGCATTGGTTATCGGCTTTCAAATCCTTTAAAATATATATTAGGTATTGAACCCAAATATTTTCAAAAATCATCATTCTATTTCTGCTAGTTCGAGCATATAGCTTCCACAACGACCTAGACGTATCTATTGGATGTTAAATACTGGTAAATAAAAGAAAATTTTGTTGGGAATCGAACTCAGATATTTAAAAAAATATCACTCCATGTCTGCCTCCCGTTGTTAAAGCATAAAGCTTCCTCAAACCGCCTCTAGACGTCTCTATCAGCTTTTAAATCCTGTAAATAATATTTTGCCGGGAATCTAACCCAGCGATATTCAACAATCACCTATCTATGTCCGCTCCATAGCTGGAGCATATGGCATCCACAAATAACATCTAGACGTCTCTACTAGATTTTAATACCTGTAAAAAAGACGTAAGTCAGGAATCGAACACAGAAATTTTCAACAATCATCACTTCATTTCTATTTCGTATTTGGAGCGTACGACTTTCACAAACAGCCTTTAGACATCTCTGTCGATTTTTAACTTTCTTAAAAAAATATTTCTTTGGGAATCGAACCAAACTATTGTCAACAATCATCACTCCATGTCCGCTTCCTGTAGTTGGGAGCATTTAGCTTCCACAAATAGCCTCTAGACATTTCTATTGACATCGGATTTCAAGTTTTGTATAAAAAAAACATTTCAGTCGTTCGATTCATTTTGTCAGGTATCGAAACCAGAAACTTTTTTCAATTATCACTCCATTCTTGTTCTAAAGTTAGAGCACATGACGTCTACAAACAGCGTTTTGACGTTTTTATCGGCTTCTGGCTTATAACTCACGTAAACAAAATATTTAGTTGGGAATCGAACCAAACAATACTACAAATAAATCATTCCATGTCCGCTCCATAGTTGGAGCATATGGCTTTCACAACAGCCTCTAGAGGTCTCCATCGATTATCAGCTTCCGAATCCTATAAAAAATGTTGGTTATCGAATCCAAATATTTAGAAAAATCATCAATCTATTTCTGCTATTTAGAGCACATAGTTTCCACAACGGCCTCAAGAAGTCGACTATCATCTTTCAAATTCCTAAAAAAAAGAAAAATTCGGGTGTCGAACCCAGATTTAAAAAAAAAATCGTCATTCTGTTTCTACTCCATAGTTGGAGTATATTATGGCGTCCACAAGCATCTCGGCTCACGCCTTTAAACTCGTAAAAAAAATGTTTTGTTGGGATCGAACCAGACGATTTTGAAAAATCATAATTTCATTGCGGTTTCATAGTTGGAGCATTTAGCTTCCAAAAATAGCTTTTAGACATCTTTATCTTTTTAAACTCCTGCAAAAAAGATTTTCAGTCCATGTCCACTCTGTAGTTAGAGCATATGGCTTTCACAACAGCTTCTAAAGGTCTCCATCGGTTGTCAGCTTTCAAATCTTTTTAGAAAAAAAAAAAATTGGGTGTCGAACCCAGATATATTCAAAATTCACCACTCCATAAAGCTTCCACAAACCGCCTCTAGACGTCTCTATCCGATTTTAACTCATGTAAAAAAAAATATGCCGGGCATCAAACCCAGCGATTTTGGGTTAAGTAAAATAAAAGGTTTTGTTGAGAATCGAACCAAACAATAATAAAAATTAATCAATAATGATATAACATATAAATGTCCGCTCCATAGTTGGAGCATATGGCTTCCACAAACAGCCTCTCGACGAATTTTCCAGCTTTCGATACCTTTCGATAAAGTTAAGTTGGGAATCGAACCCAGAAATTTACAACAATCATCACTTCATTTCTGTTTCATAGTTGGAGCGTACGACTTTCAGAAATAGCCTCTAGACATCTTTATCGGACTTCAACTCCCTTAAAAATAAGGTTTCATTAGGAATCGAACCAAACTATTTTCAACAATCATCATTTCATTTCTGCTCTATAGTTGGAGCATATGGCGTCTACAAACAGCCTTCCGACGTTTCTATTGGCTTTCGGCTTATTATAACTCATGTAAAAAAAGGTTTTGTTGGGAATCGAACCAAACAATGCTTAAAATAAATCATCCCATGTCCGCTCTACAGTTGAGCATATGGCTTCCATAACAGCCTCTAGAAGTCCTCATTGGCTATCGGCTTTTAAATCCTATGAGAAAAATATAATTGTCTCTTAAAGAACCCAGATATTTTCAAAAATCGTCATTCCGTTTCTACTAGCTACAACACATGGTTTAAAAGACTGCCTTAAAAAGTCTCCATCAGCTTTTTAAATTCTGTAAAAAAAATATAACTCCAGCTTATAACTCGCGTAAAAAAAAGATTTTGTTGGGAATCAAACCAAACAATACTACAAATAAATCATTCCATGTCAGCTCCATAATTGGAGCATATGGCTTTCACAATAGCCTCTAGAGGTCTCCATCGATTATCAGCTTCCAAATCCTATAAAAAAATGTTGGTTATCGAACTCAAATATTTTCAAAAATTATAATTTCTTTTCTGCTAGTTAGAGCATACAGTTTCCACAACGGCCTCAAGAAGTCGACTATCAGCTTTCAAATTCTATAAAATAAAAAAAAAATCGGGTATCGAACCTAGATATTTAAAAATTAAGTTAATAAAAATTAATTAATTAATTAAGAAATTCCACTTCTGCTCTATAGTTGGAGCATATTATAGCGTTCACAAACATCTCGGCTCACGCCTTTTAACTAGTGAAAAAAATGTTTTGTTGGGATCGAACCATACGATTTTCAAAAATAATTCCATTTGGGTTTCATAGTTGGAGCATTTAGCTTCCAGAAAACAGCTTTTAGACATGTTTATCATTAACTTCTGAAAAAAAATTCAGTCCATGTCCACTCTGTAGTTAAAGCATATGGCTTCAACAATTAATTGGATACTCTGTAATGTTCTCAATGTAACTAAAAATAAATAAATTCAATAAATGGACACAAACAGCCTCTAGACATTTCCATTGGCGGTCAGCTTTCAAGTTTTATATAAAAAAAAACATTTCGTCAGGTATTGAAACAAACAATTTTGCACAATCATCACTCCATTCCTGTTCTATAGTGGAGCATATGACGTCTACAAACAGCATTTCGACGTTTCTATCGGCTTCCGGCTTATAACTCGTGTAAAAAAGGTTTTATTGGGAATCGAACCAAACAATACTAAAAATAAATCATTCTATGTCCGCTCCATAGTTAGAGCATATGGCTTCCACAACAGCCTCTAGAAGTCTTGCATTGGTTATTGGCTTTCAAATCCCTTTGAAAAATATATTAGGTATTGAACCCAAATATTTTCAAAAATCATCATTCTATTCCTGCTAGTTCGAGCATATAGCTTCCACAACGACCTAGACGTATCTATCGGATGTTAAATACTGGTAAATAAAAGAAAATTTGGTCGGGAATCGAATTCAGATATTTTAAAAAATATCACTCCATGTCTGCCTCCCGTTGTTAAAGCATAAAGCTTCCACAAACCGCCTCTAGACGTCTCTATCATATTTTAAATCCTGTGAATAATATTTTGCCGGGAATCTAACCCAGCGATATTCAACAACCACCTATCCATGTCCGCTCCATAGCTGGAGCATATGGCATCCACAAATAACATCTAGACGTCTCTACTAGCTTTTAATACCTGTAAAAAAGACGTAAGTCAGGAATCGAACCCAGAAATTTTCAGCAATCATGACTTCATTTCTGTTTCGTATTTGGAGCGTACGACTTTCACAAACAGCCTTTAGACATCTCTGTCGATTTTTAACTTTCTTAAAAAAATATTTCTTTGGGAATCGAACCAAACTATTGTCAACAATCATCACTCCATGTCCGCTTCCTGTAGTTGGGAGCATTTAGCTTCCACAAATAGCCTCTAGACATTTCCATTGACAATCGGATTTCAAGTTTTGTATAAAAAAAACATTTCAGTCGTTCGATTCATTTTGTCAGGTATCGAAACCAGAAACTTTTTTCAATTATCACTCCATTCTTGTTCTATAGTTAGAGCACATGACGTCTACAAACAGCGTTTTGACGTTTTTATCGGTTTCTGGCTTATAACTCACGTAAACAAAATATTTAGTTGGGAATCGAACCAAACAATACTACAAATAAATCATTCCATGTCCGCTCCATAGTTGGAGCATATGGCTTTCACAACAGCCTCTAGAGGTCTCCATCGATTATCAGCTTCCGAATCCTATAAAAAATGTTGGTTATCGAATCCAAATATTTAGAAAAATCAATCCATTTCTGCTAGTTAGAGCACAAAGTTTCCACAACGGCCTCAAGAAGTCGACTATCATCTTTCAAATTCTGTAAAAAAAATAAAAATTCGGGTGTCGAACCCAGATATTAAAAAAAAATCGTCATTCTGTTTCTACTCCATAGTTGGAGTATATTATGGCGTCCACAAGCATCTCGGCTCACGCCTTTTAACTCGTTAAAAAAAATGTTTTGTTGGGATCGAACCAAACGATTTTGAAAAATCATAATTTTATTGCGGTTTCATAGTTGGAGCATTTAGCTTCCAAAAATAGCTTTTAGACATCTTTATCTTTTTAAACTCCTGCAAAAAAGATTTTCAGTCCATGTCCACTCTGTAGTTAGAGCATATGGCTTTCACAACAGCTTCTAAAGGTCTCCATCGGTTGTCAGCTTTCAAATCTTTTTAGAAAAAAAAAATTGGGTGTCGAACCCAGATATTTTCAAAAATCACCACTCCATAAAGCTTCCACAAACCGCCTCTAGACGTCTCTATCCGATTTTAACTCATGTAAAAAAAAATATGCCGGGCATCAAACCCAGCGATTTTGGTTTAAGTAAAATAAAAGGTTTTGTTGAGAATCGAACCAAACAATAATAAAAATTAATCAATAATGATATAACATATAATTGTCCGCTCCATAGTTGGAGCATATGGCTTCCACAAACAGCCTCTCGACGAATTTTCTAGCTTTCGATATCTTTCGATAAAGTTAAGTTGGGAATCGAACCCAGAAATTTACAACAATCATCACTTCATTTCTGTTTCATAGTTGGAGCGTACGACTTTCAGAAATAGCCTCTAGACGACATCTTTATCGGGCTTCAACTCCCTTAAAAACAAGGTTTCATTAGGAATCGAACCAAACTATTTTCAACAATCATCACTTTATTTCTGCTCTATAGGTGGAGCATATGGCGTCTACAAACAGCCTTCCGACGTTTCTATTGGCTTTCTGCTTATAACTCGTGTAAAAAAGGATTTATTGGGAATCGAACCAAACAATACTAAAAATAAATCATTCTATGTCCGCTCCATAGTTAGAGCATATGGCTTCCACAACAGCCTCTAGAAGTCTTGCATTGGTTATTGGCTTTCAAATCCCTTTGAAAAATATATTAGGTATTGAACCCAAATATTTTCAAAAATCATCATTCTATTCCTGCTAGTTCGAGCATATAGCTTCCACAACGACCTAGACGTATCTATCGGATGTTAAATACTGGTAAATAAAAGAAAATTTTGTCGGGAATCGAACTCGGATATTTAAAAAAATATCACTCCATGTCTGCCTCCCGTTGTTAAAGCATAAAGCATGTAAAAAAGGTTTTTTTGGGAATCGAACCAAACAATGCTTAAAATAAATCATCCCATGTCCGCTCTACAGTTGAGCATATGGCTTCCATAACAGCCTCTAGAAGTCCTCATTGGCTATCGGATTTTAAATCCTTTGAGAAAAATAAAATTGTCTCTTAAAGAACTCAGAGATTTTCGAAAATCGTCATTCCATTTCTACTAGTTACACCCATGGTTTTTACGATTGCCTCAAAAAGTCTCTATCAGCTTTTAAATTCTGTAAAAAAAACGAGAAAAATTCGGGTATCAAACCCAGATATTTAAAAAAATCATCACTTTATTTATGGTCTATAGTTGAAGCATATGGCGTCAACAAATACCTTCGAGACGTCTCTATCGGGTATTGCCTTTTAACTTGTAAAAAAAAGGTTTTGTTGGGAATCGAACCAAACGATTTTCAAAATCATAACCCCATTTCGGATTCATAAATGGAGCATTTAGTTTCCAAAAACAGCTTAAAGACATCTTTGTCACCTTAAATTCTTGTAAAAAAGTTTTTCAGTCCATGTCTACTCTTTAGTAAGAGCATATGGCTTCCACAAACAGCATTACGACGTCTCACCAGTTATTGGCCCTTTAACTCCTGTAAAAAAACTTTTTGTTAGGAGTAGTTCTACACCTGTATATTACTTCCACAAGCAGCCTCTAGATAACTATCAGTTTCAACTCCTTAAAAAAAAATCAGTCCATGTTTGCTTCATAGTTGGAGCATTCAGCTTTCATAAACTGCCTCTAGAGGTCTCTATCGGCTTTAAAGTTCTTTAAAAAAAAAGTTGTCGGGCATTAGAAATTTTCAACAATCATCACTCCATTTCTTAAATATATAGTTTTTTTTGTGGCATATCAAGCCATCAGGCCCAATCTATGTCAAATAACTGAACAGTACATCTAGGCTTCGTGGTGTAATGGTCAGCGCGTTAGCCTGCCATGCAAGAGGTCTCGGGTTCGATTCCCGACATGGTTGATATGAAATATTTGTTTAAAAGGGTGTTTTCACACTAGAATATTTCATAGTTCCTGGACTGATACCTGAAGCGTAAGACTGATCATCTTATTAATATTAAAAAACAATCAAGATACGCTGCGATTGGTGTACAAATGCAGTGCCTTATGCACTGTTAGGTGCGGAAAGGGAATGATGATGATGATGATATCTAGGCTTGATTAAAATAAATTACATCTAATTTTTCCGTTCTCACCGGGAATCGAACCCGGAACCTTCCGTGCGTAGGTCAAGTATCTTAGTTATTACACCACGGAGGTCACCAATGGAGTTAGATGTGGCATCTATACAAACAGCCTCTCGACGTCTGTATCGGCTTTCAAGATCTGTAAAAAATGATCAATTTGTCGGGTATAGAATCCAGAAATTAAAAAAAAATTCACGTCTGGTCCACAGCTGGAGCACATGGCTTTCATAAACAGCCTCTAGACGTTTCCATCGGATTTCAACTCCTGTAAATAAAAGTTTTGTTGAGAATCGTAACAGCGATTTTCGACAAATATCACATCACAAAAGCGAGTGTTGTTGTTCAACAAGTTGAAAAAAGTGTTTACCTCCCTCTTTCATGACATTGGTCGTAGGGAGTCAGCGAGGTTGCTGCATGCCGCGGATTAGAGATTCTTACTGGATGATGATTTAAAAATATGTATAAAAAAAAACAAATAGCGATCACGAAATTTCACCCATATTGATTAAAGTCAGCCTCGTGGCGTAGTGGTCAGCGCGTTTGCCTACCTTGCAAGAGGTCTCGGGTTCGATTCCCGATACGATTGTCATAAAATATTTATTTAAAAATGGTGTTTATACACTTGAATATTTCAAAGTCCCTGGACTGGTACTGGAAGCGTAAGACAAATAATCTTACCTTCAGGTAACAAAATTGATCAAGGCACAGTGTTTAGTGTACCAATCCTATACCCTATGCACCTTTAGTTGCGAAAAGGAAATAGTGATGATGATGATGATTAACTTGTTTGTCATTTATGTATGTATTAGTCTGCGCATAGGGATATGTATATGAATATAAATATGATGTAAGAATATTTGTAAACTATTAAGTTTGTATTTTATTTGTGTTTTCTTTCTTTTAAATAATTTAAATTGTGAATTATTACTAAATCATCAAACGTCATCGCGTTTGCCTACCATGCAAGAGGTATCGGGTTCGAATCCCGATATGGTTGATATGAAATATTTATTTGAAAGAGTGTTTTAACACTAGAATATTTTATGGTACCAGGACTGGTACCTGAAGCGTAAGACTGATCATCTTACCTTTATGTAAAAAAAAAACGATAAAAATACTCTGCGATTGGTGTACCAATGCAGTGCCCTATGCACCATTAGGTGAGGAAAGGTAATTATGATGTAACGATATATGAGAGTTACATTGAATTAAAATCGCGAGTTCTGAAATCGAAGTTTTAACCAAATTTTATTTGGAATTCTACCAATCGTCTGCATACACAATAAATAAGTAATTCGGTAATTGATAAAAAAAGTTTTTTGGTATGAGGAAATCCGATTGACAGATCCACGGTCTTTCAAACGACTTTCCAGTATGTATTAATGTAAGAATATTTTATATAAGAATATTTAAAAAAGTACATTAATAAAACGACATTTTACGTACCTTTAAATTATGATGAAATTCCTGTATTCTTTTAACTTAATATACGCATACTCATTCAGTAAGTAATTATTTATTATATCCTTTATTTATGTATTAAAATTACTTTTCATGTCCTGAAATAAACTTTAAAGAAAATGCCAGATTAAAATTATCAAAAAAATTGCTTACCTGTGTTCCTCGACAAATTCTTGATTTTCGTATTTAAAGAAAATGCAAATTTCTTGTTTTTTCACTCTTTATCCGGATCTTTCGCATTGCACTTAATATAAATTTCTTGTATTACACTTTTTTGACAATCAAAATTATTCCTTCGCACTCTTGAGTATGTGGGTCTCTCGCATATCACTTTTTCCGTTTAGTCATTAAAATAGAATTTCGCAACCGAGTATTAAAAAAACAAAATGTTTTTCGACGAATCGTGTATAGATAAATGTTATGATTATAAATCGCATAAAACAGAGTATTAAATATTTTTTTCAACTTAAGACGGGAGTCCCGTCGGGGTAAAACAATGATAAAATACGTACTTTTTTATTGTTAATCGAGTGTTCAAATTAACTTAGTATTAACAGAACAATTCGAGATCGAATGACAGTGGGTGGTTTTGTTATTATATGGATTGCGTGTTTCAAAGCATTTTCATTTTTATCAAGTTTTCGCATTTATGAAACTATAATTTATTTAGTACTTTATATTAATTATATATATCATATCATAAACTAGTTTATACACATGATAATTACGCAACAATTTGCAATCTTACTTGTTAAATACAAATTTAGGTTCTACTATGTTTTGTCTTAAACATTTAACGTTTTAAATATTTAGGTTGCAGTGAAGTTCTTAAAATCGTGACACAATTTTTTTTTTTTTGCTTTACACTAGGTTTGCTTTGAAATATTTTGTGGTGATGTGGAAAACTAAATAATTTTATTATGATACGGTAAATTTGTTTTCTCGATCAATGTCTTAAATAAAAAAAATATTAAATCCTTTACATACATCACTACCCTCTGTCTTAGTACTTAATAAGTTATTATTTGGTTATTTAAAATAACCAGTTAAAAAAAAGACGCAAATACATAAAAGATTTACGCGTTTTATGTTAATAAAAATAACGTGTTCTATTTTTTATGTATGAAGATGAAATAAAAAATTCATTTTATTGTGCAATAATTAAAAATATGCCAATAGTTCTCTATTTTAAAATTTATATTCGCAATACGAAAACCTGTATATATAAAAAGAAAAGTACGAAAAATATAAAAAAACCCAATTTAAATCTAATAATAATTTTAAGTGTTTTCATACTGCTGTCGTCTTCTTGTCTCCAATTTCGCCTTCCCTGTTGCTGATTCCACGTTTTTTAGTGCTTTTAAAAATATAAACATCGCGCCCGGAACAAACTATGTAATTATTTTTAAAACACATGTTTATTAGAAATTTCAAAAGGTTATTATGTTTATTTTCACTTTTATTAAACCGACCTTACGTTGTATTATTTTTAATTTCACTCAAATCAAACAGATATTCACTTTGTTACTTATTATTATTGAGCAATAATAATAAAAAAATATGCCAGGAAACCTTTGCCTCAAGTACTGGATTTTCGGCCAGGTCGCAAACACATTTTCTAAAGCCTGGGTGGATGTATGTACCAACCGCTCCCATAAAAATACTCTTGATTTTAAAAAAAATTTTAGAACACGCGAAGGGATAATTATATTTATTTGAACAAATTAAACCGATTTTAAGTTTAGTTTATCATTAATTAATCTAATTGAACACTCACTTTGTAAAACTTCGATATTGCAAGTTGTTGTGCAATTATTAAAACGCCATTTTAATCAATTTAATTCAGCGGATAACGTGGTATTGCGGCTATGACGTTTGCCTCATCCACGTGTATTCATGGTTCGATTCCTGATTAAACCACATTTTTAAAAAATTAAAGTATTTCACTTAAAAGGCACCAATGAAAAAGCAAAATGGTTGCACGAAATTTTAATTACAAAATTAAAAATATATATTTTTTAAAGGCAAAATTGCCACTCCTAAGCACCACGTTTTATACGAATATCGACAAGAAGATTGATTTTTTTTTAAACTGAATCTTTCAAAATAAATAGCAATAGTACAGATTTTTTATTAAATGCGTGGCAAAATAAATTATTTTTAATGCGTGTGCTCCGCGGTCGAATTTCGAATACGAACTGACTCGGGTAGAATTTTCAGACCGTTTATACCCATAGAAAAATAAAAAACAGATTTCACAATATTTTGTATCAAAATGCAACAATAAGTTGTTTTGTTACTATGGAAAATAATATTTGGTAATATATTAATTTCGTCCTCCAGAATTCATTGTTGAAAATTTTCAAGTACTTCAGTTGTTTAAATCCATTTCAACAGAGAGGGAAAACATTTTTAAGAAGGGAATATTGAAGTCTAGGCATTTACAGGGCTTATGACCTGTCATTGGCTGGTTTAAGTGGCTACTTTACACACTGTGTAACATTCACCATCCTGCTCATGTTTGAACATCTATATTTCCTCAACTCTTCCATCTTTTGACTTCTGGGAGGAAATCCAGCCAGTCTGCAAGCATTTGGACATACTAAAACATTTTTTAATTAACTTCAGTTGTTCATGTTTTTAATACCATATAAGAAGATGCATTTTGAAAGCAGAACAAATGGAGAAATGACTTATTTTCCTGTACTTTTGTACAAAAGGAACTACGTTAGTACGTCGATTCAAATTTACATGACGAAGATACGAGTATCAGTATTACGCTTCAAATGAAATTATTTCATAAATTAAATTACAGTGATACCTACATACAATTAACTAACTGATGTTTAATATTTAACAAGCAATTTGACCATCCTCGGTCCATATCTCGGTCTCACAGACCAAAGGTCCGTGGTTCGAATCCCACTCTACCCCAACTTGATTCCCATGTTCTAATAGTGAGTTATTTGCAACTCGTTGAAAATGGACGTCAAATGAAATATTTCATAAGAACGCAAATATTTATTTTATTGAAAAAAAAAAAAAACATATTTCACACGAAAAATGAAAACAGAAATGATGTAAAATAAATAAAAATTTCAGGAAAAAACCAGAAAAGATTTTAAAAAACTGTTTCTCACTCGCTTTGTCTCTCTCTATGATGGTGCATAGGATACCGCATTGGTACTTTTTTTTCATGTATTATTCCTGGGAATATTTATTCATTTAAAATTACAAGAGTTTAAATTTAAATTGACAGGCGCCGTGGCGCAGTTGGTTAGACGACCAACTGTAAAACTGACATCGAGGGTTCGATTACCGCCAGTTGCAAGAAAAAAATCCAAGATTTTTTTTTCTCAAATGGTCTGGGTGTTGTAGTGTATTTTCCATCACCCCCTTCCATATTCATGTGATGCAATAGAATAGCAATCTAGAAGTAAAGGTAAAAAAAAGAAGTTAATAAATAAATAATATTATTTATTTATGTTGCGCCATTTAAATAAATCATTAAAGTAAACGCAGTTAGTGATTAAATCCGGTACCTCGTACATGGTAGCCAATTGCGCGTGAGATTCCAAGATTGATTCCCGGTAAGGACGATATAAAAAATATATTTAAAACATGTTAATTTTACAACAATATTGATTAAATTATTTTATTTTGATGTCTTCACTTCAATTATCAAATACGTTTTTTGTTACAATAGATTTTTTATTTAACCATGTATTGAATTCTTTGAGGATATTTTGAGTTTGTCCTTATATTTGTAGACAATGACTAGATTTAAATTCCTAGAGAGTTACTAAGATAAACATATTACAACAGAGATGGATAACATTTTAGAGAAGGAAACATAAACATCTAAGACTTATGACCTGTCATAGGCAGGTTTAAGTAGCCACTTAACACTGCATAACATTCACCATTTAGCCGATATATGAATATCCATATTTTTTCAATTCTTTTATGTTCTCTGTCGTTGCCTAGTTAGTGAAATAATTTAGTCAGATGAATCTCACCCACATCAATACAGGTTTTAGCTTTTTAACTTCATAAAAATCAACAGACGGAAGAAATGAAGAAATATGGATTTTTTAAAATAAATAAAATGGTGAACGTTACAATACTCAGTGCCTAAAGTGGTGACTTAATCCAGCCAATGACAGGTCATAAGCCCAGTAACTGTTTAGACTTTTCCACCTCTTAAATGTTCTCCATCTCCATGGTAATGTATTATTCTTATTATTCATTTATTAAATTTATTTCATTTTAATGTATTATAACCCATAATAAAAAATATTCGTTTTAAGTAAAATAAAATTTGTTTTATATTTTATGTTCAAAGTTCAGTAATTCAATTACTCTTATTAAATGACCCCTTACTTATCTACTCTGGTGTGTCAATCAATATTTCCACGTTCACAATAAAATTTAAGAGAAATTAACAGATTGCTTTTTTTTTTACCTTACATTTGTGCCATGATTATATTTTTTCCCATCGTGCAACATTACGCAGCGAAATCACGAATGCACGGGGCGATTGTAGGGCATAGTGGGGGGGGGGAAATAGTAAATATCTATGATGCGTAAAAAATCACTGATCTAGTGTTATAATCCAGAGAGATAATACGACAATACGTTTGTATGAAGAAAAGCCGTACCGCGATTCCTTTATTATTCAATACACTTACAAAACTTTACTTCAAAATGCTTTTATGTAGCCATCAAAACAAGCTCGGTGTTTTGGATTAAAATCATTGACCTATTAATACACATAGACGCATCCGAAACCTTCTGAAATTATGACACTTAACTTATGTCCAAACGCTCAGTCCTGTCCTACGCGTATTTATTCGTTCTTTAACCGCCAGCCAGGTTTTGACATACATAAGCTTGACATTGAATTTGAAACTGAAATGCTTGATTGTGTAAAAAAATGTGTAACTTTTCATTGGTTAGTAGGTACCTAGGTCCTTTTTTATGATTAAATTCTAGAATTAAAAATAATTCATTTTCAAAAAATACTGAAGTTAAGTAGGTACCTAGAAACTGGTTTATGATTGAAACTTTAAATAATTAATTTTCAACAATAGATTTTTTTTAATATGTCAAACGTCACACTTCTCACTTACAGGGATGCACTTAATTAGGAAGGTGATTTTTAAAA
Organism: Micrasema longulum; assembly: GCF_059751315.1. Classification (NCBI taxonomy): domain Eukaryota; kingdom Metazoa; phylum Arthropoda; class Insecta; order Trichoptera; family Brachycentridae; genus Micrasema; species Micrasema longulum. Next base: position 1,774,208 of record NW_028277744.1, read on the forward strand.
CTGTATTTAATGTCAGCTAATATTATTTTAGATTTACCAAAAATAAAGCAAAAAGAAATAAATGGGTTGAAATTATAGAGAATTTAAAGGAATAATCTGATTGGGATCCAAATAAACGAATGTTGTGTGTAAATATACAAAAACAATTATTTTACACACAAAAAAATAACATCTTTCCATTTTTTTTGTATATGCGTTATCTGCAAGTGCAACCCTGGGGAACAATGAGAAAAACATTTGCGCTTCTAATTTTTTTCTACTAAATAAATAGAAAATTTTAAGAACTATAAATATGCTCAGGGCAAAGATCTACATTTCGCTGAAAAACGTACGTAAATCGGTCTAGTTGTTATTCAGTTCACCGAAGACACAAATATAATGCCTTTTGTATATATATTAAAATATCTTACGGAGCTTTGTCAGGTCCCCACGACGTTGGCAAATGGCCGACTAGAGTGGACGTGAAAGGGCCGCTAGTTTGGCACGCTCCGCTCAATTCGTCCTTTATACGGCAGCGGCCGGTTAGACACGGAATTAGCCTCACTATATATACTAGGTTACATATTTCATATAAAATAATGATTAAAACATTAATACTAACATACGGTAATTAAAAAAGGACCATGACGTCGGCTACACTCCCCCCTGTCGAGAGACACTACTTAGCAATCAGACGTCATCTTGTCTTACATTAAGTACTGCGAGCTTGGCCGTTGGTTGCGTGAATTCGCCTTTCGCTGTCTTGACCCTTGCAGTTCTGATGATACCATCTCGTCCCGGGTTAACCTCGATAATTATCCCACGTGGCCACTCGTTACGAGGTAGAACTGGGTCCGTGATTATTACTACATCTCCTACTTCAAGCGGTTTGGTAATTTCTCTCCATTTTTGTCTCTGGGCGAGGGTCGGTAGGTATTCACGAAGCCATCTTTTTCAAAATTGATCGGCCATTCTTTGGGCGATTCGCCATTGTTTTTTAAGGCACACTTCTGGGGGCGTGTCTCGGTAATCCGCTAAGCGAGGTTAGCTACCGTCATCACCTATCAAGAAATGCATAGGTGTTAGTGGTGGAGCGTTTCTCGCGTCGAGTGACAGGTGAGTCAGAGGTCTTGTATTCACAGTAAACTCAGCCTCTGCAATGGCTGTCAATAAAACTTCCTCTCTTCCTTCCTGTTCTTTTAATATTGCCATTAGCGCGCGCTTTGCACTTCGATAAATGGGCTTGCCGGAGAGTTGAATTTTGAAAAAAAAAAGTTTGAAGCCCCAACCCCCGCCCCGTTCCTCCATTGCACAATCGAGCGCCGACTAGAGTGAACGTGAAAGGGCCGCTAGCTTGGCACGCTCCGCTCAATTCGTCCTTTATACGGCAGCGGCCGGTTAGACACGGAATTAGCCTCGCAGACTCATAAATTAGGTTACATATTACATATAAAATAATGATTGAAACATTAATACTAACATACAGTAATAAAAAAAAGGACTCTGACGTCGGCTACATTAACGATAATTAGGTTAATTAGATTAATTACGTTTTTTTAAATTATTACTATGTTAACTTTGTTAAACAACTAATTTAAGACATGGTTTACTTTTTGTAAAATGTTTCCTTTGGCATGTAACATTATTCAGAATAAAAAAGAATACAAATAATGTGAAAGTATAAATAAATAAAATGAAAGAACATTCTACTGTGCTCATCTTTACGTTATTCTCTGCATACGATATTAGAATGTACATTCCTGAACTTGAGTTTTGTCTTTGAATACGGGCATAAGTTGTATTAACTGAACTACCTATTGTCATTTAGAAATTTGGGTTAAGCCGATTGCCTCTGTTTAAGCGTGTGATTAATTAAGCAATAATAGTTTCGAATGCCAATACGAACACACAATAAACCATCAAATAATAGGTACACAAATCGTTGATGTAACAAACTACAGACGAGTCTTAGTATTTCAATACATACAAGGATGTCTTGAGAAGGGACCTTTTACAATAATAACAAAATAACGCAAACCTTACAAATTCAACGCTTAATAATACATCACCATCACACTCTTATCCGAACCAGATGGTGCAAAGGACACTGTATTGGTACAGTCAATGCGAAGTATTTAGAGCATCTGTTCCAGGGGTGCTGTTATATTTGTTCCCGCGTGGATAGATAGTATTCAATTTGTGGATTTGAATTTAGTGTGTGAAGTGGCCACTTAAACCAGCCTTTGACAGGTCATAAGCCCTGTAAATGCCTAGACTTCCATATTCCTTTCTTAAAAAGGTTTTTCCTCTCTGTTGAAATAAATTTAAATATTGATAACATTTACCATTACCGTTTTCCTAGGAAACCATTCTCTCGTCACCTTTACGACTGCTGTCCACCGGTTCACCGTTCACTACGGCCGTTAAGATAGGGGCACCGCTGTTCTAGGAAACTCTAGCTTCACTCATAAACTTAGCATGAAGTTATGCTTAAGTATAGTGGTATAATTTTGATGGAAATACGATCCTCATTATAGTGGTAGAATAGGGGTAGTATTCCCATCCAAATTATATCTCTATACGCAGACGTAACTTTACGCCGAGTTTATGAGTAAGGCCCAGTGACTTTTGGATAGGTTTTTTATGTCTATCACGTTGAAGCATCTTAAGCTAGGGTTTTCTAGGACAGCGGTGCCCGTATTTTAACGGCCGTAGTGAACGGTGATCCGGTGTACAGCCGTCGTAACGGTGACTAGAGAGGGGTTTCCTAGGAAAACGGTGTTGGTTGATGTTATCAAAACCGTTTTCCTAGAAACCCACTCTCTAGTCACCGTTACAACGGCAGTCCACCGCATCACCGTTCACTATGGCCATTAAAATACGGACACCGCTTTCCTAGTAAACCCTAGCTTAAGGCCCACTTTGTTTCAAATGTTCAAAGATACAACAAAACATACATATCTGCAAACGATTACGAGGTCTTCAGGTAAAGAATTTGTTGAAATATCTGAATTTTTAACGGTGCCCGGACAGCAATGACAGGATATTTAAGAGTCAAAGTCCAGTAATCGATGACACACACAAGAGTGCCAAACAAATTTACCTGAGATATAGAGCAACGACCGAATAAGCAACTCAGCATTTTATATTGTATACAATACATCATACTCTCGAAGATCAACAGAAACGCACCGTCCACATAAGAGTAACGTTCTGGAGTACATTAACTAAATTTCTACAATGGCGACATAGAAAACAAAGGAATGCGTTCTGTAATGAGACTACCAAGCGTGGTAACACCAGTCAGCCCAACCATGTAAGTTCAATCATCATCGCCATTACGCTCGCGCTTTATAACAAAGGATAGTACTTTATAACAAAGGATAGTCCGAGGTACAAATAGCGCTCTACTACAAATTATTTTTTTTATTTTTAGGATAGTAGAGAGGCCTAGTGGATGTACAGTTTTTGATTCAGAGAATTGGTGAGTGGATATAAAATATCCTTGGTCAGCTTAGCTGGAGAACTGGACAGTTTGGACACTGGAGCTTACCAAAATGCTGTAGGCGTGTAGTTGTTATGCGGTTAAGCAGTAGTCAGGAATTTTTTTTGTAAATACCCGAAGCGTTTTCCATGCGGGATGCTTCGGTAGTACTTGGAAATATGTTTCCCGTTCGAGATGCTTCGGAATCACTCGGGCGCTAATTATTAATTAGCACTGTTCAATTTCGTAATGCCTTCAAATAGCCCCTGAGTAGCGTTTGCTAACATAACTCAAAATAAACATTCTCATAGTATCTCGGCTACTTCGTCGTCTTGTAAAATAATTTTATTTGTTTTGGTTATTACTAGGGTGGGTAACGCGTCAGGTATCTCTATCCGACGCGTCTGCAAATTTACGAAGCCACTTCGGGTGGATTGAAAAATATTCCGAATGGATAACGCGTCGTGTAATTACGAATATGCAGCCAGCAACGAGGTGTTTACTTGCCAAGCGATAAGACTAATCTACCTTATCTAATCTACTGGAGGGAGGGGGTGAAGTAGATGTAAGCTACGTTTTGCATATGCAACAAAATGCGGGTAGTTTAAAAATTATTTGGGTTCATCAAGTGAGGTATTATTTGAACGTAGTTATGCAGAAAGCAGCCAGTACACAATTTTGAAATAATGAGATTTTGGTGTTGTCAGATGCAGTAAGATCTATTCTATGTTTTGCTAAAAACTGTCGGGTCGCTTTCGTACAAAAAACTGTGTTAATCACCTTCTGAAAATAATATCGATCACAAAATCGGCATTTCTCAATTTGCAGAAAACACCCACAGCAGTAGAATAATGTTACGGTATTTAAAAATCACAAAAACAGGTCAAATACGTAATTAGATTCTTATTTGTAACATCAAAAAACTAATGTATTTATTGTTTATCATTATTCATATTTGCCAAAAGTCGAAAACATTCCAACACTTAGATTTGATTATTCGCCCTTTTCACAAAAGTGCTATTATCTAAATTTCACTTTTCTATGGCTGGCAGCTTTCTGTATAACTACGTTCATTTGTTGATATTGGCGCAATCACACATTTATGCACGATTTATGACTGAAATTAAAATATTTGGGTAAAAAGTTTTTTCGTGGCCCTGTGGTATAAAGAACTTGTCTGTGAACTTGAGTCAGATCCTTGGACGAATGATTTTTATTTATTTTTATTTAAATCTTAAAGTAGGGCACACATATCATACATATTGTTATGTGTGTTCTAATAATAACATTGCAAATATATTTAATTTATAAGTTGTTTATCACATATGTCTTGACCATTATTTTAAATTTTGATAAGTTTTTTTCTTCATAAATATTTTTTTCCATTTCGTAATACTTCTTAATTGCTTTAAATAAAATTGAATTTTGTGACTTTGCCTTTTTCCTAAATGGAAGTCTAATTTTGTTCTTTTCTCTAGTATTGTGATCGTGTTCATGCTGGTTCCGATCAATTTTTTTCCAAAATTCTGTTTTTTTATTAGAGTTTATAATTTTATGAACAAATATCATTGTATTGTAAAATATTCTTTGTTTATATGTTAATAATTTCATTTCATTTACCATCGACTTTACCCTCGTGTATCTGTTTTTTTCAAAATGATTCTAAAGGCTTTATTTTGTAATACAGTTAGTTTATCTATGTTTTCTTTGTTTGATAAAAATAAAATGCTACTACAGTAGTTAACGTGTGGTTCAATAATTGCTTTGTAAATAGTTTTGCAGGAGTCCTTATCAATAAATCTTCTGATCCTTCCCAAAATTGATATTTTTTTTGCAATCTTATTTATTACCATCTTAGCGTTTTGGTGAAATGTAATGATTTGACTTAACATTTACTTCCGGTTTAAATTCCCAATACATCTCTCTTGAAATATTGGTCGTGTGTTAATGAAAACTTGGCTGAAACAAAATACGCAACAAACAAATGGTCCTGTCACTACCCTAAACGATTGTGTGATCGTGCTTGAAAACGAATTATAAAAATGTGTTTTGAGCTGAATAAAAAGGAAAGAAAAGATATTGTTGAGGCCATGACAGCTGAATAGGGTTCAAGACATTTGATAAATTACATATCCTGACCAAATTCCGCAAAGCATTTTTTCCGTAAAAGACCTTAAAAAAACCAGGTAAATGATAAATTTGTCACCATGAAAACTTTTCCGAACTTTAAAAGGTGGTGTATTCTAGCCAAATTTAAATAGATCAAGTCGTATCATAAAATAAATATATTAATTGAAATTAATGGCAAGTGAGAAGGAAAATATTTATGCGAAGGAAAATGGAAGTCTAGGCATTTGCAGAGCTCACAACATATTACTGACTGGTTTAAGAGGTTTTTAAATTATAAATATTCTTCTTTTTCTATTAGTGCCCTGTCAGGTATCCCCAACGTTGCCAACCACTCTGGCGAAATTCTCTCTGTCCTGTGCTGCCCGGAAAATCTGCTCCACAGTCCTAAAGCCAATCCAGTATCGTATATTTCGCATTTTGAATTTAAATGAAGCAAGTGGTACTTTTCTCCACGCATTATATGCCCCAGATATGAAATTTTACCAACTTTTATAGTTGTTAAGAGTTTTTTGTTCGTTTTAGCTCGACTTAAGACTCCTGAGTTTGTTATCAGGTCTGTCCAAGATATATTAAGCATTCTGCGATGCAACCACATCTCAAAAGCTTCCAGCCTATTCACAGTGTTCACTTTCAGAGTCCAAGTCTGACAGCCATACAACAATATAGACCACACATAACATTTAACCAATCTTTGCCTTATTTTCAAGTTGAGATTAGCAATGCAGAAAAGGGATTTCATAAAATATATTAAATTCCGGATTTATAGGAATGTGTCCTGCGTTATTCTTTATTATTATTTACATTCGTTTCAATTAACCTTTCACAAAATACAATAATAGTAATGAAAGATTTAGAACAAAATGGCTGAATTCTGACTTGCATTTGAAGAGTTTTGAACGAAAACACACAAACTAATCTCTTTTAGTATATTTGAATCATATGTACTTCTAGAAATCAGCCAATAGACATTTTTAGTGTACTAATGCAGTGCCCTATGCTCCATTGGGTGCAGACAGAGATATGTCACTGTCCATTAAAACAATTCGTAAAGAAAACATATTCAAAAAGGCTATAAAAAGATGGATGGTGGATCTGGGTAGAAGTAAAATGGATTGTCTCATACCAACATTGAATCAACTGCTCCACAAATGTATAGTTTAAGTTATGTTCTTTTATTGTGCGTTTTACAATATAAATAATACAGGTAAACATAAATGAAATATAAACATATATACATAGTTTTTAAAACTGTATGAACATTTTGTTAATTATCTTTGTATATTCTCACATGTAAACATATAAAAAAAGTGCATTTTTAAGTGTCCTCGGCACGGGTAACCCAAGTGAGGTTCCATTATTTTTATTATTAATCATTGTTCATGATGGAAAAAATGAACGAATAAAATAAATAAATAAATATTATGATGAAAACGTTTAAATTAAAAAAAATCAAGCAAGTTATAAATTATTATTATCATTATAATTTTTTTTTTAACATTTTATTTTCTTATTATCCGCCTCACTAAGTTAACCCTGTATCGAGGGAGGATTTTTTTTTTAGTTGAGTCAGTAGGTATTCAACACATTATATTAATTTATTTTTTTTATTCCCTGAGCTTCTACGGCAAGCTCTTTAAGACTCTTGGTCCTATGAACAGATGACTTCACTGCCCGACGCACTGTAAGGAATTTGGGTAACTAAAGTTACATTTTAAATATCATAGTGCTGTATTATTCTACGTAGCCTTTTAAAAAAAAATATTTTTAAAAGGTTTATTTTTCAAAAAAAAAAAATTCTGCTATTATATTTACATTATTTCAGCTAAACTGTTGGAATCAGGAAGGATATTCTAGTGTCGGCTAATAAGGTACTTCTTAGAATTTGCTTATGTGGAGAGGAAACCACTTAAAACTCTTCAGGAGAAGCCAGCCTGTTGACAGTTGTCAATCGGCCTTCCGTTCCATTAGAAGAGTGTTCGGCATTTTGTTCCCTATTTTGGTTTATTTTACTAATTTCCCGCACTATATTGATCACGTATGAAACTACCTCTCGTGTGAGTTCTTTATTACCTATCACCGATGGGATGTCGCAAAGGTCTTCACCCTGGCTTCTGCATCGCGCCTCCAGCTTGTTTCTTCTACGTTGCTGCACAGGAAGGAAAAATATCTAGATGTTACAAGTCACAACTAGGTCATTAATAAATAAATAAATGAATTTCCGAACCTGGCGGGAAGTTAATTAAATTTCCATCTTGTGATGGTACTAGTTCAAAGGCGTCTTAGCTCGTTCCGCGTCAGATTAAAGACAGAAACATTTATTTTCATTATTGTTGCAAGTGACTTAAATTACCTTAGAAATACGTAATTAAAGGTTATTAGATTATTAAACATAAATATATTTTTAGTTTTTTACTGATTTAATTTTTAAGATCCTCATGACTTTTTAATTTGTTTTGACTATGTATTTTAATTTTTTTATTACATCTTTTATTTTATTTTTTAATATGTTTTTTTTCTCTTTCTACTCGATACATTGCTTTGTTTTTTTAAAATATGCTTTTTGCTATACACATACATTCATTTTTTTATTATGACTTTAAATATGTTTCTTACTATGTATTCTGTTTTTATTTCACATTTCACTGAGTTTCAAAATATTTTTATGGACATATTTTAATGGTTTTTACTATGTTTTCACTGCATTCATTACTTTGTTTTTATTTTGTTTTTGCTACGTTTTTTTACCACATTTTTACTGTTTTTATAACATTTTTGTTATGTTTTTACTACATTTTTACTTTGTTTTTACTACAATTTTTCTGTTTTTAGTACATTTTTACTATGTTTTTACTACATTTTTTACAACGTTTTTACTCCATTTTCACTTTGTTTTTCACTTTGTCCTGTATCTTTATAACTGTTTCTATATATTGATTACTATTTTTTATATTTTTTGACTGTATTAGAACGGCGTAAATAACCCTAGTAAGACAGTCAAAGCAACTTCGCATAAATTATAATTTTGTGTATGTGATATAATGATAATAAATAAATAAATAAAAACACAACATTTTAGTCAGTGTTAGTGTTTTTCAGGCGCTTAAGTATGTTTTCCTAAGAAAGCAATGTTGTTATCTAGCGGCCATGATGTCGATAGTAGCAACGTACACTATCGTATGTTGAAAACATCATCTTTTCAGGAGAGCCATTTAAAAAGGTTTTTGTTCACCTTAGTTACAATTCTAAAGCTATTCATTTGAATTTTGGATCATACATATAAAAATATATGTCGTTTTGAACGACATTTGAAAATCATGTCCATATATTTTTTTTAAAGATTTCTGTGTAACGATTTATAATGTAGAATCCTTATCGGTTCAAAACACAGTACACTCGTATAGTATTTACGATTTTTTAACAATGTTTGAGTATGTCCAAATGCTTGCGGACTGGCTGGATTTCCTTCCTAGGGAGTTATTCATATTTAAATTTATTTCAACAGAGAGGGAAAACATTTTTGAGAAGGGAATATGATTGTCACGTCAGGTTGTATTTTGGGTTTAAAGTGCTTAGAAAGGCATATACCACAGTTTTTTCTTATGTTTTATTTTTGTTACACCCTATGGTGGTATATAAAGATCAATAATAAGACTTATTGTAGTTGACTGTGGTTTATTCTAAATGCTTATTATATTGTGGTAAGAGAGCGACTGTTTGCTAGGAGAGACAAATCTAGAATGACTTGCCAAGCTGTGTGGGTATGCAGACGACTGTAGTTATATTGTTGTCACCAACAATATACCTACATTCCTTACAGTATCCTCCTATGGTGGTATGTGAAGTTCAATAATAAGACTTATTGTAGTTGACTGTGGTTTATTCTGAATTGTTGTTACCAACAATATACCAACATTCCTTAAAATTTTAAAACATGGTATGTGCTGAATGTACTCCTTTAAAAAATTGAAAAAAAATTGTTTTGTGGTCCATATTTTTTCGTTAATTTTATTTTTGAGAGTTTTTCTCAAAAACTTCAAAAAACATTTTTTTTGTTTAATATACAGCAACTAACATTTAATTCAACATATTAGAAATTTTTCCCTCACATTTTCTTCTCATCCATTTTTTTATTTAAAAAAAAACGATTAATGATTTTTAGGAGAGGTTACATAAGATTTCAAAACCCTTAAGACAAAATCTCAAAACCCGGAGGGAAAGTCTTTTAGAACTATTACGACCCCCTCAATAAAATTTAATGCCACGGACCGCAGTGGACTGATAGATTGGACAAAATCTAAGCTTTTGTCCCCACCGATGTTGAGAAGTTTGACAACAGAGGTTATTTCATTAGTTTTGCTAGATGAAGCTCTGTTTGAGTTTGATTTTGTAATTTTCTATGCCATAATCAAGCTGTCTTAAACTTGTCACAGAATCTGTAAAAAAATAAGCTGAAAAAAAGTAGAGATTGCTTTATTAAAGCAACGTTTTTATCGAGATCAATTATGCGGAAACTCGATAGCAAATCTGATTTTAAGACACTTTCTTATCGAAATAATATTTTTTAATATATATAATGCACCCAGGTTCATTGGTTGGTTGGGTAGGGTGTGAGTGGAACTTTGGGTTATTTTATTCAAAGATATGCGAAATGGGGAGAAGCTGCAAAATGCAAACGGTTAAGACCCAAATTTTCAATTGAAAAATACTCTTTGCGTTTGTCTTAAAATGTTTTTTTTTATTATGGGACATTCAAAAAATACTTAGATGACATGAAAAGTTTTTAAACATTCTCAGGTATTTTTAGCGAATATTTTAAATTCGGTGTTTTAAGCCATTTTTCCTAACTTTATACTTTTCACAATTGCAAATCTTAGAATTTTTTCATTACTCATCATCATCATTGCCTTTCCGTATCCAATTGTGCATAGGGCACTGGTTTGGTACACCAATAATAGTGTATCTTGATCACTTTTATTAGATGAAGGTAAAAATATCAGTCTTACGCTTCAGGTACCAGTCCAGTGATTATGAAATATTCGAGTGTAAAAACACAGTTTTAAATAAATATTTCATGTCAACCATGTCAAGAATCGAGCCCGAGACCTCTCGCGCTGACCACTACACAACGAGGCCGACATTTTCAATTGATAATGATGCCGAAGTGCATATTTAAAGAACTGTATTTTTAAATAATATTTTTTTGGCACAAAACACCCAAGCTTACGAAATATCATATGTATTTTTTGTGTTCTTACCGGGAATCGAGCCCGGAAACATCTGTGCGTGAATAAAATGTCTTAGCCATTACATCGTTTGAATGCGATAGTCGAAAAATTGCTAATTTTGATCCGTCTTTATACCGAACTAAATGTAAATATTACAACTAAAGACAATCGCTTTTGCTCTGTTGGTTAGATGGTCAACTGTGAAACTAACGTCGCAGGTTCGATTCCCGCCAGTTGCAAAAAAAAACAAAAAAGTTTTTTTTTCTTAATTATTAAGGGAGTTTTGCTGTATTTTTCATTACTTCCTTCCATATCCTTTTTTTTGCACCTACTAAAATATTATTATTTATTTTTTATACAAGTTATTCCTTTTGAACAAAACGAAAGAAAACAAACACAAAAAATACAAGAAAAACGTAAAAAATATGGTAGACGCTTGCTACATAAAAATTTAAATAACACAATTTTATACGACAACTATTGTGATATATTTCAGTCCTTTACCGCACATTATAAATATTAAATTTAAAGTAATATGTCTCTGTCATATTTCTACCGTATTTCGTTAATAAAAGTTTATCTCAAGTACCAAACCACGTCGGGAAAACCTCATCTCTCTCACACTTGACTCGAGTATGAAAATGCTAATAATTTATCAAGTGACTATCGGATGATTTAATAACAGTTTTCCAGTCTTGACGCCTGGGAGCCGATTACCCCCGGGCATAATTAACCGCTAAATTGCTAATTTACTACAAAATAACTAGCTAGAAATTACTTGAGAGCTCAAGAAAAATACGGGTTTAAAATCTCAATGTAATTTCACTCGATAACAAATGTATTTAATGAATTTATTGTTAGGAATTTATTTTGTGTGATGACGCGATTATATTTTGAAATAAAAATCACCTTTCACCTGTTTATTAAACAAATTCGACTTACTTTTTTAATGTAATTTTTTTGTTGCAGCCAACTTATTTAGATTAAATATATAAATAGTGAAAACCCCATTAAATAATATACGAAATACAGTGGTAAATAAATACTTTGTATACACAGCGTTGTTGGGTTGAATTTACATTCTCCACCAAGTTCCAGAAACGCGTAGAAGTTTTGCATCATTAAACCGTTTCAAATCGTAATTTGTAACTTTTTAGATATTTCTTTAATCTGAGAGTCATAAAAAAGTACGTACTACATTACTTTTATTGAGTTTTAAACTATTTAAAATAACGATTTAAAAATAATTCACGTACCTAACTACTAGAAAGTTCAATAACGTGAATAAAGGTCTCGTTCCAATGAGTATAAAAAGTGAATTAAAAAAAGTATTACAATAATGGAGTCTGAAACTGAAAAGCAAAGTATAAAACATATTTTTTGGCGTTGTGAAGGTGATATCATTTATAGAACAAAACCACCAATTTCCTTCGAGTACCTAATAGAAAACTCGAAAATTGATGTAGTTAAGTCCATCAGAGACTTAGGAGTTGTTTTGGACTATAAACTGACATACAACGAGCATATAGATAATACAGTAAATAAATCACTGAAATTACTTGGCTTCATTAACAGAATATCCTATGATTTTACTAATGTCCGTACAATCAAAACTCTTTATTGCTAAACTGTTCACCTTCTTCTAGAATATGCCTCCGTGGTCTAGTCTTCATTCTATGTCATTCGCATAACTCACATTGAATCAGTCCAACATCACTTGCTTAAAAAAGTAGCGTGGATGTTTGGACTAGAGAGAGGTAACTATTCTTATGCTGATATAGAGTCAATGTTAAATATTTCTAGTCTACAAAAACGTAGAACTAATATTGATTCCATATATATGTTCGGCATACTAAATGGTAAAATCGATGTTTCATCATTACTAGGACACGTAAAATTCAATATTCCGACTCGTAGGTTGAGAAACGATGAAGTACTGTTCATCGATCAGTATAAAACAAACTATGGCCTTCATTCTCCAATGATTCATATTTGTCGTATTGTTAACTTAAGACAATATCTGGATTTTTTGGTTTAAGTTTAGTGCGATTTAAACCTTTAAATTTAAATCCTTTAAATTGTATACATGGACAATGCCCGTTAATAAATAAATAAATAATTCAGTCAGATGAACCTCATCCTCATTTATAACTCTTTACCTTCATAAAAATCAACAAATTGAATAAAATGAATATGGATGTTGAAATGAGGAACGAATATTGTATAATGATGTATATATATTTATTTTTTTTTGTTTATTTTTCCATACTGTTACATATTATGCATGTATTAAATTACATATTTTATACATTATATTTATTAAACATTAGAAGAGAAAAAGAGAAAAAATACTTATTCTAAAAATAAACATAGCCAAAACATTTAACATTTAAACGTCATAGGAGGCTGCTGCGTCCATTCTCGGACTTCGATGTGAGTAATAAAATCGAACTACAATATACCTCAAGCACTTACTCTCAAAACTCTGAAGTTTGGTGTTCTGAGCTTTGGTAAGGTGCCAAGATTCGCACGTATATAGGAGTAGTGGCATTATTCAAGAGTTAATTAATCAGCATTTCGTTTTGGACGAGTATAGACTATAATCCACCAGAGAAGGCAACGGGAAACCACTCTGGTCATCTTTTTTCAGGAATCACTACGGCAAGTACATCAATAAGCAGTCGTCCTGGCTGCGAAATGTAAAATTAGCGCAGGACAGCAGCTTGCCCACCACATACCGCACACCACATCTGAGGACATAAGTCTCCTTGGCGGTGCCCACATACACGGAAAATTTGCTCGTTGTCAAACGAGAAAGGCTGCCTGAAGGAGCTCTCTGAAATCTGATAGCCTTAGCATCTTTGTGTTGAAAGAAAGTAATCCAGAAGTACATAATATGTACTTCATTGGATTGAAAAAAGAGGGAAGTGAATTTTTCATTGACTGGAATGAAATTGATTGGACATGATCAATTCGCCGAAATGATTACAAAACTTTTTAAAAGCCTTGAAATTATTTTTAGAAGCCACCAGATCTGTATATCCAACCGGACCTTTAACAGGGCCACGGATAGTAGCGAGAAACTCCATTCGGTCATCATAGAGAAGAGGAAAAGAACAAGACCACAGAATGTGTTCAGAAGATTAGTTAGGATATCCGCAGCAGCACGAAGGGGAGTCAACAATATTAAAAACAAATAATTTTTTATTCAATTTACCATAATCCGATAAAAAATGCGTAGTCCAGTGATCGGAGATAACACAAGAAGATTCTAAGCGCTGACGGATTGAAGGAAAAAAAATAAAGTTAACCCTTTCTGAAGGGGAAGATTCCCATCGCGATTGCCAAGCATCAAGAAGAGCATTTAAAGTCATTTTTTTAATATTCGATCGAGACATTCCTTCAGTTGGGAGTAGACGGACGCCACCAATAACAGAAGAACGCGCAGGGCAGATACATATGCTTTTGCTGTAGTAATCGCCAACGTCGGGGGGGACTCGGCAAGGCACTAGAAGAAGAAGAGTATAGACTAGAGTTCCAGACAACACGCATCATCTTTTGTTCATCTTCAAGTTGCTCTAGCAATTCCCAGACGGGTTGCGAGCTCTTTGTGCATGCTTTCATCCTCAGTTATATGAACTCCCAAGTATTTAAAGCTGTCAACTTTCTCGATCCTCTGTCCATTTTTAAACCATATATTTTAGATTAATTTATTAATGTTTATGGCACGCAGTGCCTTTAATTCACAAAAACACACATATAATAGAATATAAACACAAAAAGAAGAAAATTAAAAAAATATCATGTTACATGAATACTACAACACAGCAGTTTCATATGAAGAATATGCTAATATATACTCGTAGTTTACAAAATTAAAATAGCCACAAATTAAAAAATTAAAACATCCAAACAATGTATTTTATTTAAAAATAAAATGGAATTTTAAAAAAAGGTAAAAGAATACAAAAAAATGTATTTTAAATGCAAAAAGCCAAAAAATTCTTTTTAATTAAAAAAAAAACAAAATAAATTTAATAAAGTAAACACGTAAATACACAATAGTATACAAAAGTCAACACTGATTAATATTCCTTTTCCTAATGATAATCAGTGAATCATAAAAAAAAATTAAAAAATGTAATGTAACCCGCAGACAAACCTCGGCTTCGCGGGAACAACAATATAATTATATATGCTATTTTATTGTTCAGATAATAAAATATTACTGAAAATAAAAATAAAAAAGGAAATACTCGGTGCTGTAATGCGAATAAGGAAATATATATTGTGGCGATATTTTCGTCCATTTTCTCGATACGCGTAATGCCGGGCAATCAATAAAACTAGTTTTTTGTGTATAAGTAATATAAAGTCCTTGCCAGAAAAGTTGCCGATATCCAATAAAGTGCTGGTGATGTTCACATATATACATACATGTTGTTAATGACACAAATACTGTTTTTTTCTAAGCCTTATGATTGCCAAATATGTAGCCAATTGGATATCGAATTCCTTTTATTCAAGTACAAGGTCGATTCTTAAAAACAAATTGAAAAAGTTATGACTGTATTGTTATGTCTGTACATATATAAAATAAAAATATTTATTTACAAAACAGTTCATACAAGTAAAGAGCATATGCCTACTTCTTCGGGGTCCCCCCGATGTTGGTGATCGCTGCATCGAAAGCATTTCTGTATCACGCTATTTTTATATTCCTCAGCTAGGACAACTGCTTATTGGATGTACCCGCCATAGCGATTCCTGGGAAAAGATGCCCAAAGTGGTTTCTTGTTGCCTTCTCTGGTGGATTTTTTTGTCGGGATTACCTTCCCTTAGCTGCTTGATGCTGGTTTTGAGGTGCCAGAAACTCGCTTTTCATCCTTTCGTTATCTGTTGTGATCACACCGTTATCAATGTGATCACATTGCCCTGGGTTCGAGATGTGAACGCTAACGAGTTAGACTAGTCAGTAGTGTTGCCGGTGGAATGCAACTGGGCCTTAGCAGCATTTCAAAGATTCACACCCTCCAGCAAGATATGACTCACTGCGATCCTACCGACAGTTTGAACCCTACATTACATCCATATATTTTGTTGAGGAGTGGACGAGGTGTGACTAATACCTCGTCCTGGAAGGAAAAAAAATGGTAAGTGGACTGTATTCTTAGAAAGGAAGGTTGCGCAACTCCGCTTACCTATTGATGATGAGGCGTGATGAGTGCTGAAACCTGGCTGGTGAAGCTGGCGGTCGTGAGATGCTGGCACAGCTTGTATGGAGCTGGCGGTCTAAAAGGACGCAGGCGCAGCTCGCTTGAGAAAATATTAGTTAAGCACTTCACTCGGTTGATGTTAGATTGTGTACTTCGATTTTAATGTTGTGACCGGCACTCACACGTAGAATCATTGTTGTGTGGAGTGCGCTAGAAAGACAGATAGGTAGATATAAATTTGGTTGAAAATTGGTACTAACATGTTTTTCCTTTTATTATTTACTAGCCCGCGGGTTCGCTCACGTGGTATAGGGGAAACATTATTAATGTAATCAATTAGTTGTGTAATTTATCGATAAGAATTTTCCCGATGGAATGATATATTTTATCGGGATTGAAAGTAGCTCGGTCTTTCAACTATCGCTATGAAATAAATACGATGATTCGTTAGTCTATGGTGATGTCACATCGTTATTCTGTCGCACAAGTCCAAAATCCTACGACAAAATAAAAACAAATGCAAACCAAACTAACTTTAGATAAAGCGAGTCAATTAAAGAAATTTAAAGAATTAATTTCAAATTGATTCTTTTTGACAACCAGCCGCCTAGTTATTTTTTAATAATGTGGCTGATTGTTACTATATTTAATTATTTTAGTAAGACATTTTACTTCTCATCTCTTCGGCTACCTCTGTGCGAAAAATCAAGTCGGTTGGTCGCTTGTTGAGACGCGGACACACAAATAAAACATAATAACGATGCTACGTCGCTATAGACTTACTGATTTAAAAAATATTGTTTTTATCAAATTCATGTTTTTTTATTTTTTTATCATTGCGCGATTAAAAAAAAACATTCGTTTTAAAATGGCAAAATTGTATGATTTCCTTATTTAGCGTTCGTTTTACCAACAGGCTGTAAGCCTTTGCGTCAGCTTTATTTATATATAATAGTCTAATGTCGTCGGCAAACATGATAATTTTAATATCAGCTATATTTTTATTTTTTGTATATTTTTTTTATTTTATTTAATAAACATAATTATACGTTTTTACAGTTTTGAAATTTCAATTATCATATTTTTACTAAAACTAAAAACCCACCAAGCCACTTTCTGTACCTTGTTGGTGTATGATTAAAGTTAGTTTTATTAAATATCAGTATAACATTTAAAAAGAAACTGAATTTGAAATTACATTTATCATTTATTAAACATACATTGACTATGGTCTAATGTTTTTTTTTCAACTATAAAATATTTTTTTAATTTCCAAAAATAAACACTTCATTATGGAAACTTAACTGGTCCATAGTATTGATTTTTCATTAAAAAATATTTAACTAATGTTAGTAAATATTAGTATATGACCACTTACCGACTTTTTTAGTCTACTGGCTTCGAGACGTACCCGTCTTTTCATCAGGACACTAAAAATATTTTTTATGTTTTAGGGAACATTATCGTCATTCCTACTTCCGGGCTATACTACTTCCCTATTTCGATCGCTTGTTACATGAAGGAAATGTGAAAAGTCCTACGCTTTAGGCGCCAGTCCAGGGACATTGAAATATTTGCAGTTAAAAACACCTTTAAAACCGATATTATATTTATACCCTGCCAGGAATCGAACCCAGAACCTAAAAAATAGCAGGCAAATGCGCAAACCTTTACACCATGAGACGGATTTATCCACTCGATTTTTTTCGGGGTTTTTACCCGAGAGTGGCCATCGAGTCGAAAACTCTCGTTCAGAGCTCTAGTTCTATTTCACACAGAAGTGTATTCTTCATCTGTCTGAACACAGACAATTTTTAAAGTTGAGCATTTATTATATCTTTGATGGGAGGACATAAGAGTATAACTATAAACGTGTAATTTTTCAAGAGAGCAAAAAAGCTTTATTATAAACCAAACTATTTAGCTCCAAAATTTTTAAATTGTAAATACCCCAATAAATTATATATCGACTATTGAGTAGATAAATAACATAAGCATATGGACTCATTTGAATAACCGATATTTTAACGTTATAATTTCTGGAAAAGACCCATAGAAAACTATGTTGACGAATTAAGAGAATTACATAGGGGGTCTTACTCATGTGATTGGTATAAAGTTATGCCTAGGCACAGTGGTAGAATATCATAATAAAGATAATATTTTCATCCTTGTTTTACCATTATGCCTAGGCGTAACTTTGTACAAGGTTTACAAGTAAGGCCCAGGGTATTATTACATGCTATTATGTTTAACGTGGGTAAATTTATAAAGGGTAGAGAAATCGGTCGGTTGTAATGTAGCCACATAATTAATAAGGTATCGGGTTGTTATCAATAAATGGAGTATTTCGTAAAGGGTAGCCAAAAATACCCTTCACTAGAAAATCTTTATTTTTGGAATGCGAAAACGATACAGTGTAAAATATTTTAATATTTAAAAAATAACATTTTCAATTTATCAAAATGTTTGCAGACACAGATATGATCCCCATCATATCATCTGAAACCGATGGTGCATTGATACACTTAATGCAACGTACATCGACCATCTGTTACATGAAGGTAAGGTGATCAGCATCAAGCTTCAGGTGCCAGCCCCATAATATAGTGATACTTGTGAAATTCTCGTATTTAAGAAGATGTGCAGAATGGTGTGTAAATTAAATTTTATATATTGGCAAGGGAGCCTAATGTCCCTGGGTATGAACGTTACTAATTTTATGTGCCGTCCTTTTCCACCAAAGAAAGTAGTGTTGCTAACCCTTGGTGTTGAAATTGTCAAACGATGTACCTAACTACTTACAATTCTTTCTTAAATTGATGAAGTGAATAACTTTTAAATAAGCCGTGCTACATGCGTGATTGTTGTTTTTGGGGGGTTATTTGCAGAGCGTCGGTGTTAAGAAATTTTTAAATAATGATAATAATAATCTAATCTTATGATATAAACTAAATGTTTGACTACAAAGATTATGATATTAAATTGATGAAATTACTGTAATTGACATACACTATTGTGATACAAGTAAATACAGCTTTAAATGCTTTTTTTTTTTTTAATATGGTCATGTGGATGAATGACAATATCCGTCAAAGGTCCTCCGTATCATTTGCCAAACTCACGTAAAAAGGGGTAGTGAAAGTAGTTGAGTTAAACTAAATGAAAATTGCGGTACATGAAAATATTTCGTTTTAAAGAGTAACTCGTTTATTGACAAAAACATTACAGGCCTTACTAGATTCTCTTATTCAAAGGAATAATCATACCAGGTGTAACCATTTATACCTGGTATAAGAATAAAAATAATTGTAAAAATATTTATGACCTAGTATAATAGTTATACTAAGCTTATTCTATCGTTTTTTATGGCCATGCCACATTTCTGCGTACATTTATGAACAAGCAGCGTGTGCATGTGCATGTGTAGTTAGAAATACTAATACGGTATTAGCACTGATGCACAGAGATGACACTTTATACAAATCCAAGCTAAAAAGTCGTCCCCAAAGGATAGGGAAAGACCAGCGGAAGGAGCGAGTGTCGTCACGTCATATCACGTCTACTTTGGCAAGTAAAACACGTAGAACAGTTCAAAGCACGGACTGTTTACATCGGCTTACTGTAAGTTATATTCAGTATATCGCTTCCTTCTGCGTACGCGTCACCTTTGTTTGTCGTTTCACTATACGCCTGACTAACTGAGCAGGACAGAGACAGGAGATAACTCGCGAATTGGTAATATATTAATAAGACTTTTTTGACATTAAAATAGCTATTTTAAACAAGTTTTGATTAAGATAAGAACATTACTTATGGGTGAAAGGTATCTTAGCGTACATATGGGCATTTTAGTAATTTCAAGGAGACAAAAAGTTAAAAGTAGCCGGGGACTGCTCGCAACAGACTAAAATCCGTTCAATCAAACATATGCCAATTGGCCACAGCTTGAGGGACCATATTCGAACGCTCATGCTTATTCTAGTTATATAATATATCAATGAGTATTAGTGACAAAACGAGACGAACTTATCAAATAATGTCAAACGTAACTTACGAAATCCAAGTCAATCAAAAACGATAATGATATTTATTTGTTTATGTTTTATTTTATTATTGTGTTGTTTAAGAAATTTATTCTAAAATAACAGATTGTAAATAAACTATATTTTCTGGGCGTCATGGATTCGTAAAAGAAAATATTCGATGTCAACAATTGAAGAAAGACGATTCATAGATATTAGACAACGCACTAATTGACATTACTCAAAAAAAAAAAAATACACACCAAAATGAAATCATATGTTTTCATTGAATAAATTTCTAAATGTTATATAATATTAAATCTTTTATGTATAACTGCAAAATATAACAAGGATAATTTTTATTAAAAATGCTAAACAAAATTTATCTGCATGTAATGTAAATTTGATGGTCATTATAACACTCATAAACGATATTTTATTTTAAAATCTCTAAAAAGACAGCGTGCTTTCTAAATAGTTTTTATTCGAGATAAATGAAATCCATTTTACTACTGAAAAATGTGACATCACAGATCGTAGGCTTATTCCAGTGTTATTTCACGTCGGACGCAGGTGTAAATTTGGAATAAGTTTATGTGGACGCTGGATGCTATCCCAGCTCTATACCGGGTATAAATTTTAGGTTGTAAGAATTTTTACTCTCCCATCCTTATTCTATCACTATGCCTAGGCGTAATTTTAAACCAGGTGTATATGTAAGGCCCTACTTTTTGGTATGAGTTAAACCGATAGAAAGACCCACGGTCTTTAAAACAGTTAGGAGTATGAACTATAAAAGTAAATAAAAAAATGGTGCCAGTCCAGGAACATGAAAGATTGCAGTGAAGACCCATACTTTTAATTAATATTTCATGTCGACCTTCCAGGAATCGAACTAGGGACTTCAAGCGTGAAAAGTGAACGCGCCAATCACTATACTGCAAGGTGGACTTATTTCCACTCGAGTCAAAATATTAAGGATTTTTACCTAAGGGCGGTAATAAAGTTAAAAGTACTCAACTAGGATTTAGGTTCTATTTCAGAGACAAAGTTGTATTCCCGATCTGCCCGGACACAGAATATCCCAACATTATGTGTGGCGCCGTAATTGCGTGTTATGCCTATAATATTATGTTTTTTTATACTGCTATTTATGTATGTATGTGCATAATAATGTATATGTATTTTTTAGTAAACAGTTTATTTAGAAAATAAAATACAATTTTATCGAATAATATAAAAATATATTTTAATTTATTTCAACAGAGAGGGAAAACCTTTTTGAGATGGAAATATGGAAGTCTAGGCATTTACAGGGCTTATGCCTTGTCACTGGCTGGTTTAAAGGCCACTTTACACACCGTGTAATATTCACCATTCTGCCCATGTTTAAACATCCACATTTCCTCAACTCTTCCGTCTGTTGACTTTTGTGAAGTAAAAGAGCTGAAACCTTTATCACGTGGGTGAGATTCATCCGGCTGAACCAAATCCCCTACTAGGCAACGCCTGAAAACAATTTTCCAATTTTTATACTTCTTTTACCAGGTAGTTAATTCAACAATTTTTGAGTATGTCCAAATGCTTGCAAACTGGCTGGATTTCCTCCCTAGGGAGTTATTCATGTTTAAATTTATTTCAACAGAGTGGGAAAACCTTTTTGAGAAAGGAATATGGAAGTCTAGGCATTTACAGGGCATTTAAGCCAGCCAATGACAGGTCATAAGCCCTGTAAATGCCTAGACTTCCATATTCCCTCCTTAAAAATGTTTTCCCTCTCTGTTGAAATTAATTTAAATATGAATAACTCCCTAGGGAGGAAATCCAGCCAGTCTGCAAGCATTTGGACATACTCAAACATTGTTGATATAAAAATGTATTTTAACGTTTCCCATTACGTAAAATAAATTGTAAAACAACTCATTCCTACCACAATAGGAAATGACGCCTTAAAAATATATTAAATGTCGGTTAATATTATTTTAGCGTTACTAAAAATCCAGTAAAAAGAAATAATTGCGGAGAAATTATAAGGAATTTAAGGAAATAATCTGATTGGGACTCATTAAAAACAAATATTGTTTGTAAACATTTTTAAACAAACTTTTTTTACACTCGAGAAAATAACTTCCTCCCATATTTTAAGTGCATACATTTTTGTCAAATGTAGCCCCGATTTAGGACGATTAATAAAACATTTACACTCGTAACTTTTTTCTACTTAACGGATCGAAGATTTTAAAAGTTATAAATATTTCCATGACAAAGCTCATCATTTTGCTGAAAACCGCAAGTAAATCGGGCATGTAGTTATTTAGTCTATTGAGGACACATATACGAACATTGCCTTTTATATATATATAAAAATATATTTTTTTTATTTATTTATTTTTCAAAAATATTTACAAAATATTCTTAAATTAAAGTCCTGCTGAGTTGCATACATACAACTCGTCAGCAGGTTCTCATAAATTACATTGATTATTTACACTTAACCTACATTAACAATAATTTTACTTGAAAAATAATTACAGATTACATTTTGAAAAATTAAAAACTATCACTAATACAAAAAACTTTTTCTAATAACCATAATTTGAGCAAACGTCGAACTCCTGTATTTAACTCAGTATTTTTAATATTGTTTGGTAACATATTAAATATTTTAGCTATACTGTATTGCAGTGTCCTTTTGCCATATTTATTGCAGTATCTAGGAACAGCTAGCCCTTCCATAATAGTAACCTAGCCCTTCCATACTAGTAAAATTCGTTCGTAAAATTGAAACTAATTTAATTCTTACTTGAGAATTACTTTAGATCTGTGGTAAAATTAATCTTGTTCACGTTCTTTTGGAAAGTAATACCAGCAAGTAGTGTGATATTAATAAATTGATTATTATTGCCACCAAATTAATTACTGTCACCTTCAGTAACCAGAAACCTATATTTTAGTTAGAGCGTAAGTAACACTACTCATAAATTGAATTACGTAATATGTTAAGACATAATAATTATGAATAACAGCTTAAATATTTTTTCCAAAGTGAGTCCCAAAAAGTTCTTTTCTCGGAAACGTAGGGTGATGTCAAAATATAAAATAAAATCTTCATATTATACCTAAAATATTGAATTGCCTATTTTCTCAACCAAGCAATTAAATGCAAATAAATACAGCTACTATAAAATACACTAAAACCGTATTGTAATTTTTTCTAAGAAAACTCTTAAACTAAAATGTGCTGATATCAAAACAAAAATGTTATAAATGAAAAAATAAACGAAACAAATTATTTCACTTTTAAGCCACTCGTTGGGTTAAAAAATATGTGCGTGGCGGTGGTGGGTCAGAATAGATTCAGTTTTAAAAACCACTTTTTAAACATTTTTTGTGAATTTTTTAACTGTTCTGGATCAATGAAAAGACGTGGGGTAATGTTTTGTCTACGATTTTTGTGATTTTGTCAAGAGAAATAAAGTATTTTAATCATAGATCAGACCCAATGTTGACTTTTCACATAATTGACAATTTTCAATACTGGGTCTGATTGGACGGGATTAAATATATCTGTAGATCGGACCCATCTCCCCTGGGAATAAGTTCAATCCGTTTTTGTTTTACATATTATAATTTAAACAATTAGATATAAATTTAAACAATGAATCTTTATGAAATATTATTATTCTAAACGAATGCATCAAACAGTTTTAGAGCTATGAAAAATGAGTTTTTGCGTGAGTCATCATTTTGCAATATGCGACTATTTTATCATTCATTTTATGGCTCCGCCAATTAATTTATTAAGGAAATATATTATGTTGTTCCATAAAAACGTAGAACAACATTTTGAGTTTGTTCAAAAGTTTGTCGGTATAATACTGGATTTCACCCCCTAGGAAGATATTAAGATAAACAAACTGAAACAGAGATGGAGAACATTTTGTAGAAGGAAATATGGAAGACCAGGTATTTACAGGGCTTATGACCTGTCCACATAAATGTGGCCATTTAACATATTGTGTAACATTAATCAATTAGACCACTTTTGAACATTCAGTTTCTTCAATTTTTCCATCGGTTAATTTTAGTGAAGTAACAGAGCTGAAACCTGTATTCTTGTGAAGAGATTCATCGGATCAAATCATTTCACACACTAGACAACGCCTGAAAACAATATTTAAATTTTTTAACTTCTGAGAATTTATTATAACATTTTGAGTGTGTTTAAATGTTTATAAACAAAATTCTAGATTTCACCTCCTAGAGAACTATGAAGATGAACATATTACAACAGAGATGGAAGACATTGAGGAGAATAAAATTGATCGACATTGGCAAAATGGTGAATATTACGCACTGTGTAAAGTGGCCACTTAAATCAGCCAATGATAGGTGATACGCCATGTAAATGCCTAGACTTCTATATTTCCTTCTCTCAAATGTTCTCCATCTCTGTTGTAATTTGTAAACACTATTGACAATAAATTTTTCTTAGCTATAAAACAATTGTCTTAGGAAGAAGTTAAATTTTCATTTAATTATTATTTTACTAGATTTTACCATCGTTTAGATGTTACCTTTATAAGAAAAAAACAGTAAATTACTAAATGAACAATGTTTCCTTTAGTTCACGTCTGTCTAGTTTTGAGCATATCCTTTTCAAATTACGCTTCCCATCCTTACAAGACAAAGATACTTGATTTATTAGGTCAATATGAAGCACAATATTGATATAATAAAATAGGATAGAATTCATTAGTTTTATACCCTGATTAAGATGCTTTGAAACCGGTTGGAAGAAAAATAAATAATAGGTGGTTAAAAACAAAGTCGTTTTTTTTTTTTTTATACATAAGATGTCATTCATTTAATTTTTTTTATTCGTGTAAATGCGTATGAAGTGTAAAAAAAAATCATACAGAATGTCATGCGTTAATTTCTTTGTATAGTAATTATTTTAGCATTGACCTAGTACTTGTTTAGAAAAATTCCAAATCCATTTGGATACGAAAAATAAAGTTTCGAAAAAAAATGTATCATTAGCACTTGCTTGGGTATTGGCTATTTTTTTGGCAACGATTTTGTATTAATTAATATAATACTTATAATAACTTTTATTCATTCCATTACGAGCATCGAAAATATGGCCACTTAATAAATTTGTTGTTAGCATTAAAGCGCAGAGTAGTTTGTATTTTTTTTATTGAAAATCAAATTCATGAATTTACATCGCCCTCGATAAAAAAAAATATACAAAACCTGCATCCGCTACCCTCCACTGTTCACCCTGACACAAATGTAACGCGATATTTTTTCACGTTTCTTCCGTTTCCACGTTTTGACATTGCTAATTCTGAAAGTCAGAAACTTATTGAAAACGTGAAGAGGGTAGCGTTGAAAGCGTGTACATATAATTTCACGTCTGTTCTTGTGTTTTGAACTATCATTTCATGAAATGTCAAAGTTGTCCCTCCTCAAATGTATCTCCAATCTAACGGATTCACCCCGCGTACCAATCCAGGCAAGATGTCAAAGGGGTAAATTTCAACACACATTTGGAATTCCTTTTCATCCAAATTAATTCCCCATGAGAAAAATATAGATGCTTGACAAAGGATAGTATAATTTGTTATTCGATACTTGTTTTTCTCTTGTATGCTGTTAAAAAATTGTTCCTAGGTATCATAAGTTTTTATAACCATGTTTTCATAATAAATGTAATAAAATCAAATTAATGTTTGTCATTTTAAATGCTTATGTGAACTTTAATTTATTTTTAATTATTATCATTATAAAAAAAACTCTACAGCCATGGGTAGATCTTAGTTAAATCCAGCAGTTCTCAACCTTTTCTACGCGCACCTCCCCTTACATTCTCTCAAAAAACCCCACCCTCCGGCATCATTCTCAATTTTGAGTAGATAAAATAAACGAATCAAACAATGATGGGTGTATTAATTTTCAACCAAATGACACATAAATCATCAAATTACATTTTTTTATTTATTTATTTTTATTATAATTAGTAAGAGCTCTGGGGCGGCACTTTATTAGTCAATTGATGAATCTTTGGCTTCAAAGTAGTCAGTGCACAGCGGAGATGATTTTCAACATATGGTCTATTTTTTTGTATTATCTTTATTCCTTTATTCCTAACAGAGTTTAAAAAACGATGTACACAAAGATAGGTTGTTGAAAATGGCACGCATTGCTTCTTTGCCAACAATAGGATAAATGGTATGCAGAAAAACATTTTTGAGAAGGGAATATGGATGTCTAGGCGTTTACAAGGCTCATGACATGTCATTTATTTATTTTATTTGATTTGTTTTTTTTATTCGTAATATATTTATTGAGATACAAATCCCAACAGCATGGAACCTAAGTCCTGTGCTGAGTTGGAGCAAATAAATGTACCACACTTTAACAACATTTCTATCACTTCTTCACACTATTTTGATTAATACCACTTCACCTGTTTATCTGAGAGAGCTTTTCTTACCTCTATTACAACATGGACTATCTCCTTGCTCTTATAACGAGAGAGCCCTTTTAATATCCCATTCACTGCTTTAATTTTCTTGCCTCCTCTTTCACAGTAGTAGCGGCTCGATTGTGGATAATCTAATCTAAATGTTCGAGACGACCCTTCTTTATTAAAATTGAAATCAAGATTGAAATGTCACTATCTAAATGTTTGAGTTGTTCCTTTCTCTTCCTTCTTTCATTCCCATCACCTCTCCTCTCTTATCTTTATAGTAAAGTTTAAATTTTTAGTTCATTTTTGTTTTCAATTTTGGTATAAAATTGTAAGCCTCTGCATTTTCTCAAACTGAACAGTTTGGGTAGGTAGAAAAATATATGCGTGCAAAGTGTTAAATAAATAAATAAATAAGATATACATATTATACAGAACTAAAACATCATTAAAAAATACATGGCATATCAAAATATAAAAGAACATGCAATAAAAAACAATTTGAAGTATAAGAAAAAATCAAATCCAAAAAAATAACTTTAAATATTAAAAAAGCCATCAAGGAATTTCTTACTCAAATCCCTTCCCCTAAGGAAGATCGAATCTTGAAACTCTTGTTCGAAAATAGGTTTTGTCCCTGAGAGTTAAACACGCTCTTCCAAAATATTAAACGCTCTCGGTGCGATAAAGGAGAAGTGTCTCTGAGCTAAATTTGTCCGGGTTTTGGTTTTAAGTACCTCCACGCATTGGAACAACTGTTCTGATGGATATGTTGGAGGACGCCGGAATATGATTTTAAGCAATCATTGATTGGCTGGTTTAAGTGGCCACCTGACACGCCATGAAACATTCACTATTCTGCTATGTTTAAACATCCATTGAACTAACCCATGATGATATGTGTGAGATTTAGATTCACACATATTTAAATGTCTAAAATAATGGTATCATTAAAATTAACAAAATAAAAATAAAATATAGTAGTATTAAAAAAAACAAAAAATTACTATCATTGAAATCAATAGAAAAAGAATATAAATATAAAACATAATTGAAATGATAATTGATGATATTATAAGTTTATTAATGTTTTTAGCTGTGTATTTTCTTTAAAACCACCGACTGTTATTTGCAAATGACGGAAATTCCTGTATGAATAAATAAATAAATCACCCTTAATGAAAAAGGCTTGAAGGATTTTTTTACCATTTCTCATTTCATTTTTGTGACAACAGGCCTAGTCCATTATGTGCTAAGCTCATCATTGTGACGTGAATTCATTTGTCAATTTTTGACGGGCAAACGATATTTTGGTCTTTTCTTTCCCAGTTAGAACATTTGCCTATACGAGTACGTAGCTGATTGATGGGTACATTATCGACTTAATTTGAAGCAATGAATGATTAAACTGGCGTCTATTTTTCAACATCTAAATTGCAAAAAGGGAAGAACGGCTTCATGTCTGTTTATTTGATTTCCCGGTGTACTGCTAGCTTTTAGATAAATCGAATATAATCCAGTTACGAAAATAAAAAATATAATTGATAGAAAATAATGTTTTTTCACATAGAATTAAGAATAGTCCAAAAACCGCATACACACAAAACAAAAGGCGACTCAACTTCTCATAAATGAGTAGGTTTACGTTTTGTCTCATTAGTTTCTTTGTAGACGTCGCTCACTACGCGACTCCTGATTCGAATTTAACCATGCCGTGTGTGTCCTTTTTAAGTGTAGAAATACTGCTAGGATCTTAAAAAAACAAGATGCAATCACATTTCATGTGTAATTATCAAATTAACGTGTTTGTCACAAATGCATTGTGTAAAAATTAAATTATTTTTCTGTCATCTGTCAGATTGTCGAAGAAACAAAATGGAAATTTCGTTAGTATTGACAGTATAGTAAATTTGTTTACCCTACTTTGCTCATATAATAAGAGAAATAATGAAAATTGAACCTCGGATTCAACAAAACCGTGGTAGACATTATCTTTAAAACATAAAATATTATCTAACATGATATAAAAATATCCGTTTTGTGTAAAATAAAATTTGTTTTATATTTTAAGTTCAAAGTTCATTAATTCAATTACTCTTATTAAATGACCCTTTACTTATCTACTCTGTTGTGTCATCAAAGTTTCGGAGTGCATAATAAAATTTTAGAAAAATTAACAAATTTTATTTTTTACCTTACATTTGTGTTATGGTTATATTCTTCGCGATCTGGCAAGATTACTCGGTGTGTCTAAGTGGGAGAATTATTGAACACAGTTCGATGTATTCAAATATGATTCTACGCTCCTTCTGGACTATTCTTAATTCTATGTTTTTTTACGTAACGAGACACAAAAACATTTAGTGACAATGCGAAACTTCAGTCGTACGAGAAATTGGATATAATAAATATTTTCTTGAGAGCGGTAAAAATTGGAGCATTAAATTGTACGGAAAAGTTTCTTGAAAATCTACAAAAGAAATAATAAAAAACGTTTTTATAAAAACGAACTACTTTGAATGACGTCACTAGTTCATATGAATCAACCTATGATTTATTTATTTTTAAAGAAAGAAATATTAGCGTTCTTATAATTTACCCTAATATTACAATTTTGGTGGCCATTTTCAACGAGTTGTAAATAACTAACTATTAGAAAATGGAAATCAAGTTGGGGTAGAGTGCGAGAGTGATCTCCGGCCCGTGAGTCTGCAACACTAGCCACGGGACCACAACCCGATTATTAAATTGATGATATGAGAATTATGGAAGACTTCCGGTTTGCTTGTCGTGGATTGACCAATGGAAAAAAACTAATGGAGAATATCCGGAAAAGAACCTCTGACGTCACACGTGGAGTTATTTCAGAAATACAAAACCTCAAAAAATCGTAGCGCTGATAATACGATATACATTATAAAAAAAAATTAATACAATTTTGGCTTATTTTAATAGTCGATTAAAAAATAAAAAAACCACCGAACTTCCTCATCAATACTTAACTGCAATATATTTACATAATTTAGTTTTTTTTTAATTCACTATCTTAAAATTAGGAAAAGTTAATAAATATTTAAATATGTTCTCATTGTTTCCCGTTGGTGTTATCTTAGCCATTTTACATCGAGCAATAATACAACCAACTTCATCGTGAAACTCCACCATAAGGCTTAAAACGATAGTGTATGTTAACTCTTAAAAGACTGGTAAATAGTTCCTTTGCATGCGGTTATGTAACATCGTGTTACCAGAAGCAGAAGACACAATATTCTAAAATTCAGACGTTTGAAAAAAAATAAAGCATGGAATAATACAGTAAAATAATTTATTTTACATTATTTATAAAAATAAACATAATGTGCCCTGCTTTAGCAAAATAAATTAAAAATCATAAATACGCCGGTATCTTTAGTGCGTGAGCGCATCTATAACTGTCAATAACCGCCTGAATTGCTTTTCTCACAAACACTGACCACAAAATGGCGTATCTGTCTATCTTGTTATGAGTTCTATCTTCGTGCTCTCCTTTTTACAGATTTATTGCCGTATTGGCGTGACATTCATTCTTCGCATAGCAGGGATAAATAATTTTTGAATTAAAATCCAGCATACAAATTTTACTTTCCAAATCCGTCGTGAAAATGTCCATTTAAATATTACAAAAATACAAATTCATCATTAAAATGAAGAGAGATATATCAAGTCTTGTATCGTAAATTGACTAGTGCGACAGAGCCACACAAGAGTTAAACAAAATATTTTTTCATGGCGGTAAACATGTCGAATTTTATGCCAAAAAAAATATTTACTTTACAAGAAAACAATTTTATCAATATTGAAAATTAACAAAATATTCAGACAGTTATTAACTTCAAACCTCGGTTTAGGGCCAAAACTAGCATGGAATATTTTTAAAAATAATTTTTACGTTCAATATGATTCAAAATGCAACTTTTTAGACCCCTTTCACTTTGATGTCTAAAAAAATAAAAAAACTTCACATATCAACGGCCCAGTCTAATGTACAATAATAAATTTATTTAGTAATTAAGTCAACCGCGAATCAAAGCCGAAACCTCGTGCATGATGAAGAAACATATTACGACATTTTATCATTTAGTTATGATCGTAAAGCATCGACGCATGTGTTTTTTTTTACTGTACATGAGAGCGGTCAATTTTTTTTTTGACAACTCGATAAGCACAAAAGTAAATCCTTTGATGCTTTGGAAAATATTTTTTTTCAAACCTTGCATATAAAGCCTTTACAAAACCTTTTTAAAATCAAATGTAAAGGAACGTCGAAAGTCAATGTCGCATTTCTTGCACATCCGCCGTTGTTATACGATCACAACTGTTATTTTGTACAGACAGTTACTGTGAAGTATTGCAAAATAAAAAAGTATGTTCAATCAATATTCTTAGTCGAACATATGAGTAATTGAATCTGGGACTTAACCACTATACTGCAAGGTGGATAAACATTCAAGTACCTATGAAAAAATTAATATATTTTTAAAAAGATTGATGAATTTTTAAAAATAATTTATTTAACGCTCAGACGAAGAAATTTGTTAAACATGATTTAAAAACAAAGATGGAGGACGTGGATATCTAGAAATTAACGGGGTTTATAACCTGACATTGACTGATTTAAGTGGCTACTTTCAATCAGCCTTGGTGCTTTGGGCACTGCATTGGAATATACAATGAGACAACTGTTAATCCTTAGGCCCTAACCGTACACTACAAGGCGGGCGGGGTTTATCATTCGATTTCCTTTTTCGTAATTTTTATTAGATTTAGTTAAAAACATATACTCCACCTAGGTGATTGATAAGGTATAACATGCTACTATCAAATTATATTCAATAAAATGTTCCAAATTTCTAATATAATTAATGAATCTCCACTGTAATATTACTGATACAAGTAAGTTTATTCACAGTCCGAGTATGTGTTTTTGAATTATCCATTTGCCACGGAAAATATTTCTTAAAGCTCCACAGAAAAAATGTCCCACGATATACGATTGATTACTTAATGTTATTGACAGCATTATTACATAAAATCATCTGAATGGAAGACGAGCAAAACAGCTCATTCAAGTTCGTCAGAGAAAATTCTTGGTACAAGTTCAATTATTGTATTTTTTTATTTATTAATATATTTACTTGTAGGATTTAAGTTTTGGTGGTTGTTTCTGCCCCAAGTAGACAGAAAAGATGAGATTGATATTAAAGGATTGTTTATTGCATGGTAAATATTTTTTTAATTTTTTCAAATTAAATTTCATAAAAAGTACATGTTTTTGTTAAATTCTAAACATATCTACTTTTACACATCTAGTAAATGTTATAACTGTAACTCTCTCGCTGACTGACGTTAGCACGCCCTGTGGTCTCGTTATAGGTCCCGTTTCTTTTTTCTTCATGTCTCCATGGCGTGAATGTACTGCAGAACGTTGCTCTTATGATAAATATTTTCGAAAAAAATAAAGTGCTGATTCAGAATATTTCGTTTTAAAAATATCTTAATTGGTTCGCATATTACAACAGAGATGAAGAACATTTAAGAAAAGGTAATATAGAAGTCTAGGCATCTACAGGGCTTATGACCTGTCAATGGCTGGTTTAAGTGGCCACTTTACACACTGTGTAACATTCACCATTCTGCCTATATTTGAACATCTATATTCCTTCAATTCTTTCATCTGTTAATGTTTGTGAAGTTAAAGAGATGAAACCTTTATTTATGCAGGTGAGGTCAATATTACCTTTTCTTAAATGTTCTTCATCTCTGTTGTAATATGTTAATATAAACAGCTCCCCAGGGAGTTGAATCCAGTTCTTGTCTACAAAAATTTGGACAAACTCAAAATATTGTTAATTGGTTCAGTTTAAAGTGCGAAAAAAAAGGATCTCAATTCTTTCGATTTCAGCTAAGCACAAAACATGCAATTGTCTTATTCGCACAGTATTCGAGGAGGCATCTGCGAGAGAGAGAAAGAATAACCATATTAAAATACTTGTAATCCAATCGCTCTTTCACCGCATATCCTCTTTTATCCCAAAATTTGTAAAAAACGGTGACCGGTTTCATTGAGTTCAATACATCCACTTATACGTTTTGCTCGTGAATATAATTTGAACTTTCCCCTTATTGATCCATTTGTTTGTAAAATCTTAAAAACTACTTTTTATTCTTATACTTAGTTTCAATAATAAAGTCTTGTTTTATCTTATTTTATTTTATTTTAGTTTATCTCTAATTCTTAATATTTTATATTTGTATTTATATTTTCGACACTTGACACTTGTGCAATATTAACACACATGTCCACCTTCATTCCAATATAACACCCACTCACCCACCCTCTCACTCACTTACACTCACACAAACACACTAGTATGTATTGTACGTGTATTTAATGTATTTCTGTGGATATCTGTCATTGGTTTTATTCTCTGTATATTTTATTTGTTATATTTTTGTTACATGTATTACTGTTGATATCCCCAATAAATAAAATAAAAATAAAAAAATAAAAAAATCATCGTGACTGGTCTTTAAAATAAAATTCTATGTTTATTAATTTTACAAAAAAAGTAAGGATAGAGCATTAAAAAGTATACAATAGTCATTTAATTTAATTATTTTAGTCTGAAGAACCTTCTTGCTAAAATTTATCTTAATATAAATATAATTCCTCTGTACGTGTAAAGTCACCAAACTCCTCCTAAACGGCTTAACCGATTTACGTGCGGTTCTCAGAGAAATATAGATCTTTGCACTGTGCGTGTTCGTTGATAAAAAAATCTTCAATCTAATTTGTAAAACAGAAGTAAGGAGCATAAATATTTTAGTCATTGGTCTACCAGGGTTGCATTCAAGGGGAATGCATTTACAAAAAAATGCAAAATATTGTTTTTTATTGTTAAAAAAAGTTTGTTTTTTAATGTTAACAAACAGCATTTGTTTTTTGTGGATCTCAATCAGATTTTTTCCCTAAATTCATTATAATTTCTACGTATTTATTTATTTTTACTGGATTTTCGGTAATAGTAAAATAATATTAAACTCAATACATTTTAAAAAATTGTATTCCAACGTAAGTACACCCCTCTGTTGGTGAGAAGACCGGAGTTTGACGTTTGCAAAAAGAATGCCATATTTTAAAAAGGTATTTAGTTTTTGTTTTGGAATTCAACCATAAACAAGTACCTATTTTTTTTTTTTTTTTTTTTTTTTTTTTTTATACGCCTCCACTCGAACAAGTACCTAAGTACCCACTTAAATTCAATATGAAATGAACAATTTTTAGTTTTGGAATTTAATCACACACCTACTTATCAATGAAAAGCCCTTTTCCTTTATCCAGACAGTTTTTGTACGCTTTCGCGACATAATTAATTAATAACATAACATAATTTCGCGGACCTTTTCTCTAAATTTTTTTTGGTTTCAAATTAAATGTCAAAATCGGATCAAAACCCGGCTGGTGGTTGAATAATGTCTAAATTCACGTTAGGCATGGGTTGAGTGTCATGAGTTTAGAGGGCTTAGGGTAAAACGCAGTCTGATTTTTCTTCATTAACACGTATTCTCATATTTTCTCCCTGGATTATGGCACTAGAGCAGTATTTTTGCATAATTATGATTTGAGCACGACAAAGACTCTTGGGCCCGGTTGTTTGATCGTTAATAAAAGTGGAGTTTTACTTTTGTTTAATTTATTAACGAATTCGGTTTTACTATCGTTCTTTTATCAATGCGTAGTTTCACCCGCGTTTTTACCTAAGGAAAATGTAACTGCTGTTTTTTCAATTCCAAATCTCAAAAACGGAATATTATATTTTGTTCATTTTTTACACATTGTCACACTGTGGAATGTGACTTTGCAAACGTCAAAAAAGCAAACAAATTAAACCACGCGACAACATGGCATATTTAAACGCAATAAAATAACACCGGTAAACAGAATTTTATAATAATTATAAAGTTTGACAATTTCGTATAATAAAAACCCGAAGAACAATAACAATATTTTAATATCTTATTTAAAAACAAGAATGATAAGAAAAATTAAAGGACAACAAAAATACGTAATAATAAATAATAAAGACACCAGTTTCAAAGATGCCGAGATCAAGATTCTCGCGAGATTCTCACACAATGATTAGAGCAGTTTCACAAAGAACATAGAGAGATTGTACTGAATATGGAATACCGTAAGAAAAATTCTCATTAAAATTATTAAAAACAATTTGTTTATACGCCGTTCTTGTTACAAAACTAAGGAATATATCTAACTTCAATAAGACAATACAAAAAATGTGGTTTATACAAAAAACAACAAAATAACACTTTCAAAAAAAGAATACACACATACGTGATTATTGTTGCGTGGAGGGGGGGGTTTAATTAGTGTCCTGACAAAGAGACGGGTACGTCTCGAAACTGGTAGACATAGAAAATTCGGTAAGTGGTTACATACAAATATTTAATAACATTTAGATAAGAAAATTATGAGTATGCATTCACAAGGCAAATGACCTATATAATGTACAATACTCACTTTTTTGCTAATTCATATTTCTTCAGGTTGTTTGCCGTCCCAAAAAACCTCTCCGTCTTTATTTATTTTATTTATCAATCTTGATGCGTTTTGTAGGGTTGAGTGTAGATCACTCATTTAAATAATTCAATATTGCCATTAAAAATATTTTTGAAATACATATTTGAAGAAAAAGTTTCTACTAAACAAAATGGCACTTTGTTTTCATCAGAAAAAAGGAAAAGAAAGAAGTATTTACCATCTACTTTACTCGAACGTTTCTTTGACTATTTTAAGTGCTGATCAAGAAGCTTACAGCGCTTTGTACCACCTTGTAAAAAGTGATAAATACCCATATACATCTTTATAAATGACTCACATGATTTGAAAAGGGTGGATGTATGAATGCATACCCGTTTCACAAACATAAATTGTCATTACTATTTTCTAAAAATTGCATAGATGTATTAACAAAAATAATGCCTTTTTATATATAATAATATACATATACAATATGAGTAGGTATTATTTATGTTCAAAGCATTAACTTGGTGGACAAAAATTTATTAAATGTTAGTAAATATTAGCATCTTAATTAATGTTACTTTATATTTAATTCTTAGCTCCTCCCCTTCCTAACCCCCCCTTCACATTCTGCAACATATCACTTAATGTCACCAACCTAATTTAATTGGACGTTCGGACGTGGTGGTGTTTGCACCCCCTTTAACTTTGCATGTAATTTATGTATTTTTTCAAAAATACTATGTTTACAACGGTGATAGTAAAAGTGAAAGTTTATTTTAGTACTTGCATATTGGTGTAGTGAGTGTCCTGACGAAGAGACGGGTACGTCGCGAAACCGGTAGACATGAAAAGTCGGTAAGTGGTTAAATATTTATATTTACTAGCATTTTTTATAAGTAGGTACTTTGTCTATATTACTGACACAAAATTACACTTTGTTTTTAACCACTTAATATTTATTTCGTTTCTTTCATGATCGGTTTTGAAAATATAACAAAAAAGTATTATTTTTCTTGTGCCTTATCAGGTAGCCCCGACGCACTGTGGGCCAAATTCACAAAACACGATAAAAAACATTTTTTGATAATTCATTTCTAAAAATGTGTTTAAAAAATATATAAATGTATATGTATTTATTTTTTTAAAATCGTTTTTAAGGTTCTGCCACAAAAAAGGCAACAAATACAAGCATAAATAAAGTTTTTTTTATTTAACGTTATTGATATTGTTAAATCAGATTCAACACTAGTCTCCATTTCATCGCTTACCCAATTTTAAACATATATTGTTATCAACAATATTTTGAGTTTGTCGAATTTTTTGTAGACAAGGACTGGATTCAACTCCCTGGGGAGCTGTTTATATTAACATATTAACACAGAAAATTTGGACAAACTCAAAATATTGTTGATAAATTACCTTGTCCATGAAGAAGTATAGAAATTGAAAAAATTATATTTTCAGGCGTTGCCTAGTATGTAGGTGAAATAATTCAATTAGATGAATCTCACCCGCATAAATAAAGGTTTCAGCTCTTTAACTTCACAAACATCAACAGATGAAAGAATTTAAGGAATTTAGATGTTCAAATATAGGCAGAATGGTGAATGTTACACAGTGTGTAAAGTGGCCACTTAAACCAGCCATTGACAGGTCATAAGCCCTGTAGATGCCCGGACTTCTATATTACCTTCTCTTAAATGTTCTTCATCTGTATTGTAATATATTAATATATTGTTATTTTAATTTTGTGCTTCTTCTCCACACCTCTCTGTTGTATTTCTAAAATTTTGAAGTACAAGCAACTCTGGTGGTTTCGATGATAACCATTTCTTTGGTAAATTTTAGAGTGAAGATACAAAGAGATCTGATGTTATAAGAAGCATATTTAATAACACATCTCCGTTGTACTTGATTTTTGAATATTTCCTCGCGAAAATTCTACAAAACGATTCACGTATTTTTTTCTTGCCTCTTTCTTGCTTTGCACGAAAGTTATCCGATTGGAAACTAAGCTAATTCTTTGACTTCAGGACCATGAAAAACATGGCGGTAAAAAGGCTGTAAAAAAAGAAGAACTCTGTAATAAATTAAGATATAAATTTGAAATAATTTGTCTGTTTCTTTGGCATGTATATTAAACTTGTTTATCTAAATTTGATGTTCACTTAATACTTGTGTTTCGTATCCGTATAGCAGGAAAATGGCAGTTTTCACAAATAATTGTGGGTGCGGCTAGAAATATCAGGCGCCACATTCAACAGTATGAAGGCTGTCGATATTTTCTCAGTGAAAGCCAAATGCCGCCTATATAACGCCTGCATAACACCTATTCTCATCTATGGATACGAATCGCGAATCGCTGGTGACGATTTTTATGCACGTGTACGCGTGCTCGTACCTAGAACTATGAGTTATATTGTTGCGGGTAAACTACCGCGCGTTTTAAACCCGCAAAGCAACACTATTTTGAATATCATAACTTTTCTGCTAACATAAGTTTTAAATACACATTAAATCATTATATTCGCAACCACAATACACGTAATTTAAAAAATCTAAATGCGTTTAAATTTCGTTGAACGAAGTTGAAGATCGGCGATAAAGTTTCTGTAAAATATTGACCGTTTTCAATTAAATAAACTGCCGGATGAACAAAAAAACTACAAGTCAAATAGTAAATCTAAAAGTGTAGCAATTCAAAAACATTACTGGAATCTTTTTGATAGTGACAGTTATTAATCTAATTTCTATAAATTTTGCATTATACTGTGTTTCATGTTTTTGAATATTATGTTTTCTTGCTATTTTGGATTGTATTAACTAAAATTATGTATTGTTGGACATTAATTTTTTTGTACCGTCCCAAATGAGTTTATTTTATAACTCCTGAAAGTAGAATACATAAATCCTGTATTACATGTTTTATAAACAATAATATTTTTTACGCATTCATTAATTTATTAATTTATTGTATATCATATTTATTATATAAATAAAAGACGAGTGATACTTTAATCCACAAATTTGGAATATCCAGTGACCGGTTTCATCGCTTTCGCGACATCTTCGAGACTGGTATCTTTATTAAGGAGTTCAATGTATTTACGTATGCGAAAGCAATGAAACCGGTCACTGGATATTCCAAATTTGTGGATTAAAGTATCACTCGTCTTTTATTTATATAATAAATTACAATGAACTTCTATCGAGAATTTTTACTTACAAACTTAAATGTTTTATTGTTTATCTTTTTGTTTTCTTTCCTTCCTTATAC
This sequence comes from Micrasema longulum, assembly GCF_059751315.1. Classification (NCBI taxonomy): domain Eukaryota; kingdom Metazoa; phylum Arthropoda; class Insecta; order Trichoptera; family Brachycentridae; genus Micrasema; species Micrasema longulum. The sequence goes on from NW_028277744.1 coordinate 1,812,606, forward strand.
TTATCCGTATTTCCGCTTTATATATTTTAATGAATAGTTTTTTTTTGTATTGTTTAAACCGTTATTTTATTGATTATTTTAATTTATTTTTTCTTCACCATATTTGAAATATTATAACAACCTTTGCCCTTGAACCTGTAGCAATTGCACAGAAATCTTTAATCCGAGTCATTTTTAAAAAAAAACATTTCGTTATCCAAGTGACTTACTTGCTCTTCAAAGAATTCAGAATACTGAATATTATTCAAAAGTATATATTGAGAACGGTAGTGGTTACACACATAAATAGAGACATTTACCCAAGCGTCAACCACAATCATAATACAAGATACGCTAATAGGGATCTGATACTAAGTGAAGGGGTCAACACTGTTCTGGCATCGAGACAACACTATTACGTAGGCAAAAAGGTCCATAACCTTTTGACAGAATCGTGGAAAGACGGGAGTGTTGTCAAGTTACGGAAGGTGTTGACCTCGCTCTTTCATGACATTGGTCGTAGGGAGTCAAAAAAGTTGATGCATGCCACGGATTGGAGAACCTTACTGGATGTCAAAAATAAAATATTAAAAAAAAGGAATAATTAAAAAAAAATATATTTATAGATGACCTAGATACAACCATGAAGTTTCGCATAAATAAATTGTCTATGTTTTTATGAATGTATGTATGTGTATGCGCATGGGTGTATGTACGTGTGTGTGTATGTACATGTGTATATGTCTGTATGTATATGAATCAAAATGAGTATCCGAATAAGTTTATATTTTGTTTGTCTGTGCTCTATATCAATTTGTTAACTATTATAATATATTAAAATGTAATTGCCTAGCTTGGAACGGGGTATGTACCCTTGTTAGCTGGGCAAAGTGAACATGGAATTGTATTTTGATAAAGAGTGTGAATAAATAAATTTAAAAAAAAATAAAAATATATTTTTGTAATATACGAGTATTTTCCATTAATTTTAATGATATTGTTATTTCGGATACTGGTTTATGTTTGTTCTATTGCTTTTATAAGTTTTTAACATAATTTTTTTTATTTGGATTGTTATTTTTTTAAGTAAATTATTATTTCTCATATTTTATTATTTATATATAAATAATTATTATCAAAGTGTTAAATGTTATTTATTGTGTTTGGATGTTTTTTAAAAAATGTATGTAATTGTTAATTATTTTATTTGACTTTATAATTTGTGTTTGTTGATTATTATGGCTTTAGACGAACACAGCCTAAAAAGCAATAATATGTTGAATATGTAAAAAAATGTAATTTAAAATGAATTCAAAAAATGCGCGTCAAGCCATACAAACCTTCGTAGTTAAATGTTGCGAAAACAATAATTTTTTTACGAAAAATTTAAAATAAATATTTGAATTTTATAATTGACGACTTGGTTTGTTAAATACGATTAATCTTGGATATTGAAAATACCCAAAAGCCTGATCTCCCCTGATTTGTCGAGGAAGAGGAAAGGGCGCCTAAACCTAATCCCTCTATGGTCCCACTCAATAACTCTACTTAATGTTGATTTAGGGTGCTATTTTGTGTACTGTCGATTTGGGGGATTGTGGAAAATATAAGGCAAACGTGAAATCTTGTTATAATTTTTTTTCGGCTGGGATCTTAAGTTTTTTGATGGTAGCCAAATATACAAATCCCCGAAATTCAAGGCTTACAGAAAGGTTTTATTTTTTCATTCACAAAAAAGTTTTTTAAGATATTCAGTAATGGATAATCCATTTTCCAATACCCAATATGAACTCTTTTGTTGATTCATTTATTTGAAAATAATATACGCATGGATATTACAAAAAATGGATTTACTTATCATATTAGAGGGTACTACTTGCAAACCTGGCAAAATCCAAAATCTAAAAAAAGGGACATATTAATTGAATCTTATTCAGAATACGATTTTTTACAATAATTATAACATTGTCAGTTGAAAATATGGCTTTATTTGTAAGAACTTGACTTTTAAATTATCGGGTTGCAAACATGGCAACCTCTACCGTAGTATTATAAAATTGGAATGCATTAAATTAAATTTGTAATGTCACTACTTTTTCATGACATAATCATGCTTATGTTATCACTGCTCACGTTTAAATATTTACTGATTAAAATAAAAAATTAAAGTTTAAAAAAAAATTTGAAGTTAAGTACTGTATCAGTTTTTTGTGATTTGCTCAAAATAAAGAAAAACGGATTTTGCCATGTTTGCAAATAGTACCCTCATTTTTTGAAATCATTGATATCCACTATAAAAACCTTTTTTTTACTTAAATATTCAAACCCTTCAACTTTGACCTGAATGCATCATAGGAGAATGAGAAAGTTCTGTTTTTTTTTAAAAGACTATTAAAATAAGCAAGAAATTTAAAAAAATAGTTATGTATCGTATTATCAGCGCTATGATTTTAAAAAGTTTTGTATTTCTGAAATTACTCCGCGTGTGACGTCTCAAGTTCTCTTCCGCTTCTTCTCGGTCAGTTCTGCCGATTGTTTGGTTGCGGTTAGTTAACCGGAAACATTCCACAGCTCTCGTTGTTTGAAGTAATTCGTTTTCGTCAAAATTCTTTTTCATGCATTTTCAAGAAACTTTGCCGTATAATTTAATGCTTTTATTTTTTGTGTCCAATTTCCCGTAGGGTTGAGTTTAATTTACCAGAATACTCGAAGGGTGTTTTTGACTTGATGATGCATTTGTCCACCATGCTAGAAGCCCCGGTTTTAATCCCTGAAAGGTTGAGATAATATATTAGTTTTTAAAGAAGGTTTAATGCTGAAATATTTTATTTTTCTTGGGCTGGCACCTGAAACGTAAGACTGAGCACATTACCTAATTCTTATTCTTATTTTTTTTTTAAATATATTTTATTTAAGCCAATCAACATGCTTTAGTAAACTCTAGTAGATTGGAAGTGATCTAATAGATTAGCATTAATGAGTAATACTTAATCTAATCAGTCTTAAAATCTACCTTAATTAACAAAGTGTATAATTAACAAAAGGTATGCATATAGCATTAACTAGGCGAAAATGGCAAGTGTGACATCGCGAGTCAGGAAAGACAACACTGCTTGCTTCTTAAATGCCTGCCCTTGCTGTAAGAACACATCGACAGTACCGTTTAGTGAGATTTCGTTCACTGTTCTGAGGATCCTTGGCAGAGGGAAAAAGAATCCGATGTTAGTTTTATAATTTCCCACAGAGAAGACAGGATTGGTACGCAAGTTACGGCGAGGTACATTAAGGTTTATCTGAGTAAGGGTATCATGGGCATCATGAGCATTCTTATTTTTAGTGGTAGGAGTCAGTGCTATTCAAGCGTCTGACGTCACTGCTACCTGTGAAGATTTATTGTGACGGGTCTCCGTGAATAGTTCTCGTCCTCCATGCCCTAGTTTATAAAATCATTTGTGTTTTACGAAAGCAAACAAATAAATGATCAAATATGCATAAACGTATCGAAAGAAAAATAAATATCTTCAGTATTGATAATATATTGTTTTTTTATTATGTTTAGAGTACATATTATGTGATATTTTGGCTTTGAAAATGAAGAGTCGAGTCTTAAAGCATGAAGTGTGCCTTTCCACAGAGCGATGCAGCCGATGCGGGTTCTGTATAAGAAGGTACTTGGTAACGCTTACTGTGACAAACTTCAATGGATTGCTTGCTAGCGATGAAACACTTGGTCCACATAATCTACCGATTGTTTACAAATTACTTTATTTTTTTTGCCGATACAGATTTTTTGTAATTTATTTTTATTTTATTTAAAACACTAGATAATCGCGTAGTGAATATTGATGAAAAAAATACCTAATAAATAAATATTTCATATCGACCCACCCGAAAATCGAACCCAGGATCTGAAGCAGAAATGCAGTCTGAATTTTCTTCATACAAAAGTATTCCCGTATTTTATCACTGAATTATGATACTAAAGCAGTTATTCTTTTACACCCGATATAATATTCATTATTAGCGTGTATTAAAAAAAAAAAAAAAATCTATGCCCATCCGAAAACCCTCAGGAGCGCTTAGTTTTATTTGCTGTTTTCAGACGTACAGTATACAAATATAACAACTTTTTTTTGAAAACGTAAAAGGTGCCGACACGGAAACTTTTTTCTATTCTAATACTTTTTCTTAAAAAAAAACAATTTTGTTGAGATTTGGGATGCGGAAAACGGGACAGCGAAACGTCAATTATTTCGGTTTTAGTAAGGCGTAATCAATGCGACGTGTACTTGACTTTTTTGCAAAGTATCGCGGAGGCATTTGAGAGAAAAAATATATTCCTCCACATTTAACCGAATCCGAAACCGTTTTTTTTTCCATTTTCTATTTTCAATTTCATGTATGACAATCTTAATTTAAATCAACTCTACTACTTTCACTGCCCCTATTGCTGTAAGTTTGGCAAAATATATGGAGTGCCTTTGTCAATATTGTCATTTATCCTCATGACGATATTGCAAACACTAATGGTAGCAAACACTGTATTTCCTCATATAACAATAGCCTACAACCATTGAAGTCATTTTATAAATATTATAACATCCGATTGGATTATTCGCGAAAGAGTGACAGAAAAACAATGCTGAAATAATAACTGTTCATCTCATTTACCGCCTACCCTCTTAAGTTTGGAAGGAATGAATCGCCAATCAGTACATTACGAGGCGGACTTCTCTGTACTCGATTTCCTTTTTCATGATTATACCTGATAATAGCTATTGAGTTAAAAGCACTCGTCCAGGATTCTGGTTCTATTTCAGACTCAGAACTGTATTTTTCATCTGCCTAGACACAGACAAAATCGTCTATTTTATTCTGAACTATCCTAAATACTAAAATATAACATCCGCAGGACAGCGATTTTTTCGACTTCACAAACGGTACGTTCCAGAGTATTGTAAAAATCCTGTGAAGAATTCAGGATATAATTGCCTTTCAAGAATATCATGCGGATTAAGGATAGTTTAGATCAGTGGTCGGCAAACTCATTTGTTAAGAGAGACAAATGTCAGCATCACGACGGTTAAGATTTCTTTTGAGAGCCAAATTTCTTTTCGTTAAACCTTTTCCTCTTCAAAGCTAACGAACTGTTACTCTCCATTATTGAGCAAACATTCTTTAAATTAGTGATTTAAAAGAAATTTAACGACAACTGTGTTGACAATTTTGTTCGCCAGATCCATAATATTAGAAATTTTTCGCCTCTTGATGAACGATGCAATAGTAAAAAAGCATCCCGTGATTATTTTTTGCTTCGAAAATAGAAAAAAAAGCGTTCTTACTTCGGTTATAATTTTAGCTCCATATGTTGAAATTGGAAAAGTTTCCTCAATTTCATCATATGATGTTTCTCCAAACATTCGATTACAGTATTTGCAATATCCTCAATAATTCAAAAGGCAATAGTCCTAGAAGTTCTTCTGCGGAACCTGTAGATTAAATAATTTGAACATAAAGTTAAACTTGTGTTGAGCCGCACTCGAGTAGCTAAAGAGCCGCATGCGGCTGCGGCATTTGCCAACCACTGGTTTAGATGGACGGTCTTGAGTGTTAAACGTTTAAGATTAACGAAAATTATAAAACAACACAAAAATTATTGCATTTTTGCCATTTAAGATTACACAGAAAATAAAAGAATTTCAAAGAGGATCATAATTTGTAAAAAAAAGCACCTTGAAAAATTTGTGCTTTGGATAGTTCAGAATTGAATATACGTTATGTAATTTTTTTAAATTAAAAAAAAATTATATATATTTTTATTTAATATAATAAAAAGTAACAACATGTTAACAGAAAGAAATACATAATAAAGCAAAAGTACAAAAACAAAAAACGAAACGGAACACCACACCAAAAAAGTGCGAGGCTGTGAAAGTGAAGTGATGTTTCGGAAAAAACTTAAAACCCACTTGTTCTCTAAATCATTTGAATAAATCCGTAGCACGTGACAACAAAATAAATTATTTTAATTAAATTACAAATTCAAAAGCTTCAATTAAATTAAATTAACAATAGAATCACCGTGTAAAGCGCCCTTGAGGTATTTTATTACGAAAATGGCGCTATATAAGTTACCCACAATAAAAAAGAAGCAACTTATTGTGCTTGCTGTGGGATTACATTATTAATAATTTAAGTACAAAATACACATATATTTCAAAAAATAAATGATGGTATATAAAACGTTTTTTTATAAATAAGTGCATATACATATGCATGCAAATGAGCATGCGTGCGCACGCATGTATAATTACACACACATATACACGCACACGCACACTCACTCACACGCACATACACATTCACCCACATACATAATATAACATGGTGAAGAAAATTATAAAATAAGGTTTTGAAGTTACTTAACAAAAATACTTCAATTACCATAGAAACAACATTGAAAAAAATAAAGAAAACAAAAAAAACATATTTCGTCAACTTTAGAAAACTTAAATATAATTTAAATGTTCAAAAGCAACTTTTAATTAAGGAGGTTAATAAACAAATATTTTTACCTTTAGTTAGTAATTTACCTTTAGTTTGTAATACGCGTATATGTTAAGTATTTTTAAAGTGGTATTTAGGGATCACTCAAAAACACGATACACATTATTGATAAGACTATGAATTTCATTGTGAACAACCTATGTTTGCGCAAAATGTACTGTTTTATGCTAACAAGGAAGTAAGAGAAATTATTGCTCCGGAATGCATTATGTTTTCTGGAGTAGATAATAATGTCTGTTCTCTATTCTCTGTACTAATGGCTGTCACGAATAAGAAAGACTGCATTCGTATCATACATGAACAGATGCATGCAGTTTTTATTGAAACAGTCAACTTTAGGATCCTGGCAACACACTTAAGGTTTACTTTTGAGGTGAGGATTCATGGCGCCGTAAAGTTCCTTTCGTGAAATATCGCGTAAGATGACTGTCGAGCGTCGCACATACGTAAAAAGTACTAAAAATATTATGTCATGCTCCTTTTGTTGATTCTAAAACAAATTCACATAATACTGTTTCATTTTAGATTTATTTTATTCGATACCGGAATATTTTTGGAAGAGAAACGAAGTACAAACCGAATTTTTCGTTTTTATTTTTGGTTAATTACGTTTTATTCCTATCCTTCTCTTGGTATATCCTCATGGTATCAATCAGGGCCGTACGGTATTTTAAATGTTAATATATATTTCAACTATTGCTAATAGAAACATAAAATATTATATTAATTGGTTAACTAAGTTATATATTGTACCATATAAATATATTACATACAATAAAAAAATGGAACACTTAAGGTTGAACTTGCCAAAAAAGAGTCTGGCTCTTGTGTTTGGCAAGTTTACAAAACAATATAAAAAAGAAACGAAAATATGCAAAACAAAATTATACAGTAAATAAAAAAATAAACAATTTAAAAAATTTAGAATATTTAACACTAATAAAAAAATAAATAAAAACACAAAATTTGTAAATTGATGTACACAGGCACATATTATACATACATCTTTATTTTCAAAATACCGTTAAGGTTTATTATGGCAGGAAGCTTTTCTTCAATTTATCCTTAAATTTTCTGTAATTTATTTCTTGACGTAGATTTTGTGGTAAATTATTTAAAAGCTGCCATCCTATATAAGTATAGTGATGTTTGGCCATAGTAGTTTTAATTCTCTGTAGAGCGAGGCATCCTGTTCTTAACCTTCCCGTAATACGGTCCGATGGGAGGCTCTCTTTATGCACCTGGAGCATACAAAATATTTCGTGGATTGGGATTAACGCTGGCAAAAATTACACCCGATGGTAATGACTTTGAAAGGGATAATATTACATAACCACCACGTATTTTAAATTATGTTTTATTTTATTTTGTTTATTGAGAATATCAACAGTAATACATGAAATACTGGTACAATACATGTTAGTGTGTTTGTGTGAGTGTAAGTGTTGTGTGTGTGAGAGGGTGGGTGATCGGGTGTTATAATGAAATGAAAAAGGGTGGTCATGTGTGTAAATATCATTGTAAAAGTGTCAAAAATATATATAATATTAAGAATTAGATAAAAAATAAGATTCAATAATAGAAATTACTAAGTATAAGACAAAAAATATGTGTTTTAAAATGCTCATTTTAAATGTTAATTCGTTACAATTAAAGGGATCAATAAGGGGAAAGTTCAAATTATATTCACGAGCTAAACGTATAAGTGGAGAGTTCTGGGCATAGTTCGTACAAACTGCTGGCACATGAAATACGGGCGTCGATTAGGTATGTCATGAAGGACCCCATGTCTAATAGTAGACGGCGATCTTCTGAACTAAGAAAGTGGTACTTTTTGCAGGAAGACATATAATTGAGATCGGTATTCTTGCATTTCCTGTTAAGATGTCTAAGAAATGTCCATTGAATTTTCTCGAACCTTTCTTTATGTGTGACATATTGTGGAGACCAAACAGAAGAGGCATACTCGAGCAAACTGCGAACATATGCAAAGAAGACCATTTTAATACAATTAAAACAAAAGCATATCATTAGTAAATATATTTTGACAGCCTGAAGAATATATGTGAATTTTTGGTCAACACGAAAATACTGAAATTCTTGTTCTGTATTGAAGGAATTTGTTTTCGTAACTTTTTTATATGTAATTTACATACGTTATTCTGTTACTTATTTTTATGTGAGAAAGTTTTCGCGGCTTTAAAAACAAGTGTTCGTGTGTTATTTCTACGAACGACAAATGTGTATTTTCATAAGAAAGGTTTTAAATGAACGGCGTTTGTTTCTCAAAAAGTTTGTTTCTTTTGAGAAAACAAAGAACATGTTCTTCTCTTCAAATTTATACAAATTTAACTCGACAAAAATTTCAATTCCTCCACAGCGCGTTGAGAAGAATATGCGGCGAAAGAGCGGTTTGATGAATAGGCAGGTATTAAAAAACATTTTTGTAATTCTCTCGCAGATGTCTTCCTGAATACGGCGTGAAAAAGATAACTGCCCGTCAGGCTGTTTATTCCAACTAAAATTGGCGAAATCAATGTCTCGTTTTCCCGTTTTCCGCTCCCTAAAACTAAACCGATTTCGTTTTGTTATTTTTTGAGAAAAAGAAAAAAAAAACTTTCCATATCGGCACATTTAATTTTTTTTAAAAAATAGTTATGATGTTTTAATACCATACGTTCGAAGACGGCAGATAAAACTAGGCGTTTTTAATCTTTAACATATTGTGTGGAAAAACTCCTTCGAGTCACTGTGTAGTAACCTGAGGTTACCTTAGGTTAATTTGATGTATCTTGAGGTAAGAAAATGATTGCCTGATAATCACTGTCTCTTCATGTTATTAAAATTATATCAGTGATTTGATCTAAGTAGATTTCATCTGATTTTCAGGGATAATTTTTTATGTGAGGGTTCTAGATATTTTGTCATTTTCGAAGATCCTGATGGACAAAATATTTTATTTATTTATTTAAGGTTTTGTACATAATATTATTTGTACATTGGCGGGCTTATTGCCGAATTGCAATTTCTTCCAACCAACCAATAAAATAAAATAAAAAAATATATAATTCAAGTTACAGAACATATTCCATAGATAAAAAAGATTAAAAAGCTAAAGATATATAAAAATAGAAATAAACGTATTTGTTTATAGATTACCTAAAATCAAAACTATTATTTGATGGGAAAAAGGAAATAAGAGGAAAAAAGAAAGGAGGAGAGATTGAGGAAGAGAAAGGAGATGTTTTTTCAGACGTAATTTAAACAGGGATAATGTTGTAATATCTTTGATGGTAGATGGGAGATGATTCCACAGTCGAGACGCATGGACACTATATGAGTTAGAGAAGAAAGAGGAATTGTAGATGGGTATTAAGAGAGTGCCTTGAAAATTAGAACGAAGAGGTAAACCATGAACTGATAAGTGTTGAAATTTTTCACGCAGGTATAAAGGAGCGTTAGGACTATGAAGTACATTAAACAGAAGTGAGAGGGAGTGATAGTCTCTCCGCTGTCTAATTTTGAGCCATTTCAGTTGCCTACGATAATCAGAAATGTGGTCATATTTCCTAAGACCAAAAATGTACCTTATGCATGTATACCAATTGAAATAATCTAATATCTGTAATTCTGTGAGATATATATTTTTTTATATGTTAAGCTTTTTTTAAAGATAAAAAAAACAAAACAAAAACAAACCATCACGCCGTTTCCTGTAGGGGCAGACAGAGAAGATAGAACGCCACATCACTCTGTCTTTGCATACAGACCTCGCTTCCTCTACATTCATACATCTTCTCGTGCACGCACGCCAAATATTCCTACTCTTGACATGTTCATCTTCAAGTATTTGATGGTCTTGATCGTGCCATGTCTTTCTCGGTCTTCCTCGTTTGAAATAAAAATGAAGTATCGTAGTAATATTCATAATAGTTATCGAGATATAAATTATTTAAGTGTAATTTGCAACTCCACCCCCGGTTACATCACAGGAGCGGTTAAGATTTTTAAAAACTCTTTGAAAATACAATTTATAAAAACAAACAAACCACAGACACGCCAATGATGGACATCCATACTGCGTAAAAAAATCATCGCTCTAGGGTCACAAACCAGGGAGGAAATACGGAAATACGTAAAAAACTGAAGAAAAGTCAGGCCACGTGTCCGCTTTACATTATTATATATGTATTTTTTTGTTCACCTCGTTGCTAAGTGGTTACCTTCCAAGCATGAGAACCTGAATTCGTTTCTGAAAAAGACCCCAATTGTATTGTTATGGTATTTGTTACAATCAATATAGTGTAAAGTTTTAGCAAACCAAGTTTTGTAAAATTTCCATTGAAAATAAATGTAACAATGGCATTTTTCAATAAAAAATTTTCAAACGCCATCTATGAATAATTAGTTTCACTTATCTTTTACACTATTCTTTTACTTTTACTATATTTAACATAATTATAATCATTGTTTAGAAAGAAAAAAAAAAATGGTGCGTGTACAGGTGTCCTACACTAATATACAAAGAAATTGCCAATATGTTTACATAATAGATCAACGGAAAAGATGGGACTTCATAGAACTTTTAAGATGTTCAATAATTACTATAACTGTCCCCTGCATGATGTGTATCAATTAAACTCCAATACAAATTTACGGGGTCATAACTGGAAGCTCTATCGTCCCCAATTCCACCACAATCTCAAGAAAAAATTATTTTCCAGCAGGGTAGTTTCAGACTGAAATAAATTACCAAGTCTAGTTATCCATTCCATTTCAGTCAACCAGTTCAAAAACCGTTAGGATGCTTTTTAAAGTAAGAATAACGCAAGACAAAAAGCACACAAAATATAGGTGCACCAGCAAAGGCTGTCTGCCTATAACAAATAATAAAAATAATATTTTTTCACACTGTTTGTTTGACCAATAAAATAAATAAATATTATCAACTGGTTTACTGTTTTATTTGTCCTTTATTATCCGCACGTAAAGATATCAATTTAAAACTCCTATGCATCTTTTGGAAGATGCTTACACAATGCTATTATATTGTAAGATCAACATTGACGTCATTAACTTAGTTTGTATAGTTAAAGTTTGTAGTTTGTATATCTCAATAGTTGGAACTCGACTAAAGTTAGAAGTGTCTTTGAATGGCGACGATTCTATTTTGTAAATGCACCTTAAACTTCGGTTTTTACTTGAATAGTTACATTTACAAAGCAGATTTCTTTGATAAATTTACATTGAAACTAACTTGAGCATCGACAGACATTTTCACAAAGATGGAGAAGTACAGTTAACAGTGTATATGCCACCGCCAAACAGTTAAACCAGCCCCTCAATATGTTGTTAATGAAATTCTGGCATTCAATTGAATGCTTAACGGACGCTTAGCCAAAATAATGAAACAACGTTCAACAGCAGGGCTGAACGTCGCGAGTCGTTTAGCCTGTTTGATTTGAGTACAACAATAATAATTGTTTTATAACAACAACAACAACAATGACAACAACAACAACAAATCATCATGTCGTAGGGGTAGGCAGAGATAATAGAACGTCATATCACTTTGTCTTTGCAAACAGAACTCGCATCCTCTACATACATACATATTCTCATGCACGCTCGCTGAAAAATACCGAATACACAGTCTGAGCCATCCATGCACACATACATACGCACATCTACATGCATATATAAAACAAACACAAATACATACATTAAGTGCGGTACATATACATATTATAAACCACTCAAGATGTACATTCTGCAACTATCCCAGACAATCACTCCATGAAGAAATTTTCTCTATAAATGCAATGCACAGTCAAAAATGTATTTTTACAAGTACTTTTAATAAATTAATTTGAGGTATAATTGTTTTTACAAGTTGGTATTTAAAAAGGAAATGTAATCTGGTATACTTACTTACTTAGCGTCTCCGGTTAGATTATATCCTGCTACTCCAATATGCGGCGACAAATATCGCCTTGTCGTTTGCCGCAATTAGCCTTCCTCCATGAGCGGGCATGTCAATTGATGGCTGTCGTCCTGGGTTGCGCCGTAATCACACAATACATCATCACCAGAGAGGTACCCCCACATTTGGAGATTTTTTTTTACATCGTGTAACACCCACCCGTAGTCTACTGAGGGCGATCCATAGAGAGTATGGAAGGTGTTCACCTCCTTAGATACCCTCATTTAGATCCATCCACAGTCTCGCTCCAAGATCCTGTTGCCATAGTTCTTCTCTTTGCTGTTGTGAGGATTCAACAGGGGAGTTGGTTTTATAAAACTGTTTATACATCTCAAACGTGAGGCCGTTGGTTGATGGTGGTGTAGGAGATGTCTAGGATTGTAGGTTTGTTTGTACCTCTTTGCTTTTGCGGCTGTCCTTCAAAGGAGTGGTTGAGCAATTCCGATGATTGGGTTTATTTTATAAGTCGGTGCTGGCGTGAGGCATCTTGCTACTATTCTTTTCCATTTTTATCTGCTATGACCACCTGTTTGAAGTGGGCAGATTTTTGTCACACTAGACACGCATACTCCGCAGCTGATATGCATAAGCCTTGGGCCGAAGTTCTTAGTATTAATGGCGTTGCACTCCATGTGGTCTCCGTGAGTTCACGTATTAAATTGTTTCTTGCACATACCTTTTGCTTAGTTCGCAAACAGTGCTCCTTATACGTTAGCGTTATATCAAGGGTGACTTCAAGGTATTTCGGTGTTTTGCAATGCTCTATCTTCTCTCCTATCCATTCTAAGTTCAGCTCTCTGGCAGCCTCCCTATTTTTCAGGTGAAATGCAGAAAGTTTTGTTTATCTTGGATTTGGTTTCAAGTTATTTGCCATATAGTAGTCTCCAAGTATCTGCAGGGATTTAGACAGATTTTCCTCAACCATCTGGAATGTATCTTCCTGGGCAGCCATGGCTGTGTCATCAGCATAAATGAACTGTTTGGTTTTTAAGCCAGTGGTGGGTTGGTCGTTTGTATAAATATTGTAGAGAATAGGAGCAAGAACACTTCTCTGAGGTAGTCCATTTTTTTTTAGTTCTCCATCTGCTTTTTTGCCTCGGAGGGGGACAAAGAACCTTCTATTGGATACAAGAAAACCAATAGTCTGGGCAAGCTTATAGTTCTTTGTTAGCGTGTAATTTTTTTCTAGTGTAGTAAAGGGGATAACGAGAACCAATATTTTGGAAAGGTACAGCGAATCAAGGATATTATTTAAAATTTTGAAAGGAAAATCAAATCACATCTAAGATGCCTTTTTCGTAATGATTCTTTATTCAGTTTAAATTTAAAGAGATTAATAAATAAATAAATTTAAAGAGAAATAAATAATAAATGTACCATCCATGTGCGTGTAGTGCCTAATGCGTGTAGGCACATATAAATATAAATAAATACATACTTACCTTACAATTTAAGTTACGAAATATATTTTTTTACATTTTACTATTCTGACATCACACACAAATATATGCGAATCCGGCCCTGCATCGGAAATAGCGGACGACAGTTTCCGTTTGTAACCGGATGCATTTGACGCCATTATGCTTCACATTTGAATGTGAAAACAGCAAAGCAGGGATGGAGGTAAACCCAGGATATAACCCAAGGTTTTAGTTTTTCTGCGGCAAATATGACAGTGCGAGTTGTGTAAAATATTGACGTTTTCGATAAACTGGCTGTTTTGCAGTCAATCGGAATTCTGAAAATAGGTGTTTGCATTTTTATTAAAAATCTTCTGGTTTTGATCCTCAGGGTTAGTTAGGAGCAAATACTCGCATCTCGTTTTCTATATAAATATAATAAAGACAGTTCGAATTTTTTAAAATTTGATCTTGGTACATTTTATCAAAAAGGAATGCATGCAGGAAATGCAGGCGCGGCAAATTTGGTTTGTCAATACCTAAAGATACAGATTTTCGTCAATCTAAAAAAAAAACATTATTCATACATTTAATCACTGTTAAGATTTTTGTTTAAAACTTTGCCAAGCCTACAAGGGTACAATGTCCCGTTATGAATCTGTAATTTTTTCGATTTTTTTTTTTGGAAAAAATAAATTTTGGCGTTCTTATGATTTACCCAAATATTTCAATTTTGGTGGCCATTTTCAACGAGTTGTAAATAACTCACTATTAGAAAATGGAAATCAAGTTGTGGTAGAGTGGGGTGTGATCCTCGGAACTTTTAATCACGAGTCTACGATACTAGCCACGTGACCACAACACGGATTTGCATTTAAAATTATGTACAAAAAGTATACACAAATTATACAGAAAAAATACACAGTCTGTGCAATAAGTACCAAGACATCGGTGATTCATTCCATGGGAAGTTTAGTGCCTACAAGGCAGCCCTTCTCTTATATTTCATGGGTGCGAGTACTTAGTAGTTCCAGAAAACAGTATTTTAAAAATAATATTATTCGAAATTATTTTTCATCAATATTATTGAAAATTATTTTGATTTCGTTATTTTTTTTCTCTATTTCATTTATAGGTACACACATTTATATCTATAATTTTTTTTCGATTTGTCACATTATAATACTGTATTTTTATTATATATATATATATATATATGTATTTTTTTTTTTCATTCTCTTTCCGCTTCTAATAGTGCAAAAGGCACTGCGTTGGTACACCAATCATTTTTGTTACATGAATGCAAGATTATTAATCTTACGCTTCAGGTATTAGTCCAGGGACTACGAAATATTCTAGTGTAAAAACACCATTTTAAATTAATATACATATCAACCATGTCAGGAATCCTGAGACTTCTTGCATGGTAGGCAAATGCGCTGACTATAACCCCACAAGGCCGACAAAATACTTTTGCTTTCATGAACACATCTCATTAACCAATTATAATGTAACACACAAATAATCACAAGGATCTATTTCTGATAACCAAATTATTAGCTGGAAGCCCTTCTCGAGGAGGTTTATTTATAGTCACCGAGTTAGTCATTTCCAATAATAAATACTGCGGTGTATTACTAAAACACTGAAATAATAGGATCTAGACAAGATACGTATTTATATAGTTATTTTATAGAAACATAGAGTCAACAATGATTATATAACATAATAAAGATATGGTTAAAAGACAGATCAGCAAAGTTTCTAAATAAAAATCATACCAATGAAATTATGGTACATTTTTAATGTGTGCGTGCACATATATTTTCGTGTAAGAGGGTTAGTTTATGTGTATGAGAGTAAAGCTAGGGTTTCCTAGAACAGCGGTGCCCGTATTTTAACGGCCGTAGTGAACGGTGATGCAGTGGACAGCCATCGTAAAGGTGATTAGAGAGCGGTTTCCTAGGAAAACGGTGTTAAATGGTGTTGATAACACCGTTTTCCTAGAAAACCACACTCTAGTCACCTTTACGACGGCTGTCCACTGCATCACCATTCACTACGGCCGTTAAAATACGGGCACCGCTGTCCTAGGAAACCCTAGCTTAAGTGTTTAGGTGTGTGTAAACGTGTGCATATTTAAAAAGCAAGTGGAAGTGTATATTGAACTTTCAACAAAGTTATCTTCTTGACCACACGAAAAGAGAAATAAAAGAAAAATAGAAAAGAGAAACGATAAAACATAAAAAACCCTGTAAGGAAAAAGAGAAACGAGAAAAAAAAATAGAGAAATTTCATTTTTACGCAAATACAAAAAGTGCATATTTCAGTTTAAGTGATTTTGCATAAAATTCTCTGCAAAATTATTTATTGTGTTGTGATGTTGCATATTCATGGTCTATGGAAATCCACGCATTGGTATTTTATAATTTATACCATTGGCACTCGAATACACAAATATACATAGACGTTAACGAATCAAGAGTATTGTATTTTTACAGTTAAAAAAAACCACGCCCACCAGAAAAAATGCCATATACATTGGGTTAGCTTGTAAATTCAATTAGTTAGGTAGCATTAGTTTGATTTTTATCAGATACAATTTTTTTCTCTTACTTTATTTGAAAAAAAATATCATTCAAACCTACACATTCGTCCATAAAATCTCATTTAACAGGCATTTGTTTTTCCTTTGCTAGACCTATGTTCCACATCCGTTCAACGTATTTCTGTTAGAAAATATACTTAAAAGTGTTATGTAACTAAAATTAAATTACTTTTTGACTGGCAGATAACGCCGTTTGTCATTGAGACGGGTATTATAACGTTGGTACTCATATAAAAAAAATCTTTCATGGAAATTTACTTAAAAATAATAAAGATGAATGATGAATTGAGAAAGAAAATTATAAGTGAAAAAAACCGATGTTTTGGTTTTCAAAAAATTATAAAAACATTTTTAATAGCACAATTTTTGGGGTATTTTTTAAAGATGGAATCATATTTATCTTACAAATAATATTTAGACTTTAAATATTTCATTTCTATATTACGTTTTTAGCAAAGCTATAAAAATAAAACATCTAAAGATAAACAAAAAAGGTGCTTCCATAAAAAGCACAAAACTTGCATGATTTGAAATGTTTCTATTTCTTTTTAAAACAAAAAATTGGATTTATTCTTTATTAACTTAACTTTTCATTTTTTTAAAAATAATTTATACAATGTATTTGCAATTTTCGGGTTTTTGAATGACTTAGATGTTCGCAAAATAAATCCACAGATTTTGGACGCTTTCTTTGAAATGTGGTCAATGTGGTGGTTGAATTTATGTTTGTTATTAAAAAGTTTCCCAAGATATCGAATTGTCTCGACGTTCATTAAAATTGTGTTGTCGATTGAAAAATTGAAAACGATTTTATTTATTTTTCTCGTGAATTTAATAGACATACATTTATTTATATTAAAAAATAAGTCGTTTTCGTGAAACCAAGATAACAAAGAATGTAGGTCATTTTGTAGTTTATGACAGTCATCAATTGATTTTATAATTTTGAATATTTTAAGGTCATCTGCAAATAAAAGATATTTGGAAAATTTAATTTAAATGTATAATAGGCATAGTCTTGGCACGATCTAGGCAGACATGGAAAGTGTGTCATCTCAAGTCAGAGTGAGTCTTGAATGCATGTCTTCGCTGTAGGAACATATCGACAGTACTGTTAAGTGAGGTTTTGAACTGTTCTGAGAATCCTTGGCAGAAAGAAAAAATCTGAAATTTCTCGCAGTTACGGTGAGTTACATTTAGGTTAATCTGAGCTAGGATATCTTCAGACCACGTAGAACAAATATTTTATTGTCTTTACATGAGAACCAATGTATCGAAGTTGAGTCTAAATTTCAACACGGCGTATTTTTCCGGTCGTACAGTTATTTTATTTTAGTTAACTTTAATTTAAAAGTATATTTTTTATTACAAACATTCAAAAAATGGTTGTTTTTATGTAATTTTTATTCAGTTATTTTTTAAAATTCTGCGATATTAAAAGAATAACCTTTAAAAATGCGAAATCGTATGATTTCCAATAAGGCAACAAAACAAAGCAAAATAAACATGTACGTTTTACTTTTCTACATTATATAAGAAAAATGGCGTCCAATTGAAAATAGTTTAATGGTATTATGGTACCCTGGAAGTCCATCATGAAATAATCAAATACAAACTGATAAGTAAATAAACAGAACAAGCACATGAGGGCATTGGAAGCAAAGATAGCAACCTCCAAAAAATTGTTTTTTTTTGTTATGATGTCATTCTGTAGTTTATCAACTTAATTTTTATTAAAATCATTGGTTGAGTTGCAAATGTAGTTTAAAATCATACTTCTAATGGTTTGAAAATAGTGTTTGAAAGTAAACATAGTATCCATAAGCCATTACAATAGTGTTTGAAAGCAAACATAATATCCATAAGCGATCAATGACAGTCTTGAGATTTAAATTTTCAAAATTGCCGTGCCATACAAATATTAAGAAACATTACATATAATCGGGTTGTGGTCCTGTGGCTAGTGTCTCGGACTCACGGACCAAAGGTCCGTGGTTCAAATCCCACTCTACCCCTACTCGATTCCATTTTCTAATAGTGAGTTATTAACAATTCGTTGAAAATGGCCCTCAAAATTAAATATTTGGGTAAATCATAAGAACGCAAATATTTCTTTAAAAAAAAAAAAAATTGAATTCGTTTTTCTATTAAGCTAATTTATTAGTATCTTAAAATTTAAGTTCAGTGAAAAAACATTTCTTACATAAAGGTTCTCTTTGGCATTAGTGTAGCAGTTTTTGTTATTTTTCTCGAAAACATCAAAACGGGAGTTTGCTATCTTTGCTTCTAATGCCCTCATATCACTGATTTATATGCTATCAATTGAATTGAAACAGAATTGTAAACGATGGATTTTATACGATAGATACTAGTACAAATTTACTAATTAAATAATCACTACATATTGATTTACGCCTATTTCATTAAATATTCGCGTACAAAATTTGCATGCAAAATGATTATTTTTATTGAAAAATAAACATTTGCTTTCTAATTATTTGTTTAAAATTAAAAAACTTATTGCTATTTTTTGTTAGCTGTAAATAACCGTGTTATAGTAAAGTGGTGTTCGAACCAAGGAGCTTTGTTCCGTGGGTCTGAGATTCGACAGTACTATGGACCTTCAACCCGTGTCTATCCCACTGAAAAGGTATCAGTGTTGAAAATAATCTACTAAAGATAAAAGAAAAATCTATTGCGTATTAGTTTCTTATTAAAACAAAATTGTTGAAGTAAAAATTAACCTTCCGAGCCTAAGCGTGAATAAAACCCGCAAGTTCCGGAGGAAGATTCCAGAAATACCCCAGTTAAAATACTATCAATACGTTTTTTTAAAATGCCGTTATGGTTGTCATGGTAGTGTTAATAAAACTGTAACATTATATTTCAAGTTTTCTCTGCAATTCACAGATTTTATCATAAAATACTGTTGCAAAAGGATGCTATATGACATCGCGCTCCTTTCGAAGGTACACGTTGAATGACACTGATCTAGATTTATTAAATTGGATTATTGTATCGCAAATTAATCGTAATTGCTGTTTACACGGGGAAAAGCAAAGACAAACGTGAATGATTTTTTACATTATGGGGTAGGATTATGCAAAAAATAAAATCCAAATGATTGACAAAAAAGTTCTTGAACAAAAAAAGTTTTTTAATTTTTATTTATTCAGATAACAAATAAAAATACAATATTACAACTAAATACAATTTTTACATCAGTTAAATACATATATTTACATAAACGTTTCCCATTACGTAAAAGAAATAAATAATTCTTGTGTACATAATGGGGAGTGACGTCTTACAATACTTTTTTTTATTTTAATTAGTAATATTTTTGGGATAACATATATAAATTACAAAAAAAATGTAAACGATGTTTTTAATCAGTGTTACGAAAAGAACAATTATAAATGTAACTTTTCACTTCTTTTTTAAATATAATGTATTCCTGACTGAACGTTTTATCTTTGTTCATTTCATTAAAGAAAAATATTCCTCTGTAAGTATAATGATGTTGTGCTGTAGTTTTTTAAATTTGGGAATTAAGATATTACCACCTGTTTTAGGTCGCGTAATAATAATAATAATATTTGGCTGATTTATATAGCGCCATTTTTGTAAAAAATCACCTCAAGGGCGCTTTACAATTGTATATCTAAACTTACATTTTAACTAAACTTATGTGATACATTATATTTCCAGATTTAAAATTGAGGGTATGATAGATTGCAGAAGTGGGATTTTAGTTGGGATCTGAACTGACTGGGACTGTCGATGATTCGTAAGTTTGAAGGCAATTGGTTCCAGGCAGAGGGGCCGGCGGCGGCAAAAGCACGATCTCCAAATCTAGTGTTTGGGGAGCGCCGGATTTCAACAAGTTTTCCTCTTCCTGAATCAAATGCTGACCTAAGAGTAGATTTTCTTTGACATGTATTTTCCCTAATACAAAGGTCCGATAGGTATTTTGGAGCCATTTCATGAAGGGATTTGAATACTGTCCAGCACAGCTTGTATTTTATTCTCTCTGGGCTTTTTAACCAGTGCAAATCTCGAAGATGTTGTGAGATGTGAGAATATTTTTTTACTCTCGTAATAAGCCTTGCTGCTGCATTGAAAACAAATTTAAGTTTATTAGTTTGATATTTTAGGAGATTTGCGTATATTCCATAACAGTAATCTAGACGCGAAACGACATAAGCATTTACAAGAGCTTTAGTTGGATCTATAGGAATATTTCTACGCACGGATTTGATCTGTCGGAGATGGAAGAACGTACTTACGTTTTGTGACCTAAAAATACTTTTATTTATTTTGTATTTACGTATTTGCAGCAAACAATTCTTTTTACATAGCAATTTTATATCTAAAACCTTTAATTGTTTAAATAATTGAACAGTGAGAAAAGTTGACGTTTTTTTCAAAATAACTTTTATAATTAATTTTTGTATTTTTTCAACCATATGCTACCAGAGACACCCTAGATATCCCTTTAGACCCTGGTGGGTAAAATAACAAAACACAATGAATTTAGGAAAATATTGCTAAGAATCTACTTAATATATAAAACAATAGATTCTACGTGTTTCTTTTATTTGATCAAAAATTATGAAACGACAATTACAAAGCAGTTTTGAAAATCCCTGCTAGAATTTAATATTCCTTAATTAACATTTAATTTTCCACTTTAAATAAGATACCTGATAGTTTTTTTATTAATCGAATTATTTAATAATTTGGGTAAATCTAGAAAAAGATGATTTAAATTTGAAATTAAGAAAGAAGAAATCTTGGATTTTTTTTGAAGAAATTTCTTTTATGACAGTAAATATCTTAGTTATTGTGAAACTGCTACTAAAAATATATTGCGTTTATAAGTTTATGAATATTTTTGTTACAAAAATTGTGTTTCTGTCAAATTCATTGTAAAAATTCATTACTAATAATAATAAACACATGTATTGAAATCAAGGTTTTTTTCGAAAACAATTATCTATCTCTGTTGTAACGTAAACCTTGAAAGAAGACATCTTAGATTTTTTAAAGAAATCCCATTTATTGACAGTAAATATCCGAATTGTTGTGAAATCTCTACTAAAATTATTAAATTAATTAATGAATTTATGTTTATTTTTGTTACAAAAACTCTGTTTTTGTAGAATTCATTGTAAAATTTTATGCTAATAATAATAATAAACACAGACATTGAAATCAAGGTTTTTTCGAAATCAATTCTGTATCTCTGTTGTAACGTGTAAACTTTGTCATTAATTTGCTAGGACGAGTTTATTTTTTACAATATTTAGCAGCATAATTTATATTATAAAGCAGCAGATGATTGGTGAGTAGGGTTTTCACGGTCAATGTTATCAGAATGTATCTTTCTTTGGATCACCCAAAAAATATACATATCAGTAGAAGAAAATTTGCAGAGATACGTAAAAAAAAAAATCGAAATGTAAAGCGTATTGATTTGTATAATCCCGTCATATTCTTATATTGTAATATTGTTTAAATTTAACTTGACAGGAAGAAATCCAGTTCCAGTCTATAAACATTTAGAAAAATGTTGTTGTTGTTCTAAAGTGAGAACACTAAAGTCAAACGATTAGGCCGCCAATTCAGCTTTACACTAAGCAGATGCAATCAGGAAAGGATATCATGTCTTTTGGATTGTTTAGTTATTAATTGATTATTATTTTTTTCATTATTTAGAATTGTGTCATTATGAAAGCTTCCGTGCACTGCCTAAAAAGCTTTGAAGTGAAAAACTGAACGCGTTCAGGGGGTCATATTTTCCAGTTAATTACTTGCTAGTGGACTTGTGAACTGAGTCATTGACTATTATTTTATTTGAAAATTGACTGACGTATATTTTGTATATTTTTTTTACCAGTATCACAACATTTACTAGTGGTTTTGCTTTGTATCTACTCTTTAGAATTGATGTTTTTTGTTAAAATAAATGTTGAATAAAGTCACAATGACATCGGTTTTGATTTATTTGGTGACTAAACGATTTATAATCTCACGAATATTGAATTAAAATACATTTAAAATTAGTATTTGAGGCATTAATTTTGTGATCAGAAACGGCAAATATTATGTCAAGTGGATGCAAGGTAAAACTATTAGTAAAGTACATTTACACGAGGACAATACAATAGACAGGACAATATAGTCTTGTCTCAGCTTCGTGAACAGCCGCAACCGCACAGATCAGGATAATGGGACAGTATAAAAAAATTGCCCAAGTTCACAAGTGAGCTTTGCCAAATGATTACACGACAACGTTTATTACCGTTCTCTGAACAAGTCACGTTGTAAAAAGTGTTACTCTGATAAATTCTTATCTTATACCTGCATCTGCATACTTCTGATAAAATGTAATAAGTGTTTCATAAACGCCTAAAGTATACATCTCATCAATATCTACACGATACTGTACAGAAGAGCTTTTAATGAAGTGCTTCATAAAAGAAACAAACGGAAAAATTTGAAAGTAAGTAAACAGTTTCTTTACAGTCCACAAATTCTTTCTGTTATCAGTGTACAAAGCCTGAAAGAGGATGAGTTGAACAAACAACTTTGTTACAACATAATTGGAAAATTCCACTTCGCATAAATAACTTGTAGTATATGATGGATGTGCGTGAGCTGATTTGAGTTAAAAACAAGAAATATAATTTCGGATTACAATTGCATTTATTTATTAAGTAAAGTTACACTCTGGTTACATCCTATTTTGCGTAGAGAAGGAATTTACAATAGCAAGCACCGGCAAAGAGCTTGCGGTCAGGCAACACGAACTGTCAAGATAAAATGTACTGTATTCCTTGGATGCGCGGTGTTAAGTTGAATCATTCAGGCTGACGTTGCAGCGGACTAGGCGTTGCGGGTCAAATCAGAATTCGGGTCTGCCAACTTTACGGTTGTTGGTGTTGTGCGCCACAGTAGAAAACGTAAAACATTGATCGCTTGTTTTGACATATTGGTGTTCTCTTTAAATGAACTGGACTTTGTATTTTTGTTTCAAATCAGTCGAACTAATTAGATTTTAGAAACCTACTTCATCTGTCACAGAAAATGGATTCTGAACCCAGAAATCGTCCTTACTAATTTAGGAAAAATATTGCAAAAGAGTTGTTTTGGTATTATAATATTAATTATAATTATTCCAATTTTTTGCGAAACATCTTCTCAAGTTTGCGGAACACTGGTGTTTGGCGAAACATAGTTTGGAAAACCCCGATGTTAAGTGTATTTAATTATGCCAACCAATGCGGTTATTACAAAATTTAAAATAAAGCAAAATTACATAACAGACATTGCGGTCGCAGACGCCGTATTGCGAATCATCGATCTTACTATTTAAACTAACGAAATTGTAAAGGGGATCTTGAACACAATAGAAAGTTAAATAAATCAGTAAATACATTATTTAAAGAGATCCAAGAAGGGCGTCGCGGCGCCAACGACGCGATACGATACGACGCGACGCCGAGATAGAAGATTAAAGGGTGAAATAGGATCAAGGATCAACTAGAACCTAAAATTTAGATCTAGTAATAAATGACCTTAATAAGAGTTTGGCAAACTTAATGAGAGCCATAAACTATTATAACAGACTGTATAACAGAATATTCTTCACCGTATCATTACAGAATCCATACAAAACATTTCGATTTTACTGATTAATTCGTTTGTTTTATGTATGGATTCTATAATGAATCAGTGAACAATATTCTGTATTTACTATATTAGTTTTATATTACCCGTCGATGGGAGGAGTGCTCTCCTGAAACTGTAGTAATGTTCTTGTAAAATAATTAAAATGGTTTTACACAAGATTGAGGGTCATAGAGGGGCTGGAAGAAGACAGATGTCCTGGCTGCGAAATATACGAGACTGGACTGGCTTCAGGACTGTGGAACAGACAGAGAGACTTTGGCCAGAGTGTTTGCCAACGTTGGGGATACCTGACAGGGCACTAAGAGAAGACGAAGAACACTAATAACAAAGTTTTATTTTCACAATAATTTATAATGAAGTGTTACGAAGTGAATGCCGATTCAATTAATAATCTCAGTTTATTACAGAAATAAAAGACGAGCGATACTTTGATCCACAAATTTTCTATAATAAATTACAATGAACTTCCATCAGGAATTTTCACTTACAAACTTAAATGTTTTAATAATATCAGGTTTAAACTGTTCAACTCGGCGAATCCATTTGGTGTCAATGTTCTCATTTTAGATACTTATATTTATCAACAATGTTTTGAGTTTATCCAAATTTTTGTATAAAATGACTGGATTCAACCCCTAGGGATGTTACACAGTGTGTAAAGTGGCCACTTAAACCAGCCATAAGCCCTGACTTCTATATTCCCTTCTCCAAAATGTTTTTCATCTCTGTTGTTTTAGGTTAACTTATATTTATATTTTAAGTACATCAATTTTTTTTTTTTTTTTTTATTTTCCAAAAATATTTACAAAATAGTCTTAATTTAAAGTCCTTTTAACCTGCTGACGAGTTGCATACATACAACTCGTCAGCAGGTTCTTTGCATCAATTATTCACACATAACCTACATTAATAATAATTTTACTCGAAAAACATAACATATTACATTATCAAAAATTAAAAACTATCACTAATACAAAAAACTTTTTTCTATTAACCATAATTTGAACTTACGTCCCACTCCTGTATTTTACTCAGTATTTTTAATATTGTTTGGTAACATGTTAAATATTTGTTTATAAGTGTCTTTTCGCCATATTTATTGCAATATCTAGGAACAGCTTGCCCTTCCATACTAGTAAACCTGGTGTTGTAATCGTGTACCAACTTGTGTTTATACTCGGAGTCCGACGCATGCTGACAAATTAATTTGTAACAAAGTCGATCCCTAACAGATAATTTATTTACAGATTTATACATCAATGATATGAAATATTGTGTCTTTGGCGGTATACATCTTTATGTAGCAGCAATTTGATTATAGAATTTTGCAAAGTGTGAATGAAATTAATATTAATTTCACTTGATAACCCCCAGGAAGTTATAGCGTACCTTATATTAATGTATACATTCTCGTTTATTAATGTATACATTCTATTACTTATTGCTCTTAATCGTTCACACAATTTTCTTATATGTACATCCCATTTAAAATTTCATTTTTTAGTTAAACCTAAATAAACACACTGCTCAATATTTTCACACATGCACGGTTGCATAATATCACTATGGATACACGTATAGTTATGTGATAAAATTGACGGTGTTGTCTGTGTTTTATAGTTCGGTGACCTTATGTGCAAAAGTTTGGTTTTCTCTGAGTTAATTATTAAACCTGCGTCATGGGACCATTTTTGTGGTTCAAAAAGACTTCTTGCAATAATTTCTCTGCAGTTTTGAATCTAACAAATCGATCTACGATTTTTCGCAATGTGAAAATATTATTTCCCATCCTCGTTTTGTGACAGTTTTGCTTATTTTTATAGTCAGTAATTTAACACTTAAAATAAATTGATTTGTTTTTATTGTTCATCAATTTTACTTTTGTGTATCTTTTATTTTCAAGATTATTTTTAAATTTTTATTTTTAATAGAGAAGTTGTCATTGGAATTTGCAAGTCAGATCATTTTTGATATTTGTGATATTGTGAGTCCGAGTAGCTTTGGGATGTCTAAGACGTAATGTTATTACAAATAAGCACAAAAAAAGGAAAACGTTGAATAATTGCAGGAATATAAATATCCACTTTCCCGAATTAAAAATATAATTTTCACGTGATATTGTACAGGACTTGGGGATGGGGGGTAGAAACCTTTGCAATATGCAGTGAAACAACAACCAAGACAAATTGAAGTCATTAAATGAAATCGCATTAGACAGCTAAATTACGCTGAGGT
The DNA here is from genome assembly GCF_059751315.1 of Micrasema longulum. Classification (NCBI taxonomy): domain Eukaryota; kingdom Metazoa; phylum Arthropoda; class Insecta; order Trichoptera; family Brachycentridae; genus Micrasema; species Micrasema longulum. The sequence goes on from NW_028277744.1 coordinate 1,839,076, forward strand.
ATTCCCGAGATATTATCACTTGAGTCTTGAGAGAACAATTACTTGGTGGTTGGAATAACAATTTGTAAAATCTAAAGTACATTTAAGTATATTTATTTATTTATGACAAAATACAAGGTTTTTGAACTTTACATATTACATTATATTACATATTTTATTAGTACGAAATATTCTCACTCAGCAAAAGTGCTGGTATGAGGGTATATTATAAATATATTTAAAAAATTAAATTACTTTTAAAAAAGTTAACTAAAATTGGTATTCGAGGTGACCTCTTCAGATGGTTTTCATCTTATATAGACAACAGGTCGCAAGTGGTAGTTGTTAATAATTTTATTTCTAGTTGGGTACGGGTCCCCAGTGGGGTGCCTCAAGGGTCTCTTCTGGGACCTTTGCTCTTCATAATTTTTGTTAATGATATTGATAAATGCTTTACCTGTTTGCGTTTGCTTTGTTTTGCCGACGACATGAAAATGTTTGCAACAATCAAGACCCCAGCTGATGTATTTGATCTGCAGTCAGATTTCGACCATCTAGAGGATTACTGCAACTCAAACTGCTTGGACCTTAATTCTTCTAAGTGTTCAGTTATTACATTTAGTCGCAAAGTAAATTTTTTACGCACTAACTATGTGCTTAAGGGTCAAAACCTCCAACGCTCTTTATGTGTAAAGGATCTAGGTGTCTTCCATGATAGTAAATTACTTTTCGACGCCCATGTTGACACCATCATAAAAAAGTCATCGCGTGCGCTTGGCTTTGTTATGCGTAGCTCTACGTCGTTCACTATGGCAAAGACACTTAAAATCCTTTACTGTACATTAGTGCGAAGCAACTTAGAATATGCATCACAAATATGGAATCCTATGTACAATGTGCAGATATCACGCATTGAAAATATTCAAAAAAAAATCGTAAAGTTCATGTGTTTCTGGTTGAAACTTGAGTTTAAATCTGACCAGTATATTCATATATGTAAAAAACATCACCTACTGCCTCTGCAAAAACGTCGTGAAATAGCGGATATAATTTATTTACTTAAAATTGCCTCTGGTTCAATTGACTGTCCTGAACTACTTTGCAAACTTTCTATCAATGTTCCTTCCAAAGTTTTAAGAAATAACCCTCTTCTCCACATACCTTTCGTTTCATCTAATTATAGGCAAAATTCATATTTATGGCGAACTTTTAATAATTTTATTGTAATAAATAAATTAATTAACATAGATTTATTTGCAAAAAATCTTAATAACGTACGGCGTTTACTTTCGAAATAATTCGTAGTATTTTTTCTTTTCTTTTGAATTTACATTTAATTACTATTCATTTTATGTTCGAGAATCTTTTTTAACTCACTGTGATGCTACTTGTGAAAACCAGTAATTGGCTTATTTGTTATTTGTTATACTTATAGTGTTTAAAAAATAAATGTAAAATACATATAAAACATCACATTTAAATCCAAAGTTAAAGCAAAAATAATTGTATATTAACAAGTTTACCACTTTGGTGGGGTGACCATCTCAAGGCAGTACTCGGGACCCAAATCAAGTAATAACACAATAGTTTAAACACAAATTCGATAAAATAAATCAAATATCACACATCACACGGGCTGTAAGAACTGTTTTATTTAAGTGTTTTTTAAGAACGTATATGTTCTGTATATTTTTAGATCCTTAGATAGTGAATTATAAAAATTTATTAAAAAAATATACACGTATAATTTATAAATTTTATCTAAATAGTGAAATACAAAATAATAATACAATTTTCGCACCGTGGCGCAGCTGTTTAGACAGCCCAGGCTCGACTCCCGCCGGTTGCATGAAAAAAATCTTGAAAAAAAGTTTTGGTGTTGTAAAGTATTTTCCACAAATTCCTTCCATATCGTTTCTTTCTCACCTGCCTTAAAAACTAAGTTTTCCCGGAAATTCATTTTAAAAAACCCGATAATCGTTCTTCATCATCGTTCCCTTTCCGCGCCTAGTGGTGCATAGGGCACTGTATTGGTACACCAATCGCAGCGTATCTTGATTATATTTGTTACATGAAGGTAATATGATCAGTCTTACTCTTCAGGTACCAGTCCAAGGACTATGAAATGTTCTCGTGTGAAAACACCCATTTAAATAAAAATTTCACATCAACCATGTTGGGAATCGAACCCGTGACCTCTTGCATGGCAGACTAACGCGCTGATCATTACACCACGAGGCCGACAAAGAATCATTCATGTTAATTTAATATTTGAACCACCACCTTTATCAAATTTATATTTAAACGGACTTGTTTTGAGTAAAACCAACTGAAAGAATTTAATATGCTGACCAGGGCATTAAATTGGAAAAATAAGTACCATGTATCTGGATCATGTGTTACATTAAGTTAAGGTGATCAATCTTACTCTTCAGGTGCTAATCCAGAGACAGTGAAATATCGCTGTGTAACGCCACCTTATGAACAAATACTTCATGTTGACCTTCTCAGGAATCGAACCCAGGTCCTCAAGTTTTGAAGGTGAACGCGCCAACCACTACCATACACGAGGCGGACTTTTCTTCAGACGATTTTGAATTCGGGATTTTTACCTGAGAGAAGCCATCGAGTGGAAAACACTCTATTTCTCACACAGAACTGTATTCTTTATTTGTCCGGACACCGACAGATTTTAAGATATAACCTTACAATTCGGGGGCTTAGGGTCATAAGGGCGAAACTACAAAAAATGCTGTTTTGTGTTAAGTACTAATCTGATATCCAAACAAAATATCCTGTTAGTGACAAAAAGATGAAACTCATCCAATAAGTAGTTGGCTAGATAAATTTGTGTGAAACTACAAATGAAGGGTTTTGTTTAAAGTCAGAAGAATAAAACACCTTTTACATCATTTTGTTAATTTACTAATGTAAGCGCAAGTTAGGGTCATATAGACGAAAGCGTAGTTTCATATTTTTGTCTCTAAAACATTTAATGCTCTAGTAACTGTATTTTTTATTTTCTTTATTTGTTACCCTTATAAGACAATATTATTTTTTGAAAACTGTTTAATCATTTATCTCAAAACTGTGTTTTTGTAGTTTCGCCTTTATGACCCTTAACCCCCGAATTATAGTAACCCTTTAAGACCTTAATGAAATAGTTTTTAAAAATAACTTTTAAAAAGTTTACTTATAATCCACGTATAAACTTACGTCTAGGCATAGGATTATTCCAACACTAGTAAGGATGGTATTCCCATCTTTATTCTACCACGATGCCTAGCGATAACTTTATTCCGGATTTATTAAAAAAGCCCCTAGTTAAACTCCAGTTATCCAGATTAAAAATAATACACCCAATTGAAATCACATTAAAAACTTTTCAAACATGTCCAGCAAAGTTGATTAAACAGTTAAATTTAAATTGAAAAATTCTCCTTAGTTTTTTATTTCCTGATATAGATCTGGATATCTGGCGATTCGAAAGACGGGAAGTTCGGATAAACGGTGTTCTCCGGAATATGACATTCGCCATTCCCGAAAAGTAACAAATATTTTTATTGCGATAAAAATTCTAATATTTCTACGAGTGTAGAAGTTCAACAACCTCTAGAGCCAATAGGAGTAAATGATGGTTAAATCAAATATCAGATTATGTTCGCGTGATCCATAAATCTCAACTATTGCACTCGTATCAGGATCAAATCAATGATTTATTGAGACGCCTCTCTAGAATTCTATATTTTATTTTGCAAGGAAACTTCGCGAAAAAAATATTTTAAGACTACGTGAATTTCAGGAATATTTATTTTAGTATATGAAACATTACGAGCGCGAGCGGCGCCGGCGCGGCGGTAATGACGCTTTTTATTAAGCAGAAATCAATTTTGATTAAGAATCATAAACTATTTGAAATGCTTATTTAACCTGTTCTTGAAAGTATAGGTGTCTAGGTCAGTAAGATGGTTTGGTCATGTAGAACGAATGGATGACGAAATAATAAATGGTTTTTTTTTTCAATTTGGATTGTTGATTTATATAAATGGATATACCAAATTTGTATTTATAATAATATTTAGTCTATTTTTTTATTTATTTATATTTTTTTATTTACTCATATTTTTTGCTTACAAACTATAATTAATAATAAAATAATGTGACCTCACTGGGGTTTCCCGTGCCGAGGACACTTAACAATATACTTTTTTAAAATTACGTTTGAGAATACACAAAGAAGACTAACTTAAAAAAAACGAAGATAATTAACCAATATTCAGACGATTTAAAAACAAGGTATTTATGTACATCTATATTATTTATATTACAAAACACACAATGAAAATAACAAAAAACTAACATAAGCCATACACTTGTTGAGCAATTGGTTTAATATTGGTATGGGCGAATGAGACAATCCATTTTACTTCGACCTAGCTACACTATCCATTTTTTTATCGCCTTTTTAAACATTTTCTCGTTACTAATTGTTTTAATTGATAGTGAAAGTAGGTTATAGATTTTTATTGAATAATACTCAAAATCCCTTTGTCCGAAAGTAGTTTTAGTTTGTATTTGTTTAAGTTGTCTATGTGTTGAGGTTCTAGTGATTGTATTATTTGTATGTGATGTATTGTGGGGGTTATGTCTTTCATTTTGTGTTTTGATATTCAATAAAAAAAATATACTCCTTAAAAAATATATTGTTTTTAGTAACGTAATAAATGCAAATAACAAATGTCTTGAACAAGTAGAAAAAACTTTCAAGCATGTTTTTAAGAGATGGAAAATTAGAATAAGATATTGAAAGGAGAGTGAATGCGGGCAGCAAATAAAGCCTCCCTGAGCAGAGTAATTTTTAATAAAAAATTGACAATCGAAGCTAAACTGAGTTTGTTGTTTGTTGAGAGTTATAAAAATAAAGATAAAATAACAAAAGATGAAAAAATAAAATGAAAATAAACTATTAAAATTTATTTCAACAGAGAGGGAAAACATTTTTGAGAAGGGAATATGGAAGTCTAGGCATTTACGGGGCTTATGACCTGTCATTGGCTGGTTTCAGTTGCCACTTTACACGCTGCGCGCTGTATAACATTCACCATTTTGCCTATGTTTGAACATCCATATTTCTGCAACTTTTCCTTTTGTTCATTTTAGTGAAGTAAAAGAGCTTAAAACCTTTAGAGAATCTGACTGAATTATTTCACATACGAGGCAACGCCTGAAAACCCAATATGAATTATTTTACTCCACAAAAGTCAAAAGATTTAAGAGTTAATGAAATGTGGATGTTCAAACATGGGCAGAATGGTGAATATTACACAGTGTGTAAAGCAGCCACTTAAATCAGCCAATGACAGGTCATAAGCCCTGCAAATGCCTAGACTTCCATATTCCCTTCTCAAAAATGTTTTCCCTCTCTGCTGAAATAAATTAAAAAATGAATAACTCCCTAAGGAGGAAATCCAGCCAGTCTGCAAGCATTTGGACATACTCAAACATTGTTGAAAATAAACTTATTTAAATATTTTAAAAATCATCAAAGAGTTTCTTACTCTAAATCCTCTCCCTAAAGAAGTTCCAGTTCTAAAACTCTTTTTTGAAAATAGGTTTTGTTTTATATTTTTTTTTAATCATTTGAGGGCATTGATAGCAATTTAGTACAAAATATACTTATGAAGTCATTTTTTTTCGAGTTGCTGTATTCACTTCAAATTCCTTCATATATTTAGACATCTTTTGAATACGAATACCTGTTATTTCTCTTAATATAAGTTGTATGTGATAGGGACATAATTCATGATAATTTATCGGAGTGTTTCTGAGATTGGTTCCATTGTCTTTCGATTGATACACGATACAGTCAATATCCTCCAATTAAGGGCTATTCGCAAACATGTATTTGTAATTGACAATATCGATTATCGGACTAACGCCAGTCAATTCGATCGCAATACGACGTCAAAATATTTATCGACGTTTGTCAATTCAATAAATTCGAATATTTACATTGAAATTGTAACACAGTAGTAGCTCTCTTCTTTCAAAGTAGTAGATGCTCGATTACGGAATAATCGACCCACTAATGTCAGATTTCTTTATTTACACACAAATCATGTACGAAATGTGACTTCCTCAATATTTCAGTGCTTCCCCTTTCCTTAATTTTTTATTTTATTTTAAATAAAATATTTATTTATCTTTAAGGATTATTACATTCATTGTAAAAAAATAATATATACATTTTTTATTCATACTCAGTTGTTCAAAATAATATTTTTGACATCTTTTGAAAAGTTTGTCGGAGTCTTTTGTTTAGTTATAATAATAAAAATTCTTTATAGTTTTATTCCACTTTTATTTATAATTTTTTTATATTTTTTTTACTGGTGACCGGGTTTTGTCGTGACCAACATCGTCAGACTGGTGGGAGACTAAACAAATTTCTATGTTATATACAAGTGCAAGCAGGGGTTGTTAATCATGATGTTATATAATTATGTTAATAAAAGAATTTAAATTAAAATCATTTAAGTATAATGTAATAACAATTATACGAATATCAGTTTTATGTGACACTTTGTGTGACTTTGTCTTGTTTTAGAAAGTTGTATATGATATTTTTTCTGATATTCTCGTATTATGTTCATGTTTATGACAATTTGACAAGTTTTATTTCTCCGTCTACAATTACATCAGTGGCTAATTTATGGATAAATTTTAATGATTCTAGTTGAAAGTGTTTAGTTATATTTAATTGCAATTTTTTTTTTAAAAGTTCTCTAGTTGGTGTTTGATAGAAAAGGTCATATACTAACTTCAATATTTTATTTTGTTGTCTTTGTAGTCTGTTTATGTCATTTTGATATCCATTTCCACATAGTGGTTGCATATAACATATTTTAGTTTTTACATAGGCTTCATACATTAAAATTTTTTCCGTTTTTGGAACGAAATTTTTGATTTTCAAAAAAATCGTCTAACGACAGGTCATAAGCCATGTAGATGCCTAGATTTCTATATTCCCTTCTCTAAAATGTTTTTCATCTCTGCTGTATTATGTTTATAATATATTATTTTAATTTCGAAAAAAAATTAAAATATTGCCAGTCGAACGTTTTGCTCTTAGAATAACTATTATCAATCTCTTCGGCTTGTCACCTGGTGGAAAAGAGGAGACATGTAATGAGGTTATGAAAAATACACCACAACACCCAGACCAATTGAGAAAAAAATCTTTCTTATTTTTTTTTGCAACTGGCGGAAATCGAACACGTTACGCCAGATTTACAGGGCTCTGTCTTTCCGGTTGTAAAAGATTGCGCTATTTTTTTTAAACCCATGAAAGTTAATAAAAGCTTTTTTTTGATAGGCGCGTCTCTGTCGGTGGTCGGTGTCAGTAGTCAAGTTAAGGAAGGTCAATTTTATGTTTTGCCTAAAATACTTAGGCCGCTTTCACACAAAAGAAACTGCAATAATCTTCTTTTGAAAATTTCATGATGTCAATATGTCATGAGAATGATTGTCGTCTCATACATTCTAAGTTTGTATGAGGTTTGATTAAATATTAGATCTGGCCGTTTTCTACAAAATGCATATGATTGGTTTTGCAGTAAGCCGCCAGACTTACTGCAAAACCAATCATATGTGAAAAAATCACCAAAATTTCTTTAAAAAAAAAGTTTTGTAAGTTATCATAAAAAACTGTAAATTTGTTACAATTTTAAAATAAACATAAAATAATATGATCAGTACATAATGACATAAAACACATCAGTTTTACTGGAGTTGGAATTTTTCTGCAAAATGCACCTCTTAGGTTGTGTGGTCAGCCCGACTTTAAAAGTCATTAAATATTATCACATTCTTAAATTAAATTGAATTATTTTTTGTTTTTTTTAAAAAAAGAATGGACGCAATATTTATCATTTGCGAAAGTAAAAAACATTCCAACTGTTGTGTAGATTTCATTATACACCCTTTTCAAAATAGTGCTATTATATCTATTTTACTTCAATAGGGAAATATCACATACTACAAATACTGATTAAAATATATGAAATGGATTAAAAATAATTAATTGTATTTTCAAAATCAATATGGATATTGTAGAGAAATGTTTTTATACAAAAATGTAAAAAAAAGATTCAATAAAAATACGTTCGTAGAAATACGCGACGTGTTTGGCCTTGGTTGTTGTGACGTCAAAATTCGTGATAGTGTTCTAAACAAAATGCAATGGATAGTACAAATAAACATAAATCGTGATGTGTGAGGGGCGTGGCCGAAAGACTGACCGTTTTAGCGGCAATTCAAAATTATAAATTAAAAAATTTCTTTTATTCTAACAATAATTAGCAAAAATATTTTTTTTACTAGACAGTATTTCATAGACCTTTATTCCTTTAAAAATGTAAAAAAAATAAAATATATTTACTATTATGGCAGCCCTACCAAAGAGGAAAATAGGAAAATAGGTAGAAAATAGGGAAAATAGGAAAATAGGCACATATATACAGTACAAATACATTTGAAATCAGTCAACATTTAATTCAAACTTGGGTTAGTTTCGGGCGTTTGTCTGAACATCGACTTATCTTCAAGTTTTGGCGCCATCGGAAGTTTCAGCTGTATTTATTTTTGATTGGACATTTGTCAGGTTTGATAGCTCAAGTTTTGATAGTTGAACGCTAATTGATTTGAAATATGAAACCACTACATACGCTCTCGTTAGAACATGAACTGGTTTCAGCTATAAGTATTTATGTTTTTATATCCGGGAAGATAAAGACTGCAAATCGGAGAAAAAATGTTTTTTTCCATAGATTGCAATTATTTTAATATCGTTTTATCTTCTTCTTCTTCTTCTTCTTAAAAAACAATTTAAAACGTAAGTAAAAAAAACTTGTGTGTAGCAGATAAGTTAGTTCTTAAAAAGTAATTGTATTCGAGTAAAGAAGTTTTTTTTAAGTGTACGTATATTGTTTAAAAATGGTAATGATTAGTTTATATTTTAATAATTGTTAGATATAAGTTAATATTATGACATTTATATATTATGGTTGTACTCTTTTAAGACTAATTAAATATAAACACATACCTGTTAATCTTTATTTTTTCTCTGCTGCATTGACATGTTTTTATACTTTAAAGTTTAAACTACTTAAAATTACTTATATTGTATATGTATATAAAATCAATATATTGCTGCTCTTACAAAAATGTATCATTAATTTTAAAGATGTTTTTTAAATTTACTTAAATTTACTGTCTTATATTTCATTTAAAGATTCTTCTCATCGTTTCTTTGAATCCCTTAAAATATGTATGAGTATATTTATGTTTTTCCTTTATAAAAATGTTAATACTATTTTATTTTATTTATTTTTGAAAAATAACGTCTTCTAGCAACTAGCTAAGGGTGCCAAAAAATATTTTCTTTTTAGTAAATAGTTTTTTTGTTGGTAAAATAATTCAAGATGAATCTCACCTACATCAACAAAGGTTACAGCTCTTTAACTTCACAAAAATCAACAATTGGAAGAATTGAAAAATATGGATGCCTCGTCATATGGTAAATGTAACACAGTGTGCAAAGCAGCTACTTAACTTCTTTAATTTTTTTTCCTTTTGTTGCAATAAAGTTCAATTTACTTTATTTTTTATTTATTTATATATACGCCTAATGGGCATTTTCATGGACACATTTATACATGGAAAATTAATATAAACAAATTAGAAAGACTCAATGGTTTATAGTAGACTGTGTGGGAGTGGAAGCGGGAGAGAGGTGTTTATAATTGAATTTGATTCAATGATCGTTTAAAAGAAGAGAACCTGTTATCAAAGAAATCAAGACTGGTATGTTTGTTAGCAGACCTAAGAATTCTGGGCATAGGGGAATGAAAACCATAGCTAGTTCTATGGTTATCGGTATGAAAGAGTAAGTTTTGTCTGAGGTTTCTAATTGGGATATTTAATTTTATTCAGCTCAGTAGTTCAGGCGCATCAAAGAGTGAGTTGAAAATTTTAAATAGGACTATAAGGTAGGATTTATTTCAACGGTCTTAAAGAGAAGATATATTCAAGGTAGTTTCTAACTCATTATACGTATATAGGTCTCTGGATAAGCCCAACCTCCAGACTATCTTTTTCAAAAATCGATGTTGAACTGATTCAATATTCTTGAACATCATAATATGGAGACCAGATAACAGAGGAATACTCTAGGCGCGGGCAAACTAGGGAACCAAAAAAGAGCATGTGCAAAAAAAAAAGGTTAAAGAAATAAAATAAACGTAACACTCAAATTACTGGTAAAGTAACTTTAAAATATGAACAAAATGAAAGAAAAAAGTGTTTGAATATTCGTCTTAAAGTTTTCTAGATTTATATTGTGATTAAAAAATAAACAAATCTATTTTATCATCGATTAAAAAATTAGCAAACCGGTTTCAAGCTTAACTAGAAAGTTATTGCATACAAAGTAATCCGTTTTGTTGTGACCGGATCCAATATGATTCCCCGAGGCCTTGTTGTAAATCATTTTATTTTATCTGCCAAACTACCTGGCTTACTCTACCCTGGGGGATGATTTGCTGTAGCCTGGATTAATTAATCCGTTAATACCGTGTTTTAATAACTGAAGTATTATAAAAATTCTGTTATTATTATTACCCACCATTTCATTGTAGGAAGAAGCAGATAAGAAGGACACCATACGCGTATCTTGGTACACAATTACGTCATCTTTAATTTACATCCAAAATCAAATGTGGCAATAAATGTGACTTTTTATTGTTTTTGAACAAGTAAATTACAATTCGGAGCCTCTAGAAAGATTGGTCTGGAAATGAATAAAGACAAAACCAAGATTTTGACGGGCTGACAAGAGGAAAAAGAATAAATCACAAAACATGATTTAAATCAAATAAGATTAATTGATCCCAAATTCCAATAATGAGGAACTTCAGCCCTAAGGAAAATTGAATACAATACATATTTTCTTGTGCGCGGTAAAAATTGAAGCATTAAATTTTACTGCAAAGTTTTCTGAAAATGTACAAAAAAAAAAATACAAGTTGATAAAAACGAACTACTTTGAATGACGTCACTGGTTCATTTGAATGAATCAATGATATGAGTTATGGAATGTAACTAATTATGGTTTTCACCCCACCTTACCAAGAATTCTTAGTTCCGCCAAAAAATATCCCAGTCTTGATTTCTTTGATAAGTTGTCTTGTTTCATGCGATCACTGAATCAAATTCAACTATAACCATCTCTCTCCCTCTTCCATTCCCTAATTGTCCAATTTTGTTCCCTCTTTTTCTTCATGTTACATGACTAATTTTATCCATATTGTTGTATTTTTCATTAGAAAATCGTCAAAATATGATTTTAATGAATTACGACTTGCCTATTTGTAGCATTTATGGAGGAATATACAAAAATTTGTTTTTAGTGCATAGCTCAAAAATTCTGATTTTGAAGCTGCCTAGTTGTAGTAATTACCCAAGATATTATGATTATTTTCCTATTATATAATGTACATAACATATCATCAGTGTAAACGCTTAATTTGCGCATATAAATGAATAAATACTAAATAAATAAATAAAAAAAATGTGTACCATATAATATAAATAAACCTTATATATACTTACTGTTAACTAATTTTTATTGTTTGTTTTTAACACTAATTTGTTAATACCATTTTTCCAAACGCATATATGTATATATAAATATATTTTTGTTTAAATTCTTTATAAGTTATTTACAATTTGCTTTTTAATTCAATCACTTTTCTTATATCCATTTTTTTTATTTTTTACCATAAAAAGTTTTCTTTTGTATAGCCGTATGATTTTTATTGTTTCTACATGTATTCAAAAAAGCGTAGTGTATTTTTTAAATTATTACATACTATGTTTTGTACTTAACTGTATATTTTTTGTAAATGCCCCTTGGACGTATTAAAAAATTAAATAAATAAAAATAAAATAAACAAAAAATAACCGCCATTTTATTTTAGTTTTTAAAAGTTACATAAATTGTAAACTTAAAAGGTATTTAGCGTCTGTTTTATTTTATTTTATTTTAATGACATATACGGCAAAATTGCCTTTTACAAAACTAATAATATGAACACATTTGGTGTAATTATTTTTAAAACACATTTGATTTTTTTTACCCAAGATTTAGAAAAAAAATTAACTCAAATATTAAATAACACCTTCAGTAGAAGTTTATAGCAATTTAAAAATAAATGCATAAATATAATTAAATAATACAAAATTTTACAGTATTGATATGACAAGAATATCACTAAGTTACGGTTTCATATAATAATTATACTAAAGATTTTATTAATATTCACCATCTTAAAAAAAGTTCAAAAGGTTCGTTTGAATAAAACCCTACGTTTAATATATCCGATACGCAGTAATCACTATTTCAGAGTTCATGGGATCTGTTTATTTAATACGGCGTTAGAAGTACACATTGTCCGAGAATTGTTGTTTCAAAACGGGGGCACCTGTCTAGTCATTTTTCTAGGCACCCTGAAGTTGATGAGAGATACCAGTTCCGAGCAATCCGTTATTAAATGTACAATCAGAAATAAGTCTTTAATTTTTCTTCTTTGGTTAAGTTTTGACAAATTTAAAGTTTTTAAAACTTAAAAATTGTAATTAAAAAAGTTCATGACTAATTCCAAGTTTAATCCAAAATATATGTACCTTAATTATGTGTGTGATTGCTTGTCGGTTTATATAATTATATTTATTTTTTTATTGATGGACATTGTCTATGTATACAATTTATAGGGTTTAAATATTACAATAAAAGAATAGTTTAAAACATTTAAAAAAAGACAAGAAGCATTGACAAACATAAGGGACATCAAGACAAGATCTGGACTATTTATTTAGTGCTCGTTTAAATCGTTGTAAACTTAAACCAAAAAAGTCCAGATCTTGTCTTGAGTTAACAATACGACAAAGGCGGGTCATTGGAGAATTTAGGCCATAGTTTGTTCTATGCTGATCGATGAACAGTAGTTCATTGTTTCTCAATCTACGAGTCGGAATATTGAATTTTACTTGTCCCAGTAATGATGGAACATGATTATACCATTTAGTATGCCGAACATATATATGGAGTCAATATTAGTTCTACGTTTTTGTAGACTAGAAATATTTAACATAGACTCTATATCAGCATAAGAATATTTACCTCTCTCTAGTACAAGCATCCACGCTACTTTTCGAAGCAAGCAATGTTAGACTGATTTAATGTGATTTATGCGATAGACATAGAATGGAGATCAGACCACGGAGGCATATTCTAGAAGAGGGCGAACAGTTAAGCAATAAAGAGTTTCGATTGTACGGACATTAGTAAAATCAGAGGATATTCTGCTAACAAAACCAAGCCATACTAAAATGTTTGCCTTGATTTTTTTACCTTTTTTTCCCCTTTGAAAAATATGTAAAAAAAATATTCCGTGAAAATACCGTAAAATAGTAATTACTAAGTGTTTTATGTGATACGAATTTCTTAGAACCCATTTACGTTCTCTATTTTAAGGAAACGGAATTTCTAATGAATCAGAAAAACATTTTAGTGACATGGACAAATGATTGCATGAATTAATGAGACCTACTTGTAATAAAACAATTAATAAAACACTTTAAAACGAATTTTTCATTCCACGACTTAATACGAAGAATTTGATTAATACTTCGCAATCACTTAAATATCAAATATAAAATATACATACCATAAAACATGCAATAAAATACGCATTAGATACGATGGTAGTCTGAAAAGAAATGCACACATGCTTGTAGAACACGAATGAAAACAATAAGCATATAACGCCACAAAATTACCAAATAATTACTATCCAGTAGTATTAAAATTTACGATATTGGTCCTTACGCCAAGCTACAGCTAGATATTGGGCAAACAAGTTTAATAAAAATCAATATACGGCAGGCCAAGTATGAATGGGAACAAATTGTGGTCTACGAGACGAAACAATTTAGGAATCAGACGAATTTTTTTATTTATTTAACTTTTTGTACATAATGTTATTTGTACAAAAATGTTTGAGTATGTCCAAATGCTTGCAGAGTGGCTGGATTTCCTCCCTAGGAAGTTATTCATGAAATAAATTTGAATATGAATAACTCCCTAGGGAGAAAATCCAGCCAGTCTGCAAGCATTTTGACATACTCAAACATTGTTGAATTAACTACCTGGTAAAAGAAGAAGTATAAAAATTGGAAAATTGTTTTCAGGCGTTGCCTAGTAGGTGATTTGGTTCAGCCGGATGAATCTCACCCACGTGATAGAGGTTTCAGCTCTTTTACTTCACAAAAGTCAATAGATGGAAGAGTTAAGGAAATGTGGGTGTTCAAACATGGGCAGAATGGTGAATGTTACACAGTGTGTAAAGTGGCTACTTAAACCAGCCAACGAAAGGTCATAAGCCCTGTAAATGCTTAGACTTCTATATTCCCTTCTCAAAAATGTTTTCCCTCTCTGTTAAAATAAATTTAAATGTTATTTGTACATTATTGCCAAATGGCAATTTCTTCCAACCAGCCAATAAAATCATAGTTTTATTTTTATAATTCAAGTTACATAACATATTCAATGGAAAATAAAGATTAAAAAGCTAAAGATATATAAAAATAAAAATAAACGTAGTTGTTTATAAATTACCTTAAGTCAAAACTATTACTCAATGGGAAAAAGGAAAAAAGAGGAAAGAGGAAAGGAGGAGAGATTAAGGAAGAGAAATGAGATGTTTCTTCAGACGTGATTTAAACAGAGATAATGCAGTAACATCTTTCATGGTGGATGGGAGATGATTCCACAGTCGAGCCGCATGAACACTAGATGAGTTAGAGAAGAAAGAGAAATTGTGAATGGGTATTAAGAGAGTGCCTTGAGAATTAGAACGAAGAGGTAAACCATGAACTGATAAGCGTTGAAATTTTTCACGCAGATATATAGGAGTCTCTTACAAATGCTTGTACCCCATCTTACAAATGTTTCGCTAAGACACTTAAACAAAATGAATTAAAGTGTATTAATTAACGAGTCGTTCATCTTGTTGATTAACGTATTACGGTGATACAATCTTCAAAAAGTTCATGGAGTTGAATGACATGGAAAATGAATTTGCCTGTTTTTAATCGCAGAGCATTTATTTCGCATAAAATATTACAAGGTTTCCGGTATTACTTGTAAATGAATTTGTTTTCATATGAAATGAAGTTGGTAGTAGGACTGAGCTTTTGTATTTGATCTAATTTTATGAATTATTTATAATAATAATTTTAAATATTCAAATGTATTAACTGTACAAATAAACTAGTAAGTAGTAATTTTATTGTTTATTTTTGCATAAAAATGTTTGCCTTAAAATAGGTTGTACCTAGACAATACGGCAGACTAGACAAAATACAAAGAAATTTACTACCTAAGTATATATGTAGTAGATAAAGCAATTGTAAATTTTTGTTAATAAACCATGATTATTATTATTATGCATGCGCCTACGCATGCGTATGTGTATAAACATAATCACATACATACACGCACCCTCACACACACACCCTTTACACAAAAAAAATAGTGATGAGAATTATAAAAGAAAGTTTTGTAGATGCTAAACAAAAGGAAGTACGTATAATAAAAAATTATAAAAAAAACATGTTTTAATAATTTTAAAATGAAATTTTTTAATATTACTAATATTAAATAAGGAATATTCAATGAATATGGTTGATACACAAACATTTTTACCATTAGTTTAAATTTCGGAAAGATATTTTTAATTTTTATTTCATCAGGCAAGTTGTTAAAGAAGTTTTTTTTTTATATATGAGTATAAAACTATTTTCAAAACTTTTAGTATTAAATTTTGTTATTTTTTTATTATTTTGGTACCAAAGTGAAAAATTGAATGCTAAGTTATTTTTTTTGTTTCCCATTACAAATTCGTAAAATCGAATAATTTTTATAGTTTTAATCAATTGATAGTACATTAAAAATTTCATAAAGTTCTTGTGATGGCAATGTTGTTTTGTGTTTTTTGTGTAGTGTAGGAAATTGTTTTTTTTAATCACTTAAATAATTAACTTTTGCACTATTTTTTTTTTTGGGTAATATAAATTTTTAACAACCATATTGATTTATTTTTTAAATATTTTAAATAACCATAACAAAAAAAAATATTTCAGCCATTCAACCATAAAAGAAGCAGTGACATTTTCAGATGATTGAGTTTTCGAGACAAAATTTAATTTAAGTACCATTAAACCTAATTTTATTAAAGGAAAAAAAAAACGGCGTTAATCATTCAAAAAGATATATTTCATTATGATTTGTTTTTGTTGTGGATAAAATAATTTTAAAAAAGTACTTCTAAAGAACAGTTTTTCAGTAGATATGTACTTTCTTTTTTTCCAAAGGCAATAATGTTTTTAGCTTCTGTATTTTTTGCATTTGTATTTATGTAAAAATACCGAAATATAACATGAAGAATGAAGTATGGTTAAAAGCTCTCGAGTTTGAAATATATTTTTTGGTTTAAATTAAATTAATAAAATTGTTTTTTGAGCGAACGTGTTTTTTTTTTTAATTCGGCTTTGACATAAAAATATGGTTGAAATAAATAATAAATATGATAAGTTTTAATTGTATCAAAATATTGAATATTTCATAGAAATATAAATTGTTAATCATCGTACTCCTGACAAAACCGGAATAAAAGAAAATAAAATAAAAATAAAAATAACAGAACCTCCATTCTAACCCGTATTTCATATCGGCCTTCCTAGGAATCAGACTCGGGGCCTCTAGCATCTAGGTAGGTAAACACACCAACCACACCACGAGAAAGACTCATCTCCACTCGATACCCTTTTTTGTTTTTTGTTTTTATTTTAAGAAGGTAAACATGAACAGAAAATAAAAAAGGAAAAATAATGAAACTAAACCCACTAAACCGGTTTCTTATTTTTCCTTATTCAGGCTTTTTGCCGGATAGTCGTCATCGGATCGAAAGGACTCATACAGGATTTTGATTCTATTTCACAGACAAAACTGTATTCTCAATCCGCCCGGACACAAAAAAAGAAATTTCTACTACTATGCCTAGGCATAACTTCATATTATGTTTATAGGTACCATGCTTTTATACTTCCACACTTTGTATTTGGATTAATAAAATGGTCGAAATGTAGTAAACAAATGCAAGAATCTTTACAAATTACAATGAATAAAACACTTAAAGTAACATTTAATTTTAATAAATGTACTAGAACCACAGATTTATATAGAATTACAAAAATGCTCAATTTAGATGAATTAATTTACACAGAAAAGGTAAAGATGATATCTAAGATGAAAAATAATAAAATAAAGACAAATATTAAATTAAATTTCAACTACAATATACATAAAATAAATACAAAAGCGTCAAATAATTTAACTTGCGAACAACTTAGGACTAACAGAAAAAGAAACAGTTTTGTGTATACAGTAATAATTTTTTACAATTTACTTTCTAATGACCTAAAAATATACAAAACATATCCGTACTTAAAAAACACCTTAATAAAACAGTTCTTAACAGCCCGTGTGCCGAGTGATATGTGATATTTTTTTATCGACTTTTTATTAAATCCATCGTGTTATTATTTATCCTCCCCCCCCCCCCTCATACCAGCGCTTTTGCTGATTGGGAATATTTCGTATAAATTAAATATGTAATGTAATATGTAAAGTTTGAAAACCTTGTATTTTGTCAAAAATAAATAAATAAGTAAGGCTCAAAGGCTGCTTATCTACTCATTTAAGTCATAAATGTGAGATAGCAACTTCTTGCTATGGGGCCGTAATTTACTTTAGTATAAGTAACAAAATTAGATTTAATCGAGATATTGAGATGTAAAAGTAATCAACAGGGCTAAATTCGTTACCAAGTATACGACCTAATTAAATAATATTAAAATTATTCCTAAGAACTAGATTAATGTTCATATTTTCCTACCAAATATTGAGGAAAATCGTAGCGTTCTCGCGTGTTTTTCTAAATTAATTGTGTTTTTATGATTAAAAGACGTTCAGAATATTGACAGTATTATTTACCATAGATTCAATGGATAAAACTATAAACAAATACAAAAAACAATGACTTTTTTACGACAGTCAACAGTAAAAACGTGAATTTAGTGTTCGTAATATTTCTTAGTAGGGTATCATAAAATATTCCAATACGTATTTGAAATATTTGATTATATATTCAAACAGTCATTGTCAACGTTTCCTTGTTTCTATGGAGGAAAAAAAAAACATAGCATTTTTTTCTGAATGAGCCCAATACTTCTTTAATGAAAAAAGATTGTTTTATTTAAAAAAAAAAAATTCTTTTATCTAAACGATGTTTTGAGTCTGTCAAAATATTTGTAGGTTGAATTTCCTCCCAAGGGAGTTATTGAGATCTAAAGTTTTTGCGACAGAGAGGCGAAGCATTTTCGAGAATGGAATATGGATGTCTAGGTATATACAAGCAACATTTACTCCTTGACTATGCGGATGTATGTTATCCAGATGCTAACTCTGAATTACTCGATAAGTTAGAACGATTGCAGAACATTTGTATTCGTTATATCTTTGATCTTCGCAAATTTGACCATATAACCGAGTATCGCACGCAACTGCACTAGCTCAGTATCATGCATAGAAGAAATATTCACATTCTATCACTTCTTCACAATATTTTAAATAATCCCACTTCGCCTGTTTATCTGAGAGAGTTCATCCAACCTCTTTCACAACACGGACTATCTCTTCGTTGTAGTAACGAGAGAACCCTTTTAATACCCTGTCATCACTCTAATTTTCTTGCCTCCTCTTTCACAGTAGTAGCCGCTCGATTGTAAAATAATCTACCCACTAATGTTAAGGACGCCCTTTCTTTATTTACATTTAAGTCAAGATTGAATTGTCACTATCTTAATATTTAAATTGTTCCTTTATCATTTTTCTTTCCTTCCCATCACCTCTCCTCTCTTCATAGTATAGTGTTCATTTTTTAAAATATATTTTTATTTTGTTAATCTTTGTTTTTAATTTTTGTATAAAATTGTAAGATTCAATATGTCTATGCATTTATATTTTTCTCAAACTGAACGGTTTGGGTAGGTAGGAAGAAATTGCCTAAGGACAATATGCCCGCCCTTATATGTATATATTGTATATGTATATAAAGTGTCAAATAAATAAATACAAGGCTTATATCCTGTAAATGACTGGTTTAAGTAGCCAGTTTACCCAATGTGTAACATTCACGATTACGCCTATGTTAAAGCATCTTAATTGCCTTAACTCTTACACCTTTTGGCTTTTTTGAAGTAAAAGAGCTGAAACCTTTATTGATGCACATGAGATTCATCTGGCTGAATTATTTCCCCCATAAGCAGATCTTAATGACCCTACAAAGGACCAGCCTGTCTACAAATATTTATATGTATTCCAAACATTGTTGTTTAAACTAACTGGTGTAAGAAGTATAAAACTGAAAAACTGTTTTCAGGCGTTACCCAGAAGGTCAAAAGGCCAGATGAATCTCACTTGTATCAATAAAGGTTAAAGCTCTTTAACTTAAAAAAAGTCAGCAGATGGAAGAATTCAGAAAGTGTAGATGTTTAGACATAGGCAAAATGATAAATTTTCCAAAAAACGACAATCTTAATAACTCTTTAGTGGACAATATTTTGAGTTTGTCCAAATTTTTGTAGGCAAGGACTGGATTCAACTCCCTGGGGAGCTGTTTATATTAACATATTACAACAGAGATGAAAAACATTTAAGAGAAGGTAAAATAGAAGTCCAGGCATCTACAGGGCTTATGACCTGTCAATGGCTGGTTTAAGTGGCCACTTTACACACTGTGTAGCATTCACCATTCTGCCTATATATTGAACATCTATATTCCTTCAATTCTTTCATTTGTTGATGTTTGTGAAGTTAAAGAGCTGAAACCTTTATTTATGCGGGTGAGATTCATCTAATTGAATTATTTCACCTACATACTAGGCAACCCCTGAAAATATTATTTTTTCAATTTCTATACTTCTTCATGGACCTTCTCTTAAATGTTCTTCATCTCTGTTGTAATATGTTAATATAAACAGCTCTCCAGGGAGTTGAATCCAGTCCTTGTCTACAAAAATTTGGACAAACTCAAAATATTGTTGATAAATTACCTGGTCCATGAAGAAGTATAGAAATTGAAAAAATAATATTTTCCGGCGTTGCCTAGTATGTAGGTGAAATAATTCAATTAGATGAATCTCACCTGCATAAATAAAAGTTTCAGCTCTTTAACTTCACAAACATCAACAAATGAAAGAATTGAAGGAATATAGATGTTCAAATATAGGCCGAATGGTGTGTTACACAGTGTGTAAAGTGGCCACTTAAATCAGCCATTGACAGGTCATAAGCCCTGTAGATGCCTGGACTTATATATTACCTTCTCTTTAATGTTCTTCATCTCTGTTGTAATATGTTAACTCTTTAGTGGGTTGAATCCAGCGTTGTCCATAAAATTTTGAACGTAAAAATATTGATGAATTATTATGCTATTTAATATTTTTTTCAAATCGATAAAGTTAAAAAATAGATAGCTTTATCGAAATAAGACTAGTACAGTTATATGGGTAATTGCATAAAAATGTATTTTAGTTCTATTAAAATGTCGGCCTTGTGGTGTAATGGTCAGCGCGTTTGCCTACCGTGCAATAGGTCTCGGCTTCGATTCCCGACATGGTCGCTATGAAATATTTATTTACAAGGGTGTTTTCACACCGGAATATTTTATAGTCCATGGACTGGTACCTCAAGCGTTGGACTGATCATCGTATCTTTATGTAACAAAAATGATCAAGGTACGCGGCAATTAGTGTACCTATGCACCATTGGGTGCGGAAATAGAATAATGATGGTGATATAAATGCCTTAATTAGATTTTTATTTATTTTCTCATTTATTCCCTTGATTGAACGGGAACTGAAAGAGGTGTCGAAAATGGTCACTTTTGTCTACTTTATATTTCATTTTGAAGGCCGGTTATCAAATAAAATAATTAATTTAATATAAAAGAAAACACAACATTTTTATGAGCAGAATTTTTTGAATAACCTATAACCTTAACTGTACTCTTTTACTTTTAGTGCTTATTTTAAATTTATAAAAAAATGGACACAACTTATGTTATTATCCAATACATCGACATATAATGTACTTTTATAAAATTGATTCAATTTGGTTTTTATTAGCTGGTATATTGGCAAACGATCAATTAAAGACTTGGATTTTCTGGAACCGGCTGATTTTTTTAAACAATAAAGGAAAATTATTTATACTGAGAGCAAATCAGTTTAATCAGTCTTCTTCGACTGCATAATTTGTGTAATAATTCGCTAGTTAAGGATGGTACTGACTGTCATCCCCTATACAGCGCAAGTCTCCCCTAGCTCGCCATAAGGCTTTGCAATATCAAAGGCAGCGCAGTGAGCCATTTTAAAGACCCCGCTTTACTTAACGTAATTAAAACAACAATATCAATAATTCAACGGTTTGTAAAGGCAAGAGAATATAATTTACTCGATGATTTAGTTAAGCGTTTTATAATATTGCAAAATAATTAACTGCGTGTTGAACCAACATGATTTGAATAACTCTATTGACATGAATAATTATTTAATGTCACGTATTTAAATCACAAAATATTTTTTTTTAGAAATTTAAAAAAACATCAAGTTATATGTTTTCCTTATTAAAATTATAAACATGTGAGAGATTTTTCTTCTTTTACGAGAAAACTCCAGTTTTTCCAAAGAAGTCCAGTTTTGTAATTATTAAATTATTTTTTTATCGGGTATTTTACTGAATAAATATTTGATACTTTGTTAGATTTTATCATTTTTTTCCTATTCAAACCCAGTGGGGCATAGGGCACATCATAGTTATTCCAATTAATATTTTTTGTATCATGCAAGGTAACGTCTCATTAGTCGGTTCTAAGGCAATGAAATATTACAGTATAGAACCACTTTAAAAATATTATTATTTTACGTCCATCCTGCTAGGAATCGAACCTATGACCACAAGCATGACCGACGCCAACCAACGACAAGGCGAACGTATCCTCGCTTGATTTAAATTTTCCAGATTTTGACCTAAGAGTAATCATCGAGTTAGAAACACTCGTCGAGGGTGCTGGTTCTATTTCACATACAAAACTGTATTCATTTTTCGCTCAGACAGATAATTTAAAATTTATTTTATATAAACATAAAAAATGAGTATTTAAATAAAATTGTTAGAAAAAATTATCTACATACTTATGCAATATTTTTTTTCAATATCAAGTATCAACAATAATTTGAGTAATTAAAATATTTTAGTTAAGGAAATGTATGTAAATAATTATGATGCGCAGTCAATATTTAAAATTTGTATAAGCGTAAAAATGGCCTTTGCGTCATCCAGAAAATTTAGTTCGTTACTAGAAGCATCTCATACTGCTTTATTCGGCGTCGGGTAGAGCCGGTTCTGTTCACGAAGTAGGATTAGTCTCTACCTATACCCGCTACGCGTCGCGACGCCAGAAAACCGACGCTCAAAACATTTGTTTGGCGCCCTTTTCGTAAACGCATTGATGTTCAAACAAAAAACAAATTGATAAAAGTTTATTTTGAAATCGATTCAAAACACAAAAAACAATTACTAAAAAGCTTCAAAGACTTTGACAAAAGTTTTTCAAGTTTTCTACGTGCAGTTTGATCAGAAACTAATATCACGCTGAAAAAGTTTTGTAAACATATTTTTAAGTTTAAAATCAGTTTCAATAATCTATGAAAAATGTAGTGCTGTGAGCAAAATTAGTTTATTGTGTGGGTATGATGACGTTGTTCACTTTGGGTGATAAGCATAAGTTTAACAAATCAAGGAAAAATTGAAGACAGGTAAGATTTATGAAATCCATATCATTTGAAAAACTAAATTTACTAATCATATGTTCATAAGAGTTAAATTGGACAAACAAAATTGTTTAAATTTATCGCGAAGTAACTCGCGAGAATTATATAAATTTACTTATTTTCATCACTTTTTTGTTTATAAATTTGCACAAACCCATTTTAATTAAGAGTTATACATAGACGGGTTTTGAGGTGCCTATTTCATCGTCAGGGCATATGATATAACTTTTAATACGACGTACAACTCTTATTTAAAATGATAAGTTTACATTTATTTAAACAAAAAGAGTAAAATGCCGTATCATGAAAAAATAAATGTTTTTGACATAAAAAATGAAAGTGTATTTATATTTATTTTTTCTAGTAGATGTACGTTATCACGATTAAAAAACGAAATTTACTTAACATTTAAACATGATAATAAATCAATTTTTTTATTTTATTTAAAGGTAGGTAATAAAATATATATATATTTTTTTTTTCTGGAGAGCTTTTAACAGTAATTGATTTGATGTATTTTATAAAACAAGGTCATAATTTATCGATTTTTTGCCGGGAACATTTTTTTGTTTTTGGTTTTATTTTTTTTTAGTAAGAAAGTTCAGTGGTATAATAAAAAAAAAAAAATTAAATGACCAATAAATTCAGCCAAAAATTTAAGAAATGTATTTTTGTGCATCGTTTTATCAATCGCAATGTTTTTTTAACGTTTTGTAATTTTGATAATTCTCCGCCGGTGACGCCACGTATTTTTTTAATGAAAAATAAATATTTTCGTCTTTTATGATTGCATGTTTTATGACGCAAAAAATTGATATTGGAGATTTATTTATTTAGTATTAACTTATATTTTTTGAAAAAAGGAATCAAATTGTGATAGAGTGGGATTGAATCTCAAACCTCCAAACTGGAGTCTGCGACACCACCACAATACTATAACCCAGCACGTATAAATTAAACCTTTTTTATTTGGCTGTAAATTGAAAAGGTAGTAAAAGTCAACAGCGAAGAAGGATATTTTTGAGAAGGTAAAATGGAAGTCTAGGCATAAACAGGGCTTCTGACCAGTCATTGCACATTTGAGTGATCAATAAAACTCCCAAGGGGGTAAAATGAAGAAGATACTTTTTTACAAACATTTGGACTTATTAAAAAAATATGGTTGAAAGGTATTTTAATGTCTATTTTTAACAAATATTTACGTATTTAAAATAAAAATTATATTTTGTTTAGTAGTAAAATCTAAAAGATCTAAAAGGTTTTTATTTGATGTGTTCAAATATTTCAATAAAGGTACAATAAAAATATTCTTATAAATAATCAATTGACGTATAAAAGCTTTCATGTTAATTGCCCATTAATAACAAGTTATATATAAAAAGTTATGATTAATATGAACCATTTCTAAATTTTTACAAAATACTTCTTCGGTTTTATTCCTCAAAAGTTGTGATAAAAATACAATAGAATCTTTATTAACCACGTAATTTTTTCTTAATTTGATACTGTGCACACAAAATCAAATATTGACGAATTTTATTATAACGCAAGGTTTCCGAAATAAATTTTCATGATGTTCATAATTTCTTTTATTATATTCTTTTAGAGAAAAAGGGTTTATTTTCTTGAAGTAATTTCCAATAATTTAACATAACAAACCAAGATCTCGATATACTCGAACAACAAATCATGAAATTTCTCACAAGTATTTTTTATTTTAGATTGAATTTTCTCGATGAATGCTCGAACATTTCCCTGAATTCAGTAAGTTTATTAATCGTTCAAATACTTTAAGTTGACATTTCATTCAGTTTCGGTTTTAGCTGAAACATAATTTATTTTTAATTTTGTACGTATTAGCAAAGCGGTTTGTGAATTCGATCATCAATCAACAAAGGTATTATTGTGTAAATAGAGTGGCTGCGCGCTGGTTTGATAATTTTAATAATTCAGTAATAAACTCAACAGCAACTTCACCAAAAAGAGTGAAGGGAGAATATGTAGGCTTTCTCTTGACTAGCTCTGTTATTTTCTCGTGAATTGGCCATGAGAGGAGAAACTCAATTTTAACTGACGCATTTCTGGATTCTGAGTAAACCGCTACTGATAGACACTTCGAGTATTTTTTACAATTTATAAGCACTTCTGGGCTGCTACTTCTCCGCCGTCATGGTGGACATTGGGGACGCTAAATATACATTTGGACCCCTGTTTTTAGTAGCTTTACATGTCATAACCTTGGAAATGGGGTGTTTGATAACTGATTTTGGTTTGTTACCTTTATGATTTCAATCACCATTGTTGCAAAGTCCAAGAACAATGGTGCGTGATTGCTACTTTTAACGACAATGTGAATATCTTTTAAGGATATTCCATCTTTCCTGCATTTTTTTTCAAGATTATAGCGTTTTTAATTGAAAAATGCAGACTGAAATAAAAGTTGTTCCTCTGTAAAGAAATATCATCGCATGAACAATAGTTTAAATCATTCTTTAATTTAAACCCATATAGGTAACTTTTCATAACTCCGTGTCCGGTAAAAATTTGGGTCGTTTCGAAAGTACTTTGGTGACCTGTAGAAGCGCGGTAATTATTCTCCCAACGCTGTTGCGTATTTTGTTTAATCATTTTTTGTTACGTATTTTTTTTTTCATATTAATGTTTAATATATGTTAAACGCAATTTATACCATTTATGTAAACAAAAAAAAAGATCTAGGCGGACAAGGCAAGTGTGTCATCGGGAGTCAGAGGAGAGACAACACCGCTTGCTTCTTGAATGCTTGCCCCTGCTGTAGAAACACATCGACAGAACCGTTTGATGAGATTTCGTACACTGTTCTGAGGATTCTTGACAAAGAGGAAAAGAATACGATGTTAGATTAATAATGTCTCACTGCAAATACAGGATTGGTACGCGAGTTACGGCAAGGTCCATTAAGGTTTATCTGATCAAGGATATCGTGGGCATCTATACAGTTAGATATTTATTTGTACAAGAATATCAAACCAGCCAAAATCCTTTTGAATTCTTAACTGAAGATATGAAAGTACTCAAGACAATCATAATAGCTAATTATGAAAGTATTTGATCCAATTCTAAATATTAACAATTTTAAAAATTTATACGATTCGCGTTTTATGAATATTTTAATAAGAAGAATATAAAATTAAATTCAAGCAAACTACGAACAAATTATTCATACAGTGTAATTGCAATGTTTCGGCTTTTGAATGGTTTAGATATTCGCAAAATGAATCCACAGACTTTGGACACTCTTTTGGAAATGTAGTCAATGTGATGGATGAATTTAAGTTTGTTATCAAAAAGTATCCCAAGACCTCAAATTGTCTCGACGTTCATTAAAATTGTGTTGTCCATTGAATAATTGAGAACGATTTTATTTATTTTTCTTGTAAATTTAATAGACGTACATTTATTAATATTAAAAAATAAGTCGTTTTCATTACACCAAGATAACAAAGAATGTAGGTCATTTTGTAGTTTATCATCAATAGATTTTATAATTTTGAATATTTCAATTCAATTATAAATCCTTTTTTCTTTTCTCTACTTTACCTTCTCATTCTCCATCCCCTGCTGTGCTCTTTTTAACTTTACTTGTGGATATTATTTGTCTTTTGTTTTTCCTTTTCACTTTCTAACATGTTTTACTTTTATTTTTCTGATAAATTTAAATGGATTCATAAAACTAATGAATTGCTTGATAATGATATATATTTTTTGTTTTTCTGTTTTTTTTGTTTATTTGATGATGTTATTGTTTTTTCTACACCATAATCAGTGTATAAAAAAGGTGAGTACGAAAAAAGTTTTTTCATAACTTATCTCGAAATAACTTTTTATTTTTTATGCGTTTTTTTTTTAAATTGCAAAACATCAAAAGACGTATCAGTTATTAATTATTAAATTGAAATAAAATTTTCTATAATTTTTATAAGTTTAAAAATGTTTCCCATTACGTAAAAGAAAAAAATCATTTTTGTTTATCACGATAGGGGGTGACGTCTTACAATGATGTCCCCTCTATATAAGCTCAGTATATTTCTTTTATTAGTAAGAAATAAAATGATTAAATACAGCAGGGCTTCGATAGTCTGAACATCCTAAATTTATACCCCGTTCGGATTATAGTATGCAGATATTTTAAAAGGCAATTTTTCGAAATTAAACAATGTTTTTTGTAAATGAAAGTATGTTTTAATCATGCAAAATGTCATTTTCCAAAAGTATAATGCTATTAATCACACTCATTAAAATAATTCCAATACAGTGCTTTGACGAGTGTTATTTAGTTTCACTGGATGAACGTAAAAACATTTTTTGCTGAAACTGCAATATCGTCTTCATCCGCCCGTTCCAAGTAAATATTGAATCCTTGAAATTGTTTCCGATAACCATTTTTTTAGTTTTTTTTTGTTCTTCTTATTATTTATTTATTTTCACTCCAACGCTCATTTCTTACACTTATTACTATGTTTTAATCAGTAAAAGGCCCCAGACAATCAATATCAGCATTATTTATCATGAAATTGGTAATCTCTACTTCTGCAAAGCCCCTGTTTCGGAAAGGCTTAACGGTATGTCACCTTTTGGGTCAAAGTCTTCCGCATGTTGGCCTGAAATGTCAAATGATTCAAATAACAAGGCTACAGAGGTTTTAAAGAGGTAGAGATGTCGTTCGGATTATACAAGCACTCGGATTAGCTGGGGTTCGAACTACCGAGGTCCTGCTGTACAGTGTCTTTAATGAGTGCCTTAAAAAATAAGTATGAGTATTTTTATTTTTTAATTTATAAATTACAAAATACTGAGTATTTTACAAAGTATAATACAGGTGAATTACATTCCAAAGAGTTACTACAACTCTTTTCGGGATTTTTTTTTTAAAGCACAAATGAAAAACATTAAAGAAGCAACGCAAGTTTAGCACCTTTATAACTAAATATAATACGACAATAATATAAGCTAAAAACCTTTTCTTCCATAAACAAAATAAATATATGAAAACGCTTTCAAGAATGGAGGAATTGGCAAATTAAAACTAAGGGAGTTAAGGTCGTTAAAATCACATGCTACGCAGACGAAGCAACCATAGTGGCAGTGCCAATTCCTGATGGTTATAACACACTATATAAAAAAATATTAACATCTTTCTTGAATATTTTGTACCCCTGACTGAACTTTTTGTTTACTTTATTCATTATAAAATAAAATTAAAATAATCCCATGTAAGTGTAATCATATCTTGTTCCTGTTTTTAATTTTGGAATTATGATATTACCAATTATTGATTTAGGTCTCGTTTTAACATTTCGTGATTCGATCAATTGATTTTCTTGAACGTAAATATTTGATGCAGCTAGTTAGACGAAGAAAATGAATGTTCCTAGAATTTTGTAAATCGATTCACATATCAACATATTTACAAGTGTACACAGTACAATGGTCAATTCTTTGTTTTTTTCTTCATTTTCTCTTGAGAAGCAATCATCTTACTTAATGCAATGTATTTATTTTAGATTGTTGTACAAATAACATTTGAACATCCTTATTTATAGGACTGTCAGTTTAAGTATATTACCTTAAATTTATTATAATAATGCCTAGGAAAACTTTTACGGGGAGTAATAAAATAAAATTGCGTCTGAGCATCTTGTTTGCCTCCACAAAAGCATTCTCATAAAGTTAATGTGATTTTTCATAAAATTATTTAATTTAAGTTACAGTATTAAAACGCAGTTTCATAGTCATCATCAAACCGTATCACCGTATCTCGAGCATCTGTTACAGGAAGGTAAGGTGATCAGTCTTACGCTTCAGGGACAATGAATGCCAGTTTAATATAAAATCACCTTTAAAAACAATAGGGAAATATCAAATTTTTAAAGTAATAAAGGTCTATGAAATACTATCCATTAAAAAAATGGTTTGCTAATTTCAGTAGTATAAAAAATACTTTTAAATTTGTAATTTGAAATCCTCGCAAAAACCGCCATTCCATTAGCTAATATGTCACGATTCATGTTTTTGTTCCTGGCCGTTAAAATTTGTTCAGAAAAATATCACGAATCTTGACCATACAACAACCAAGGCCAAACACGCAGCATTTTTCTAGAAACGTATTTTAATTAAATTTCCTTTTACATTTATGTATGAAAACATTTCTCCACAATATCCATTTTGATTTTGAAAGTACAATGAATTATTCTGAATCTATTTCATATATTTTATCGGTATTCGTAGTATGTGATATTTTCCTATTATTTCATCTCCCTTCCTGGAAATCAAACCCGAAACTCCAAGCATGGTAGGCGAAAGCGCCAACCTCTTTACTACGAGGCAAGCGTTTCTTTACTTGATTTCCTTTATCAGGATTCTTTCCTGAGATCAGCCATAGAGTCGTCCAGGATTCTTATTCTATTTCACTCACAGAACTGTATTTTTCATTCGCCTGGATACAGACAAAATGTCGTTTACTAATAAAAATACATCCGTACAGATTACAATATAAAAAAACAAAACTTAGATAAAAGTGTATATGCAATAACATGGGTAGTATGTGTGAGGTGTTAACAAGCTGTGTCAGTTTTTTTTACAAATTTAAAAATGATTACCAAAAGTAAAACAAAATTGTAAAGTTTATGCGTCAGTTGAAAGATAAATGATTGTTCTACAAGATATTGTGTGTGTTTTTGCGTTACATATATTATTTAAGTTGATCATATTTATTTGATCTTCAAAATAAAATGTCATGTAGACGATTTGTGAGCATTTTTGACACCTATTTCAATTCGCGTTCAATCACGGACTAAAAATCTGACAAAGCTGCTCGCGAAATTTTCGCGGTGTAAGGTGAAGTTACTATGAATTATTGGCCAATTTTTTGTAAAATAATGAAGAAAAATATATAAACGACCAATTAGTTGGAATCAACATAAGTTGTGTCTGTTTTTTTCTTAATAAAGAGATCAGTAGGACGAAACGATAATTATTCATAGCGTCTCCACTTTAAACTGCTCAAATATCGCGAGCAGCTTTACTCCCTAGAATCAGTGCGAACAGAAAGGAATCTGGAAAATGTTTATTTTGAAGATTCGTAATCAAATAAAATAATATGCGTTATTTAAAAGCAAATGCAATATCTTTTAGGGCAGAAAATTACCCTTCACTTTTGGTGCTCATTTATAAATTTGAAGAAAATGGACACAACTATGTTTACCCCTTATATATAACTACTTATCGACTTTTATGTATCTACCGGTTTTGAAACCTACCCGTCTTTTTGTCAATACACTAATTACACAAACATGCAAATCATGTAGGTACATATACACTTGAATCAGCGTGTATCAGCACGTTAGTTTTAAATTTTCATTCTCCAATACCTTCTTGTTCTTTTTATTTGTGCTTTCTTATATTTCGTAAATTATATTTGTTTTAATTTTCTTATAATTATAAGTATTTCCATTTATGTATTTTATAAAATTATTTTCCAAATTACTTTAATGAAAAAATAATTTAAATTTGAATGAAAATAACACAGCTTGTCAGGACCTAAAACAAAGAACCTCTGTACTTTTAAAAACTGTAAAATAAATAAATTGGTTTGTGAATATATATTTGTATATATCGTAGGTATACTGGCAAAAAACGTTAACTCGAATATATGCGGATTTGACTTAATGATGCAGTTTTGTAAAGTTTTTAACGCTCGACAAACTGGCAAAATACACTAACATTTATTTTTTTTACATTTTTTTTTGCACCACAACAGGCCAGGAGGCCTAATTACAGTGGCGAATTACATCACAGAGCACCCAGGCTTCAGAAAAATCACATTTATATTTTTGTGTTCTCACCGGGAATCGAACCCGGAACCTTCCGTGCGTGAATCAAGCTTCTTGGCCACTACACCACGGAGGCCGCCAAAATTATATATAAAATTCAATACACTAAGTCATATTGAATTTTATATATCTGTAGTTGTATAAAAAATTTAACGTTAAATTGTATTCTATTCAGGCTAAAAGCTTTAAATAACTTAATATTTACTTCATATAAAATGAAGAAACGGAAAAATTAAAGACATGTTCTTAAATGAGCACTTAACATTTTGCGATATTTAAATAAGATATAAAAGTGTAAAATTTGAACAAAACTAAAATGCTTGATTTCTCAAAACAGGAATTTGAAAGTTAAAGGTTTTTGCCAGTATACCCACCATATATTATATTATAAAATACATACAAACATTAAAATCAATAGTAACTTTGACATTAGATCGAAATTTTTTGTAACAGAGAGGAAAAACATTTTGCGTAGGTAATATGGTAGTCTAGGCATTTACAGGGCTTATGACATGTGATTGACTGGTTTACGTGGTCACTTTACACAATGTACAACATTCACTACTCTGACTCAATTCTTCCAACACTTGACTTTTGTGAAGTAAAAGAGCTGAAAACCTTTATGATGTGGGTGAGATTCATCCGGCTGAACCAATTTGCCTACTAGGCAACTCCGTTGCAATAAATTAAGGTCTGAATAACTCCCTAAAGAGGAAATCCAGCCCGCCTACAAATATTTGGACATACTAGGTGAATTAGTTCAGCTACACGAATCTCACCCACACGATGAAGGTTTTAGTTCTTCTACTTCGCAAAAGTCAACGGATGGATGAGTCGAGGAAATGTGTATGATAGACAGAATTGTAAATGTTACACAGTGTGTAAAGTGGCCATTTAAACCAGCCAACGAGAGGTCATAAGTCTTTTTAATACCTAGACTTCCATTTTCCCGCCTCAAAATGTTTTCCCTCGCTGAATCAAATTTAGATCTAAATAACTCCCTAGAGAGGAAATTCAGCGTGTCTACAAACATTTGGACATCTTCGACACATTATTGTTATGGCATAAATTTATAATTCTTTACAAACTCCCAAAAAAAGGCTTGAGAATTTTTTGGGTGTGAATTACGTACTAACTCGATAAGGTATAAACAAATATATTCTGTTTTCTTCCAGGTACGATTACGTCAAAAACTTTTGCTCGGACTTCATAAAAAAACGGTAATTAAAATATCCTTAGGGCATTGTCTCCGCGGTTAAACTAAAACTAGAGATTATCTGGAGTAAAAACCAATTAAAACTCTGCGCATCTTGATGATAAAAACCGGATTAAAAAATAAACGAACGCTTAGTTAAATTCTCTGGTGAGTTTATTGGTCTTATTATTATTATAAAATGGCTGAAACTTGTTAATTGCCATTACATTTTGATTAAATGTTTAATAAAAAATATATACTCGTAGAGGAACTCTCTATGGAATAGAGAACCTTTAGAATAGCTCCTCCCCCCCCTAATGCAGCGTTGCCAATCCTAGTGATTTTTCGGTACATCTACCGATTTTGGGAGCAATCTACTAATATACCTAATTCTACCGATTTTTAAGCATCTCATCATTTTTTTTTCTTTGCGCCGCTAAACAGGACAGAGTTCTCAATTACCCTGGTAAATTACATGTCAGAACACCCAGGCTTGAGAAGAATCACATTTTATTTTTTGTGTTCTCACCGGGAATCGAACCTGGAACCTTCCGTGCGTGAGTCAAGCGTCTTGACCACTACACCACGGAGGTCGCCAAATAATCAACATTTACAAATAATAATTAAATAAAAATACGTTTAATATGTAGGTATAACAATACTGTTCTTGTATTATTGCATAATTTTGTAAAATAACACTGTTATGTTTAAACGTATTTATGCTTATGTTTATCCAATGCGTTTGTACCGTGTACACTAATCAAAATGTTAAAAAAAGATGTAAAATACAGAAATGGTTTTAATCTATGAAATTTCGATCAACTATAAAATTTTTAAAAATCGATGACAGCTGCTACCCTCCTCCTCACCCTCTTCGCTCATGGCTTTTCGGTGGTTAATTAATCTACGGTTTGGCAACTCTGGCCACCCCCCACACCGTGCTTACGGCTTTTGAAGGGGAAAATAAATCTAGGGCTTGCCAATGGGAGCCATCCCCCTCATCCCGTTCACTACATTTGGGTTGACAATAAATTGATCAAAATCTACCGATTTTTTTTTTGATCTTCCGATTTTTAGTTGATGGAAGTTGAAAAAGCTGCCCCTGGGCTAGTGTTCTGAATGCTCACGCTTTTTTGTGAAAAAAATCAAAAAACCTAGAAGAAGAAGAAGCAAAAGAAGAAAAACGTACAAAAAAGCGTTCTCTACGTTCGCAAAAGCGTTTAGAATATCACTCCAGAAATGATATGATTTAAACTAATACGAGTATCAACAATTCGTTTCAATAACTAATTCCCCCCGTTTTATCCGTGTGCAACTGTAATTTTTCAAATACAAGTAAATTATTCTACGTGCCTACTAACACAGTCAAAAAAGGTATGTTTTTTTGGTTCACCAACAGGCGCTAGTTTAATAACAGAGGGTTTTTTTTACATTCAATCGCGTTGTACTCTACTACTTCAGGAATTACACTGGCTACGTTTTCCATAGATGGTGGAATACAAATTCTGTTGACTTATGTATAAGTCACTGCACAACTCTGCTCCGTAATACCCAAGGGAACTACGCATTCCAGTAGCCTTATCACAAATAACTATGGACGAGTTAATAAGCGACGGGATAACAATTTCTTACCATGGTTGTTTATCGTATTTGTGATCGCAATGGAACATCCGTAAACACCTTATATTAAATGTCAAAATGTTTACGTTTTGTGACAAATAATCCTGCTGCGCAATCACACATTTGAATTTCACCGGCGTAAATATGGAAAATATTCCAAAACTGCTATTTTTTTATATTTTTTTATTATTTATCATGCTATTTATTGCATTTAGCCAGCAGTTGTTAGGCCAAATGTCAAGAAAAGCAGTCGCCATTGTTATTGTAATTTAAATTATTTTTTTTTGTTTTAGATACTTCTTACTATTTTGCAAATGTAATAAATTGAATTATTTTTTATAGTAAACGCCGATTTTTTGCCAATGAACTGTATTTATTTACGAGGAAAACAAAAAACAAACCTACACACGCATTGACTTATGACTGCGATAACTTAAGCATGTTCATTATTGTTTATTGTGATCGCTCAAATGCTTAGCATATTTTTAAGCACGTCGACAGTTATTTGTGATTGAGCTACTGATGAATTAGCTGAGATGCGTCTAACGCTTAGATCAGCTACATCTACGGCGAGAGGAAAAGTAATTGTAACTCTTCGCAAACAGCGCACTAAATTCGGTGAACAAGGATTTGCGTTCGCAGGCCCTACGGCATGGAATGCTCTCACAGCAGAAGTGCGGAACTAAGAGAGTGAAATGAAGTTTCGGAATAAACTTTAAATCAACTTGTTATTCAAATTATTTGAATAAATCCGTAGCATGTCATAACAAAGTAAATTGTTTTACGTAAATTACAAATTTTAAGTGGAAATGAAATTTATTTATTTATAGAATCACTTCGTAAAGACCCCTTGAGGTACCATATTACAAAAATAGCGCTATATAAGATATCCATTATAATAATAATAACATAATATTATTCGCAAATAAAAAAGAAAGCAATAGTTTTTTTAAATATTTTTTTAATAAATATTACAAAATAAATAACAACGTATTCCTCACACTATGAGGCAAAAAGTCCAGTGTTGAGTTGGGATACAACATAATAGAAAGTAGAAGCATGCATATTATTAAAAAATTCTAAAAATAAACATCTTTATGTATATAATTCCTATGTACGTGTGATGTCACTGAACGTGATTTACGTGCGGTTTTCAAGGAAGTATAGATCTTTGCACTATGCGTGTTCGTAGATATTAAAATCTTCAATCTAACGAGTCAATAAGAAGTAAAGAGCATCAATGTTTTATTCATAGATCTACCAGGGTTGCGTTTGAGGAGAATGCATTGACAAAAAATGGAAAGATTTTTTTTTTTTGCATATAAAAAAGTTTGTTTTTTAATGTTTACAAACAGCATCTGTTTTTGTGGATCTTAAACAGATTCTTTCCTTAAATTTCTTATAATTTATATCCATTTGTTTTTTTTTTACTGGATTTTTGGTAATACTAAAACAATATTAAATTCAATACATTTTAAAAAATCGTATTCCCACATAAGTACCCCCTCTTTTGGTGAGAAGACCGGAATTTGACGTTTTCAAAAAGAATGCCATATTTGAAAAAATATTTATCTTATGTTTTGTAATTCAACCATAAACAAGGACCTACTTAAATTTAAAATTTGAATAGTAAAAAAATTTAGTTTTGGAATTTAATCACAAACAAGTACCTAGGTACCTACTTATCAATAAAAAGTCATTTTTCAAGGCAAGCCAACGTTTGGGCAGGACAAAATCAATTGGGTCAGCTAGTTATTACATAAATTTTCAAGAATATCTGGACAACACGCTTAATAGTATTATATAAATCTATGCAACGTCTCGCAGTAGTATCCTGCAAATATCTCTTCTCTTAGACAAAATTCAAACTTGTACACTTTTCCTGAAAATGCCTTTCGTTTTGGAGAGCGTTATATGTTCATCAAGGACATTGCACAAATTAATCTAGGGGTTTTACATGTTAAGCGATTTTTATATTGATTAATTGACTGTATTCCAGTATTAACGTAAGACAATGACCGAATAATCTGGTAAAGTAAAGTTCGAGCGACCTTCTGTTGAATATTTTAAAGCACCTATAAACCCTTAACCAATTGAGTTAAAGTTAAAATCAGCCAATCTTGTATAAAACACTTCCTTTAAAGCAGTAAAATTTCTGCTCGTCTTAAAACATCGTTTAGAGGGATGGTTCTCAATTTGTGGGTCGTGAATTCTGAAAGCTTTTCTCGTAAAAGTGTTGCAATAAACACTAAAAAATACGTTTTTCTCACAGTCGACTTTCAAATTACCGTGAAAATGACCCGTTGAGTGCAAATACAAATTTGACATCCATCAGTTCAGAAAATAACTTCAGGAAACAGATGCCAGGTAGAATCTTTAAATAAATTATTCTTAAAATTTAAAGCATTGACTTCTTGGTCAAACATTGTACTTAATGTAATTAAATATTTCTATATGGTCTCTACTGATTTTTCTATGTCTACCGGTTTCGAGACGTGACCGCCTCTTCATTAGGACACCAATTAAACCAACATGCAAAACCCACTATACGCCTTTGCCATAGTTGTTGCAGAAAAATATAAAACCGACCCGACATGCATTTCAATAAGCAACTTTTACATTCACTGATTAGGTTATGAAAATGTTTCATGTTGTGGAAAAAAGAGTTGAAAAAAGAGGGAGGGGATGAAGGGAGTAGCGTGAGTTTTATAGGGTTATCATTACAATGGAACATCGTGTAACGGGATATACTATCGTATAATTGGCTATGGTATCGTATAATATTGTTACAATGGAATATCGTATAATGGTCTATATTATCGTATAATTTCGTTACAATGGAACATCGTTCCTAACAAAATGGGCCATGTAATCGTATAGTATCGTTACATTAGAACATTGTATAATAAGCTATGTTATCGTATAATATCGTTACAATGGATCATCGTTCCAAACCAAATGGGCTATGTAATCGTATAATATCGTTACATTGGAACATTGTACAGTAAGCTATGTTATCGTATAATTTCGTTACAATAGAACATCGGTTCAAACAAAATGGGCTTTGTAATCGTATAATATCGTTACATTGGAACATTGTATAATAAGCTATGTTTTCGGATAATATCGTTACAATGGAACATCGTTCTAAACAAAATGGGCTATGTAATCGTATAATATCTTTACATTGGAACATTGTATAATAAGCTATGTTATCGTTTAATATTGTTACAATGGAATATTGTATGATGGGCTATGTTACAGTATAAGATTTTCACAGTGGAGCATCGTTTAACGGGCTATATTTTCATATTCTAGAAGCCGTATTACCAGAAGAAAAATAAATTAATTGATTGTTCAACATGGAGTTCTTTGGGATCTTCTCGCGATTCGTAGATCTCTTCGTCACTAAAAGCAGTGTAGGATGAAAGAGTGGCATGGCTTAGTTTGAACTATTATATGTATATCTTGTTTTTTTTTAATATACGGTATCAACATAAAGTGCGTCTATTTTCAATGGTGAAAAATCCATTTTGTTTAGCAGATTGGCTGTAAGTGCAAAGCGTTTTATTGTTTTTATAATCTAGGTATTTTAAAAATATTCGTTAAACATTTTGAATCTTTTCTATGTTTGTTATGTATTGTGGGCTCCACACAACGGATGCAAACTCCAAGTTACTGCATTCAAAAGTGTTGTATAAAGTTTTCAATGTGCTTGGTTTTTTAAAGAATTTTTTAAAAATTAAATGAAGCCCAGCATTTGGTAAGCATGACGGCGGGCTGCGAATTGGCACGGGCTGTTCTGATAGTATGGCAAGCCCAGTTTCACTTGAGTGAGGCTGTTTTGTATGCTACACCTGTAACCCTAGTTTTTTTCTCTATTCCATTTTAACCAATATCTCACGTCCTATGGTAAGTAAATGCGCCAACCATTACACAACGGGGTGTACATTCCTCCACTCGATTTCCATTTTCAGGATTTTCACATAAGAGTAGCCATAGAGATCTTACACTTAAAACTGTATTATTTACCCGCCTGGAGACAGATTTAACATTTGATTAAGTTTAATCATAAAACGCATTTTTTTTAAACCTTTAAATACATACTGTTGGCATTTGACAGCACATAGTTTAAACATATATTTATTTAAATAATTATATTATGCACGCCCACCGCGTTCAGTTTGCAACATCGCTTTTGTTGGATAGTTTTGGGATTTTGTCCATTTACGAAATTAAGAAATAAAACAATTCATTAAGTTGATCAAATTATTAAGTCTATCTAAAGTAGAATCAAATTTCCGAAAGATAATATCGTCAATGTTTATGTATGAATAAAACATCATATAATCAATATTTAAAGCATTAAATTTGTGGTCAAACATTGTATTTAAATGTTATAAATTTTTGTGCGTAACACTTACCAACTTTCGTATTTCTACCGGTATCGAGACGTATCCGTCTCATTATCAGGAAACCAATAAAAACAACATGCAAAACACCCTATACACGTTCACCATGGTTGTTGCACAAAAATATAAATCCAACATGCCGATTTTAAACTTCACGTATTCAGTAGGCAACCCTTACATGCACCCTTATATACATGTAAAGATTGCCTACTTAAAGCGCGTGGTTTCATTTTTATTTTTGTGCAACAACTATGGTGAAGGTGTAGAGTGGGTTTTGCTTGTTAGTTTAATTGGCGTCCTGACGAAGAGGCGGATACGTCTCGATACCGGTAGACATAGAAAAGTCGGTTAGGGGTTTTGCACAAAAATTTAATAACATTCAGTGATAATAAATACATTTATTATCTCATATTTATTTCAACGCCGTTAAGGAACATTGTTACTTACAAATGCGCACTATTGCCAAACAGTAACGAATCATATTTCTGATGAAAATAATTTTAAAAGATATTATGTTTTTGAGGAATTTATCCCTTTTTCCAATACGGTATGGTTAAGTAAAGAATTGAGAATCGATGGATTGATGTGGAATATTCTTGCTTTACCGATTTTAAACCGGGTGGTGTTACAAAACGAAAAATAAATCCTTGAATCCTGGGAAAAGGTAGAGCGCTCCATCCCTCGTCTGCTTTATCCTTCTAGATCATTCCTATCGAATATTTACATCTGAGTTACGTTTTTCGATACACATCGATTTCGACGGTTCGATTTATCTCGAGTATCATTTTTTATGGAATACTCTGATTGTATCTTATGTTTGTCTTGACAAAATCCAACAAAAACGTGGGATATGTCAAATACGAGAGAAACGTGACGTCATATCTAGCCTGAGGATATTTCGTTTTATTATTTCACTTTTTTCTAAAGGTTGCGATCAAATACATTTTCGCTGCCTGAAACCCCGGATTAACACTGAACAAAAACTTAAACTCGTCAAACAAAGAAAAGCCTGACAATTTAGAAAATACAATTAAACTCAGAATGTTGCAAAAGTTGCTATTTATGTATGGAGCATTTACAGATCAGAAACGGGGAAAATTAAAACATTTGAACCAAATAGAAAAATCGGTCATTTTAAATCTAAAAAAAATTAAACAAAATAGATGCTTACATAAATTATGAACGACTATTTGAAATTGAACATGTTAAATACTTAGAACAGGGATGGAGAATACCTTAAATAAGGTAATATGGAAGTCTGGGCATTTACAGGGCTTATTTCCTGTCAATGGCTGGTTTAAGTGGCCACGTTACACTCTGTGTAACATTCACCATTCTGCCCATATTTGAAGTGGCCACTTAAACCGGCCTTTGACAGGTCATAAGCCCTGTAAATGCCCAGACCTCCATAGTACCTTATTTAAGGTATTCTCTATCCCTGTTGTAATTTTTTCATCTTAACGACTCCCGAGGGGGTGAAATCCAGTCTTTGGTCTACAAACATTTGGACAAACTCAAATATTGCGATTAAATACTTTGAACTAACAAAATACGATTTGATTTGCAAAGTGGCTGTCGCCATTATATATGGTCATTTTTTCAATATCAAAAACTTTGTTAAACGGATTTTTTTTAATGTATGAAGCATATTATATAAAAACTGTAATATGTATGAAAATGATATAAATTGACTACAAAAAAAGCAAAATAAAATATCAAAGTTCGTTCATTTTTTTTTTTTTTTACATTTTTTTTTTTTTTTTGCACCACAACAGGCCAGGAGGCCTAATTACAGTGGTGAATTACATCACATAGCACCCAGACTTGAGAAAAATCACATTTTAATTTTTGTGTTTTCACCGGGAATCGAACCCGGAACCTTTCGTGCGTGAGTCAAGCGTCTTGACCACTACACCACGGAGGCCGCCATGACCTCCCTTATCTTACAACAACTAAAAAACTATTTAAACAAACTAAACCCTTGAATGTAACTAAACATTTTCAACTAGAATCCTTAAAATTTATTTTTTAATTAGCCGCTGGTATAATTGTAGACGAAGACTAACTAAAACTTGAAAAATTGTAATAAGCATGGGCACAATACGAGAATATCAGAAAAATCATATACAACATTCTAAAACGAGATAAGGACAGTCGAGACCAATAAACCAGGGACTAAAATCATACAATAACAACCAGACAAAAGTCAACAAAAGACTCAAAAAAACTTTTTTAAAAGTTGTTGAAAGTATTATCATTAACAATATAATATAAATATAAATTTAAAAATTGAAAAGTGTATATGGCCATATTTTAACAGGAACTCTGTTTGGAATAACTCAATGAGGAACATTAGTTTTTTATTTGATTTGTTAATAGTCTATTAGAATAAGCAAAAAAAAAAATCGTATTATCAGCGTTATAATT
Source organism: Micrasema longulum (assembly GCF_059751315.1). Classification (NCBI taxonomy): domain Eukaryota; kingdom Metazoa; phylum Arthropoda; class Insecta; order Trichoptera; family Brachycentridae; genus Micrasema; species Micrasema longulum. The sequence continues at coordinate 1,879,656 of NW_028277744.1, forward strand.
TTTTGAAGTTTTGTATTTCTGAAGTAACTCCGCGCATGACGTCGGAGGTTCTTCTCTGTCAGTTCTTCCAATTGGTTCGTTTACAGTAAGCAAACCGGATATCCTTCACAGCTCTTATAGCATTGGTTGGTTCATATTAACCAGTGGCGTCGTTCAAAGTAGTGCATTTTATAAAAATATTTTTTTAGTACAATTTCAAGAAACTTTGCCGAACAATTGAATACTCTAATTTTTACAGCGCGCAAGAAATTTTTTTTTGCATCCAATTTCCCAAAAGGCTGATGTTTCTCATTGTTCAATTGAACGTAGTTAAGCAGAAAGTAGCCAGCAGTAAAAAAGAGTAAGAGAGGTAGTAACACTTTTGTAAAAAGAGTAAATAATCAAATTTACACGAGGGTAAAATTGTTTTTTCCTTTGAAAAATGATAAATTATGGTAGCATTAGTTTTTTTTAATTTATAATTAATTATTATAAAAAATTATTTAACTATGTATTTAAACAGTTTAAATGATTTTTTTAAGTCTGAATGACTAAAGATCTGAAGAGTAAAATTTTGCAGAAAACAGCCAGCCCTAGTAAAACTCTGATGTGTGTTGCGTCATTATGTATTGAAAATATTATTTAATATTAATATTAGGGTACTTAATAATAATGAATCACTTCATTCATTTGTTATAAAAACTTTCATCATCATCATCATTTCCTTTCTGAACCTAATGGTGCATAAGGCATGGCATTGGTACACCAATCACAGCGTATCTTGATATTTTTTTGTCACAAGAAGGCAAGATGATCAGTCTTATGCTTCAGGCTCCAGTCGAGGGGCTATGAAATATTCTAGTGTAAAAATCTATTAAAATAAATTTTCCATGCCAACGCCATGTCGAGAATCGAATTTAAGACCTCTTGCATGGTAGGCAAACGCGCTGACCATTGCACCACGAGGCAGACTTTTTATACCTTTAGAAGTAATTTAATTATGTGTTTAAGGAATTCTCGAGATTAAAGTCTGCCTGACCACACAACCTAAAGTCAGCATTTTGCAAAAAAAAGACAGATCAAATACTGAATGAAACCTCATTCAAACTTTGAATGTATTGCAACGGTAGTAAGGTTGCAGATAATTATTTGGCCCCAGTTGGGCGACATTATAATGGTAGGTTATCACAACCTTAATGATTGAATTTATAAGATATAGAAGAATGATGAAGATAATAAAGTACCTACAAACAACTTACCATTCACCAGTTTCGCTCAATCGGCAAGAACATGAGAATTCTCCAAAAGAATAAGATTATGCTGTTTAAATTTAATTTTATGAACTGCATCAAAAACACTATATAGAAAAACTTTACTGTAAAATGGAATAAATATGACTCAGAAATCTGGATTTTATGAAATAAACAACTCATTAGTGAAATACAAAATTTTAATAAAAGAAGCTATCCTCTACAAATATAACAAGGTTAGATATTATAACAAATCAGATTTCTGCTTAGCTGGTGTGAATAAAAGATAGATAATAAATTTATCTAAAAAGTAAATATTCGTAATAATAATAATAACACTTGAAATAGGTTCATGATTGTTTTCTTCTCGCCGTAATATGGAATAATGTTGAATTTACGAAATAAAAATCCGCAGATGGAATTTGATATGTGACGTCTTCGGTTGATATGCTTGAAGTCATGATTGTCTCAGTTGATGAGTTTCCAGAAGATTGTTTGTCGACATCTGAATTCAGTAGATGATCGTCTACTTCATTGTATTTGTTAATTTGTGTCTCGTGATGTTGAAGAAAACTTTAGAATCTGACACCGACTTTTCTAGGTATTTACGAATAAACTTCGTAATGATTTGTTATCCATTAAAATTATGGTGCAAATAAAGCATATTGTAAAATCTTTATCATAGGACAAAGTAGATAAAAAAAGTGAAGGAAAAATGAAAAAAGAGAAGAAGAAAAGGGAAGAAGGGAGACAAAAAGGGTAACCCATACAAAATACAATCTCATTAAAATATGATATCTCTCTGTACAAGAATTGCGCTAATAAATTAAAAACAAATAGGCTTATGTTACGTTGAACGTTCCCTTTCTTGAAGGACTACATTTTTGAAATGTGTGGTTGCCTGCCCTTAGAATTCTTCCGTGACAGCTGGACTGCTCGTCCCGAGTTTTGAATGGAAAAGAAATTATTATCAGAGCACGGGCTTTATATGGATGAGTTACTACCACGGCCGTCAGATGGCGCTAAATCAGGCAACATAAAATTATATTCGAGTATTAAAATGTCTTAAAAAACGGGGTACGTTAGACTTGTTTTTTTACAACGTTACAGTATGAGGGGACATTCCGTATAAAAATTACTGTATGTATCTGAACAAGTTTTCCGGAGCAGGATTCTTCTACTATTTACACAAGAGTCTTTTAATATATTTTACGTTTTTTTATAATATGTACCAATTGAATTTATTAAGTTTGTAATGCATGTATTATTTAAAGTAAATTAATTTTATTGAATTGAAATGAAGTAAAGCATATTTTTTAGTACAGGTATTTTTGAATTAATGAATTTATGAAATCAAAATACTAATTTATTTATCCACATTAATTTATTTAAGAGAATTAGATTTCTGAACGCATTAATCTTATCATCGGCATATTTACCGTAAAAATTTTCTAGTGATTTTGGTGTTTTCGGCAAATTGAGAAATGCCGTTTTTGTGATCAATTATATTTTCATAGAATTGATCTAACTGCATCCGATAACACCAATTCATCTTTAGTTTTTTTAATTTTGGACTGGCTGCTGTCTGCCTAGCAACTGTGAATTGTTATCATGAAAAGTAATGAAACCCAAAAATGTAAATATTTTCTCGGACAATTTACTAGAAAATCCACTTCTTTGTTGCAAATTCCTCGAAAATCAAAACTAAATGGGAGAATAAATATCACCAAAGCCCTTGAGAAGGCAAGGATTGAGATATATTGTATGTACTCCGGAAGGGTGATTTTTCACTATTTAGCATAATCTATGTTGAACTATTTTGTGAGGATTTTTAATAAATTGAGACGTTTTAACTTGAGAGCACTTTTTACAATTATTTATTTCTATGTTCATTAAACTATATAGTTGTCGGTCTCCGGGCGGATGAAGAATACAGATATGTGTGTGAAATAGAACCAGAATCCGGGACAAGTGTTTTGCTTTGAAGGCTGCTCTTAGGTAAAAATCGGTCGTGTAGTGTAGTGGTTAGCACGTTTGCTTACCACGATATAGGTCCTGGGAAGGTTAACATGAAATATTTGTTTTTTAATTAAGTTTCCATTGAGTAAGACTGATTACCTAATCTTTTTGTAACAGTTGATCGAGATACGCTGCATTTGATTAAAAAATACAGTGCTCTAAACACCACCGGGTGCGGATAAGGGTTTAAAGATGATGACATAGTAGTGCTACAAAACAAATTCAGGTGGACTCATGACAAAACATTTGATTTAATTAAAATCTTTTTAATTCGACCGCAAGCAATGTGATGATATTTTTGCATTAAAAGAGAATCGTTTTTTTCAAGAATATTTCGAGTTTGTTCAAATGTTTGAAAACAAGAACGGAAATCAACCATAGGGAACCAATAATAAATATATATTACAACATAGATGAAGAACATTTAATATAAGGGAATAAAAGTTCCCGATTGGCCCACTCTAGAATATCCTTCCTGATCCCAAAAGCTTAGCTCAAATGCAAAGTAATTTAACTGCAGAATAATTCTTTTTTTGAAATAAAAACCTTGTATATTATAAGCAAGGTAAAACATGCAACTATAAGCATTTATAGAGGGTTTGACCTGTTATTAGCTGGTTTAAACCTAGATTTACATATATCTTTCTTTAGAATGATCTTTATCACTGTTGTAGGATACTGAAATTGTTTTTTATTATTTGAATGATATATTTCCTTAAGCTAGTTAATATTACATGAGTGAATTAACTAATATTTTAATGATTTTTAATAATGTACTTACTAATTTTTACAATACTAGATTGTTACAGAAAACATAACATTTAAAAAAATTGTTTTTGTCAATATGGGCGGCTCCATAAGTGGGTCGCAAATTATTCCTCTGAGGTTTTAACCCTTTATACATTAAGGTATTTTGTGTTTTTGTTTGTTTCCTAAGCGGTAGCCTTATCTAATTTCTATTTCGTGTTCTATTTAATATGATTTCACTTTTAAAATACTTCATCATAAGATTATTGAACACATTATAAATAAATACAAATATATTCCAAAAGTCTTATTTTTTAAATTTCTATCGAGTTCAAGTATTTTCTCATTTTCACATGAGTTAGGTGCTTAAAAAATAATCCAGCCGTGAAGGGTACGTGGAAATAATTTGCTTCAGGCATTTATAAGTCAGACAGTTTCAAGGCACCCGTTTTATTATTCATGAAAACATTCATACACATACAAAATTGATTTAATTAGTACCAATTTGAATAGGGTGTTCCGGGAAAAACAGACGTTTCTGTTTGTTATGCGGTTAATTGCTGTGACAGAATACAAACCGTATGAAATTATTTGAATAATAATTGTAGGGTTGTTTTCCAAAACAGACTATTTCCAAATTTCAACTCATTAAGAAATCGATATTTTTTATTATGGACTGTTAAAAATAAAAATAAAAATGATAAAATGTGGAAACAGTTAAGGCCCAAGACACAAATTAGCTGGCCGCCGACGCTTAGTATATTATGTACTACTCAGTCCAACATCTCGATTTTTTTTAAACAGTTCAAAGCGATGTGTGTCTAGCCCAAAATTTGTCTCTAAACTGATAAATAAATTAATGTATTGTTAGAATTATTTTTTAATGCTACGGCGCGCCGTGAGTAAAAAATGGCAATAAAAATTGATATCGAGACAGGGCAAACTGGGTTTCAGGATATTTTCAAAATTCGATTGAATTATCTTCAGTGAAAATGTAATTACTTTAAGTGGTTGTAATGAATTACGAATATTTTCAACTAATTGTATTATTTATTTATTTATTCATTTTAAATAAACAAACAGTCGACAATGATATAATAACATGAAACATATACGGTTTAAAGACAGACCAGCAAAGTTTATAAATAAAAACCATACATATTAAATTATGGTACAACAAAAGGGTGTGTTTGTGTGCATTAATCTGGAATTATAAAAGGTTTTTATAAAATGTTTGTAACAGGTGCACGGTGCATGACAGAAAATGCAGTTTTGGGAGTTTTACGTACGTTCCTACATTTACATCGCATGGTTTAAAAAAAAATCAATTTCAAATTTTACTCACTGTGTACCTTAGCTATTACCAAATTATGTATATAATTAACAGTTCAATCATCAGTAACATTTCTTCTGTTGGAATTAATGGTGCGTTTTGGCGAAAATGAAATATTTAGCGTATTCAAATCTATACGATGTAACATATAACTTGATTTTATTTATTTTGGAAATAGTCAACTCTGATAGAGAACCCTACAATTAGATATTTCGTTTGTAATATCCACTCCTTGTGATATTTGGAATCCTTTTACGGTTAATATTCAAATGATTTTGTGTTTTTCATTTTGAAAAAAACATTAGAATAAATGTTCCGGATACATTCACTGTAATTTTAGTTTTGGTCACCCGGTGATCAAATGTTTAGCACGTTTGCCTACCATGCAACTGATCTCAGGTTCGATTACCGACATGGTTGACATGAAATATTTAAATAAATATGTTTTTGGTCACTAGAATATTTTATAGTCCTTAGTCTAGAGGTGGGCATTTCGGTTTTTTATAAAAGTAGCAATAACAGTTAGCGTTTCACAAACTAAGCTGTTTCGTGAAGACTTAAAAAAAAATCAGTTTAGTGCAGTTGTATGCGTTATATCTTTGATCTTCGCAAATTCAGGTTTAATTAGTGTCCTGACGAAGAGACGGGTACGTCTCGAAACCGGTAGACATAGAAAAGTCGGTAAAAGGCATTTGTGCCGTGTACATTAATAAAATAAAATATGAATAAAATTTGATGAAATAAGTAATGAAAATAAATTTTTAGAAGCGAAGGTTTGTATAAAAACTGTTTAACAAGTTTAAAATATTGAAAATTATTTAACATTAACGCGCCTTGAAAGTAAAGCAAACGATATTAGTCGACGAATATAATTTATTTCTTTAACAAAGTTATTTTAATATAGTCCCGTATAAGCCCATTTCGTAGGATCGTAAAAATCCAAACGATACGATAAAATACATAGTGTAGAGGGGTCTATTGTAGGGGTCACCAGTTTTGTTGGTCACCAATATTGTCGACTCTACCATTATCTCTGTTGCAGTGGCGAATGGTGATTTTATTAAAAGGTAAGCTATAAAAAAAATCATTTGTTTGTACCTACATATAAGGTACATAATATAATGTAAGTAATTGTATACTATAAATTGATATTTTTCTCTGGTTTTGTGTGATACAACTCTTCCACAAAATTAACTGAAACGACATAACTTCGTGATATATTTTATTATAAAGAAATATTATCCATTACTTTAATACATAACTCATTAAAAATAAATTAAAAATTGCACTATGAATTCAATCGATATTATGTATTCAATCGAAATGGCAACTGGCCGAATTGTTCTAGAAACTAATAGTGCTAAAAACGGCCGCGTTGAGTGCTAATGTCCTGCAATATGACGCATGATAGTAATTATGGTCTTATGTCAAAATTACCATCTCGAAGAAAAATAGCCTTTAAGAATAAATGTTTGAAATACTGTTTTCCAAATCAATAATCTTTAAAAAAATTGTGTAACCTGTTAGTTTAATCTAGGAAAAAAAACTCGCACTGAGTTTAAGACATTCAAAATACAGCATACTTATTTGGATGAAAAAATAAGCTGGAATAATCAGCGAGTTTCTTGGCTCACCGCAGGCTCTGGGCGCGCTTTATTAATACTAATATTTATATTAGGATAAAAATACAAACGGTGAAAATCATTTAAAATAAAAAGCAATTATTTATTTGTTTTTCTGTAAATAAGTAACAGTAAAACATTATTATGGTTACTCAAATATAATGGTAAGCTGCGCATAATCGCTTTTATTCACGGTTCACCCCTGCTTTGTAGGTAGGTAGACCAGCATGTAAACGCTATGCGGAGACGTTTTTATTCCTGCCCTGCAAGTTAAAATGTGGTGAAGGAAGTCGTCTGAAGTCCTATATCCAACATCTTACGCGTGGCCCTCAC